>NC_034201.2:407659-730217 GCF_002021735.2 Oncorhynchus kisutch | reverse complement strand
AAATAAAAACTTCAACAACACTGTGCACAGGTCAACGGCACTATACAAGGAGAGTGTGAGACTACAATGAACCTTACGAAACAGTTTCCCAATCATGTATTACCCAACAACAGTCAAACAGCAAATGACATAAGCCGCAGAAAATGATATGTCCAACACACCATACCAGTGGAACTTTGTACAGTATCATTGGTGTCCACTGTTCAGTGAATGGATTTACAAGTTAACATATGTACAGTATTGATTAGCACATCGACGCAGCCAATGGGTGGTCTCCTTTTGCACTCTTGCTGCATGGACTTTAATCTGTAAGGTTCTTATCTAGGCAAACATAGACCCTGGATGAAGACCTTCACACTTAGTCTCCATGTAGATGCACAATAAATACACTTTTGGATAGTGTGATGCCTTGAGTTGATTTGACCATAACTAATACACCTTTTGGTTGTGATGCCTTGAGTTGATTTGACCATAACTAATACACCTTTTGGTTGTGATGCCTTGAGTTGATTTGACCATAACTAATACACTTTTGGATAGTGTGATGCCTTGAGTTGATTTGACCATAACTAATACACCTTTTGGTTGTGATGCCTTGAGTTGATTTGACCATAACTAATACACCTTTTGGTTGTGATGCCTTGAGTTGATTTGACCATAACTAATACACCTTTTGGTTGTGATGCCTTGAGTTGATTTGACCATAACTAATACACCTTTTGGTTGTGATGCCTTGAGTTGATTTGACCATAACTAATACACCTTTTGGTTGTGATGCCTTGAGTTGATTTGACCATAACTAATACACCTTTTGGTTGTGATGCCTTGAGTTGATTTGACCATAACTAATACACCTTTTGGTTGTGATGCCTTGAGTTGATTTGACCATAACTAATACACCTTTTGGTTGTGATGCCTTGAGTTGATTTGACCATAACTAATACACCTTTTGGTTGTGATGCCTTGAGTTGATTTGACCATAACTAATACACCTTTTGGTTGTGATGCCTTCAGTTGATTTGACCATAACTAATACACCTTTTGGTTGTGATGCCTTGAGTTGATTTGACCATAACTAATACACCTTTTGGTTGTGATGCCTTGAGTTGATTTGACCATAACTAATACACCTTTTGGTTGTGATGCCTTGAGTTGATTTGACCATAACTAATACACCTTTTGGTTGTGATGCCTTGAGTTGATTTGACCATAACTAATACACCTTTTGGTCAGAAATCAAGCTCACTCACAGCTGTTTTGGGGTAAATGTTCCAACCAACTCCCGATGGCCTAGCAGTATATTATCAGAATGCTAATGGACCTTCTGTGGTACTCAGCCAAGTGTCTTTCCCTGCTCCATGCAATCCATTCTGTTCACCCTTACACCTGAGCCTTACACCTGAGCCTTTACACCTGAGCCTTTACACCTGAGCCTTACACCTGAGCTATATACCTGAGCTTTACACCTGAGCCTTACACCTGAACCTTACACCTGAGCCTTACACCTGAGCTTTACACCTGAGCCTTACACCTGAGCCTTACACCTGAGCTTTACACCTGAGCCTTACACCTGAGCCTTACACCTGAGCCTTACACATGAGCTTTACACCTGAGCCTTACACCTGAGCCTTACACCTGAGCCTTACACCTGAGCCTTACACCTGAGCCTTACACCTGAGCCTTACACCTGAGCCTTACACATGAGCTTTACACCTGAGCCTTACACATGAGTCTTACACCTGAGCCTTACACCTGAGCCTTACACCTGAGCCTTACACCTGAGCCTTACACCTGAGCCTTACACCCGAGGGTCCCCAACCCAAAGTCAGTCTCTACATAGCAAATAGAGAGGCAGGCTTTGTGTAAAAAAAAGTAAATAGTACATGTAAAATCCTCACTAATCATTTTGGAGCAAAGCATCTGCATGTATATTATCCCATTATCCCATTATCCCATAGCCATGTCTGCCATGGCCAATTACACAGGCACACCAACTCATTAGACAGAAACTTAATTATATGCATCATAATATTGTGACCTGTGATTTAACGCATGAGGTCATATTAATACCATACTATATACAGGGTCAGTAAATACCATACGATATACAGGGTCAGTTAGTACCATACTATATACAGGGTCAGTTAATACCATACAATATACAGGGTCAGTTAATACCATACGATATACAGGGTCAGTTAGTACCATACTATATACAGGGTCAGTTAATACCATACAATATACAGGGTCAGTTAATACCATACTATATACAGGGTCAGTAAATACCATACTATATACAGGGTCAGTTAATACCATACTATATACAGGGTCAGTAAATACCATACTATATACAGGGTCAGTTAATACCATACTATATACAGGGTCAGTTAATACCATACAATATACAGGGTCAGTTAGTACCATACTATATACAGGGTCAGTTAATACCATACAATATACAGGGTCAGTTAATACCATACTATATACAGGGTCAGTAAATACCATACTATATACAGGGTCAGTTAATACCATACTATATACAGGGTCAGGTTAATACCATACTATATACAGGGTCAGTTAATACCATACTATATACAGGGTCAGTTAATACCATACTATATACAGGGTCAGTTAGTACCATACTATATACAGGGTCAGTTAGTACCATACTATATACAGGGTCAGTTAGTACCATACTATATACAGGGTCAGTTAATACCATACTATATACAGGGTCAGTTAGTACCATACTATATACAGGGTCAGTTAATACCATACTATATACAGGGTCAGTTAGTACCACACTATATACAGGGTCAGTTAATACCATACTATATACAGGGTCAGTTAGTACCATACTATATACAGGGTCAGTTAATACCATACTATATACAGGGTCAGTTAGTACCATACTATATACAGGGTCAGTTAGTACCATACAATATACAGGGTCGGTTAAAGGAGTGGTTGACTTTTTTTAAAAACCAAATCTCTATTTTTGATGTAAAAGGGACGTTACAGAAGGGCCCAGAAGCTATTTTTTCACGATTTCATTTGGTTTTGAGAAACTTACCGCACCAGCAGTAGACTTCTTCATTGCTTGTTCTGCAGTATGGTGGCCATGGCTAAACATGAACAAAGTCTCCAAAAAGACTCAAATACGTCCTTTTTAGAAACAGCAAATGTTGTACCAATCAGACTTTTCCACCTACATTACAATACCGCCATCCTTTTCTTTATATCTGATATCATATGGTATGTAGTCATGTGGATGTCCATCACCCATTTAGTATGATGTGTTACGTTTCATATGGTATGTAGTCATGTGGATGTCCATCACCCATTTAGTATGATGTGTTACGTTTCATATGGTATGTAGTCATGTGGATGTCCATCACCCATTTAGTATGATGTGTTACGTTTCATATGGTATGTAGTCATGTGGATGTCCATCACCCATTTAGTATGATGTGTTACGTTTCATATGGTATGTAGTCATGTGGATGTCCATCACCCATTTAGTATGATGTGTTACGTTTCATATGGTATGTAGTCATGTGGATGTCCATCACCCATTTAGTATGATGTGTTACGTTTCATATGGTATGTAGTCATGTGGATGTCCATCACCCATTTAGTATGATGTGTTACGTTTCATATGGTATGTAGTCATGTGGATGTCCATCACCCATTTAGTATGATGTGTTACGTTTCATATGGTATGTAGTCATGTGGATGTCCATCACCCATTTAGTATGATGTGTTACGTTTCATATGGTATGTAGTCATGTGGATGTCCATCACCCATTTAGTATGATGTGTTACGTTTCATATGGTATGTAGTCATGTGGATGTCCATCACCCATTTAGTATGATGTGTTACGTTTCATATGGTATGTAGTCATGTGGATGTCCATCACCCATTTAGTATGATGTGTTACGTTTCATATGGTATGTAGTCATGTGGATGTCCATCACCCATTTAGTATGATGTGTTACGTTTCATATGGTATGTAGTCATGTGGATGTCCATCACCCATTTAGTATGATGTGTTACGTTTCATATGGTATGTAGTCATGTGGATGTCCATCACCCATTTAGTATGATGTGTTACGTTTCATATGGTATGTAGTCATGTGGATGTCCATCACCCATTTAGTATGATGTGTTACGTTTCATATGGTATGTAGTCATGTGGATGTCCATCACCCATTTAGTATGATGTGTTACGTTTCATATGGTATGTAGTCATGTGGATGTCCATCACCCATTTAGTATGATGTGTTACGTTTCATATGGTATGTAGTCATGTGGATGTCCATCACCCATTTAGTATGATGTGTTACGTTTCATATGGTATGTAGTCATGTGGATGTCCATCACCCATTTAGTATGATGTGTTACGTTTCATATGGTATGTAGTCATGTGGATGTCCATCACCCATTTAGTATGATGTGTTACGTTTCATATGGTATGTAGTCATGTGGATGTCCATCACCCATTTAGTATGATGTGTTACGTTTCATATGGTATGTAGTCATGTGGATGTCCATCACCCATTTAGTATGATGTGTTACGTTTCATATGGTATGTAGTCATGTGGATGTCCATCACCCATTTAGTATGATGTGTTACGTTTCATATGGTATGTAGTCATGTGGATGTCCATCACCCATTTAGTATGATGTGTTACGTTTCATATGGTATGTAGTCATGTGGATGTCCATCACCCATTTAGTATGATGTGTTACGTTTCATATGGTATGTAGTCATGTGGATGTCCATCACCCATTTAGTATGATGTGTTACGTTTCATATGGTATGTAGTCATGTGGATGTCCATCACCCATTTAGTATGATGTGTTACGTTTCATATGGTATGTAGTCATGTGGATGTCCATCACCCATTTAGTATGATGTGTTACGTTTCATATGGTATGTAGTCATGTGGATGTCCATCACCCATTTAGTATGATGTGTTACGTTTCATATGGTATGTAGTCATGTGGATGTCCATCACCCATTTAGTATGATGTGTTACGTTTCATATGGTATGTAGTCATGTGGATGTCCATCACCCATTTAGTATGATGTGTTACGTTTCATATGGTATGTAGTCATGTGGATGTCCATCACCCATTTAGTATGATGTGTTACGTTTCATATGGTATGTAGTCATGTGGATGTCCATCACCCATTTAGTATGATGTGTTACGTTTCATATGGTATGTAGTCATGTGGATGTCCATCACCCATTTAGTATGATGTGTTACGTTTCATATGGTATGTAGTCATGTGGATGTCCATCACCCATTTAGTATGATGTGTTACGTTTCATATGGTATGTAGTCATGTGGATGTCCATCACCCATTTAGTATGATGTGTTACGTTTCATATGGTATGTAGTCATGTGGATGTCCATCACCCATTTAGTATGATGTGTTACGTTTCATATGGTATGTAGTCATGTGGATGTCCATCACCCATTTAGTATGATGTGTTACGTTTCATATGGTATGTAGTCATGTGGATGTCCATCACCCATTTAGTATGATGTGTTACGTTTCATATGGTATGTAGTCATGTGGATGTCCATCACCCATTTAGTATGATGTGTTACGTTTCATATGGTATGTAGTCATGTGGATGTCCATCACCCATTTAGTATGATGTGTTACGTTTCATATGGTATGTAGTCATGTGGATGTCCATCACCCATTTAGTATGATGTGTTACGTTTCATATGGTATGTAGTCATGTGGATGTCCATCACCCATTTAGTATGATGTGTTACGTTTCATATGGTATGTAGTCATGTGGATGTCCATCACCCATTTAGTATGATGTGTTACGTTTCATATGGTATGTAGTCATGTGGATGTCCATCACCATTTAGTATGATGTGTTACGTTTCATATGGTATGTAGTCATGTGGATGTCCATCACCCATTTAGTATGATGTGTTACGTTTCATATGGTATGTAGTCATGTGGATGTCCATCACCCATTTAGTATGATGTGTTACGTTTCATATGGTATGTAGTCATGTGGATGTCCATCACCCATTTAGTATGATGTGTTACGTTTCATATGGTATGTAGTCATGTGGATGTCCATCACCCATTTAGTATGATGTGTTACGTTTCATATGGTATGTAGTCATGTGGATGTCCATCACCCATTTAGTATGATGTGTTACGTTTCATATGGTATGTAGTCATGTGGATGTCCATCACCCATTTAGTATGATGTGTTACGTTTCATATGGTATGTAGTCATGTGGATGTCCATCACCCATTTAGTATGATGTGTTACGTTTCATATGGTATGTAGTCATGTGGATGTCCATCACCCATTTAGTATGATGTGTTACGTTTCATATGGTATGTAGTCATGTGGATGTCCATCACCCATTTAGTATGATGTGTTACGTTTCATATGGTATGTAGTCATGTGGATGTCCATCACCCATTTAGTATGATGTGTTACGTTTCATATGGTATGTAGTCATGTGGATGTCCATCACCCATTTAGTATGATGTGTTACGTTTCATATGGTATGTAGTCATGTGGATGTCCATCACCCATTTAGTATGATGTGTTACGTTTCATATGGTATGTAGTCATGTGGATGTCCATCACCCATTTAGTATGATGTGTTACGTTTCATATGGTATGTAGTCATGTGGATGTCCATCACCCATTTAGTATGATGTGTTACGTTTCATATGGTATGTAGTCATGTGGATGTCCATCACCCATTTAGTATGATGTGTTACGTTTCATATGGTATGTAGTCATGTGGATGTCCATCACCCATTTAGTATGATGTGTTACGTTTCATATGGTATGTAGTCATGTGGATGTCCATCACCCATTTAGTATGATGTGTTACGTTTCATATGGTATGTAGTCATGTGGATGTCCATCACCCATTTAGTATGATGTGTTACGTTTCATATGGTATGTAGTCATGTGGATGTCCATCACCCATTTAGTATGATGTGTTACGTTTCATATGGTATGTAGTCATGTGGATGTCCATCACCCATTTAGTATGATGTGTTACGTTTCATATGGTATGTAGTCATGTGGATGTCCATCACCCATTTAGTATGATGTGTTACGTTTCATATGGTATGTAGTCATGTGGATGTCCATCACCCATTTAGTATGATGTGTTACGTTTCATATGGTATGTAGTCATGTGGATGTCCATCACCCATTTAGTATGATGTGTTACGTTTCATATGGTATGTAGTCATGTGGATGTCCATCACCCATTTAGTATGATGTGTTACGTTTCATATGGTATGTAGTCATGTGGATGTCCATCACCCATTTAGTATGATGTGTTACGTTTCATATGGTATGTAGTCATGTGGATGTCCATCACCCATTTAGTATGATGTGTTACGTTTCATATGGTATGTAGTCATGTGGATGTCCATCACCCATTTAGTATGATGTGTTACGTTTCATATGGTATGTAGTCATGTGGATGTCCATCACCCATTTAGTATGATGTGTTACGTTTCATATGGTATGTAGTCATGTGGATGTCCATCACCCATTTAGTATGATGTGTTACGTTTCATATGGTATGTAGTCATGTGGATGTCCATCACCCATTTAGTATGATGTGTTACGTTTCATATGGTATGTAGTCATGTGGATGTCCATCACCCATTTAGTATGATGTGTTACGTTTCATATGGTATGTAGTCATGTGGATGTCCATCACCCATTTAGTATGATGTGTTACGTTTCATATGGTATGTAGTCATGTGGATGTCCATCACCCATTTAGTATGATGTGTTACGTTTCATATGGTATGTAGTCATGTGGATGTCCATCACCCATTTAGTATGATGTGTTACGTTTCATATGGTATGTAGTCATGTGGATGTCCATCACCCATTTAGTATGATGTGTTACGTTTCATATGGTATGTAGTCATGTGGATGTCCATCACCCATTTAGTATGATGTGTTACGTTTCATATGGTATGTAGTCATGTGGATGTCCATCACCCATTTAGTATGATGTGTTACGTTTCATATGGTATGTAGTCATGTGGATGTCCATCACCCATTTAGTATGATGTGTTACGTTTCATATGGTATGTAGTCATGTGGATGTCCATCACCCATTTAGTATGATGTGTTACGTTTCATATGGTATGTAGTCATGTGGATGTCCATCACCCATTTAGTATGATGTGTTACGTTTCATATGGTATGTAGTCATGTGGATGTCCATCACCCATTTAGTATGATGTGTTACGTTTCATATGGTATGTAGTCATGTGGATGTCCATCACCCATTTAGTATGATGTGTTACGTTTCATATGGTATGTAGTCATGTGGATGTCCATCACCCATTTAGTATGATGTGTTACGTTTCATATGGTATGTAGTCATGTGGATGTCCATCACCCATTTAGTATGATGTGTTACGTTTCATATGGTATGTAGTCATGTGGATGTCCATCACCCATTTAGTATGATGTGTTACGTTTCATATGGTATGTAGTCATGTGGATGTCCATCACCCATTTAGTATGATGTGTTACGTTTCATATGGTATGTAGTCATGTGGATGTCCATCACCCATTTAGTATGATGTGTTACGTTTCATATGGTATGTAGTCATGTGGATGTCCATCACCCATTTAGTATGATGTGTTACGTTTCATATGGTATGTAGTCATGTGGATGTCCATCACCCATTTAGTATGATGTGTTACGTTTCATATGGTATGTAGTCATGTGGATGTCCATCACCCATTTAGTATGATGTGTTACGTTTCATATGGTATGTAGTCATGTGGATGTCCATCACCCATTTAGTATGATGTGTTACGTTTCATATGGTATGTAGTCATGTGGATGTCCATCACCCATTTAGTATGATGTGTTACGTTTCATATGGTATGTAGTCATGTGGATGTCCATCACCCATTTAGTATGATGTGTTACGTTTCATATGGTATGTAGTCATGTGGATGTCCATCACCCATTTAGTATGATGTGTTACGTTTCATATGGTATGTAGTCATGTGGATGTCCATCACCCATTTAGTATGATGTGTTACGTTTCATATGGTATGTAGTCATGTGGATGTCCATCACCCATTTAGTATGATGTGTTACGTTTCATATGGTATGTAGTCATGTGGATGTCCATCACCCATTTAGTATGATGTGTTACGTTTCATATGGTATGTAGTCATGTGGATGTCCATCACCCATTTAGTATGATGTGTTACGTTTCATATGGTATGTAGTCATGTGGATGTCCATCACCCATTTAGTATGATGTGTTACGTTTCATATGGTATGTAGTCATGTGGATGTCCATCACCCATTTAGTATGATGTGTTACGTTTCATATGGTATGTAGTCATGTGGATGTCCATCACCCATTTAGTATGATGTGTTACGTTTCATATGGTATGTAGTCATGTGGATGTCCATCACCCATTTAGTATGATGTGTTACGTTTCATATGGTATGTAGTCATGTGGATGTCCATCACCCATTTAGTATGATGTGTTACGTTTCATATGGTATGTAGTCATGTGGATGTCCATCACCCATTTAGTATGATGTGTTACGTTTCATATGGTATGTAGTCATGTGGATGTCCATCACCCATTTAGTATGATGTGTTACGTTTCATATGGTATGTAGTCATGTGGATGTCCATCACCCATTTAGTATGATGTGTTACGTTTCATATGGTATGTAGTCATGTGGATGTCCATCACCCATTTAGTATGATGTGTTACGTTTCATATGGTATGTAGTCATGTGGATGTCCATCACCCATTTAGTATGATGTGTTACGTTTCATATGGTATGTAGTCATGTGGATGTCCATCACCCATTTAGTATGATGTGTTACGTTTCATATGGTATGTAGTCATGTGGATGTCCATCACCCATTTAGTATGATGTGTTACGTTTCATATGGTATGTAGTCATGTGGATGTCCATCACCCATTTAGTATGATGTGTTACGTTTCATATGGTATGTAGTCATGTGGATGTCCATCACCCATTTAGTATGATGTGTTACGTTTCATATGGTATGTAGTCATGTGGATGTCCATCACCCATTTAGTATGATGTGTTACGTTTCATATGGTATGTAGTCATGTGGATGTCCATCACCCATTTAGTATGATGTGTTACGTTTCATATGGTATGTAGTCATGTGGATGTCCATCACCCATTTAGTATGATGTGTTACGTTTCATATGGTATGTAGTCATGTGGATGTCCATCACCCATTTAGTATGATGTGTTACGTTTCATATGGTATGTAGTCATGTGGATGTCCATCACCCATTTAGTATGATGTGTTACGTTTCATATGGTATGTAGTCATGTGGATGTCCATCACCCATTTAGTATGATGTGTTACGTTTCATATGGTATGTAGTCATGTGGATGTCCATCACCCATTTAGTATGATGTGTTACGTTTCATA
Source organism: Oncorhynchus kisutch (assembly GCF_002021735.2). Classification (NCBI taxonomy): domain Eukaryota; kingdom Metazoa; phylum Chordata; class Actinopteri; order Salmoniformes; family Salmonidae; genus Oncorhynchus; species Oncorhynchus kisutch. Next base: position 719,715 of record NC_034201.2, on the reverse strand, counting down.
TGGTATGTAGTCATGTGGATGTCCATCACCCATTTAGTATGATGTGTTACGTTTCATATGGTATGTAGTCATGTGGATGTCCATCACCCATTTAGTATGATGTGTTACGTTTCATATGGTATGTAGTCATGTGGATGTCCATCACCCATTTAGTATGATGTGTTACGTTTCATATGGTATGTAGTCATGTGGATGTCCATCACCCATTTAGTATGATGTGTTACGTTTCATATGGTATGTAGTCATGTGGATGTCCATCACCCATTTAGTATGATGTGTTACGTTTCATATGGTATGTAGTCATGTGGATGTCCATCACCCATTTAGTATGATGTGTTACGTTTCATATGGTATGTAGTCATGTGGATGTCCATCACCCATTTAGTATGATGTGTTACGTTTCATATGGTATGTAGTCATGTGGATGTCCATCACCCATTTAGTATGATGTGTTACGTTTCATATGGTATGTAGTCATGTGGATGTCCATCACCCATTTAGTATGATGTGTTACGTTTCATATGGTATGTAGTCATGTGGATGTCCATCACCCATTTAGTATGATGTGTTACGTTTCATATGGTATGTAGTCATGTGGATGTCCATCACCCATTTAGTATGATGTGTTACGTTTCATATGGTATGTAGTCATGTGGATGTCCATCACCCATTTAGTATGATGTGTTACGTTTCATATGGTATGTAGTCATGTGGATGTCCATCACCCATTTAGTATGATGTGTTACGTTTCATATGGTATGTAGTCATGTGGATGTCCATCACCCATTTAGTATGATGTGTTACGTTTCATATGGTATGTAGTCATGTGGATGTCCATCACCCATTTAGTATGATGTGTTACGTTTCATATGGTATGTAGTCATGTGGATGTCCATCACCCATTTAGTATGATGTGTTACGTTTCATATGGTATGTAGTCATGTGGATGTCCATCACCCATTTAGTATGATGTGTTACGTTTCATATGGTATGTAGTCATGTGGATGTCCATCACCCATTTAGTATGATGTGTTACGTTTCATATGGTATGTAGTCATGTGGATGTCCATCACCCATTTAGTATGATGTGTTACGTTTCATATGGTATGTAGTCATGTGGATGTCCATCACCCATTTAGTATGATGTGTTACGTTTCATATGGTATGTAGTCATGTGGATGTCCATCACCCATTTAGTATGATGTGTTACGTTTCATATGGTATGTAGTCATGTGGATGTCCATCACCCATTTAGTATGATGTGTTACGTTTCATATGGTATGTAGTCATGTGGATGTCCATCACCCATTTAGTATGATGTGTTACGTTTCATATGGTATGTAGTCATGTGGATGTCCATCACCCATTTAGTATGATGTGTTACGTTTCATATGGTATGTAGTCATGTGGATGTCCATCACCCATTTAGTATGATGTGTTACGTTTCATATGGTATGTAGTCATGTGGATGTCCATCACCCATTTAGTATGATGTGTTACGTTTCATATGGTATGTAGTCATGTGGATGTCCATCACCCATTTAGTATGATGTGTTACGTTTCATATGGTATGTAGTCATGTGGATGTCCATCACCCATTTAGTATGATGTGTTACGTTTCATATGGTATGTAGTCATGTGGATGTCCATCACCCATTTAGTATGATGTGTTACGTTTCATATGGTATGTAGTCATGTGGATGTCCATCACCCATTTAGTATGATGTGTTACGTTTCATATGGTATGTAGTCATGTGGATGTCCATCACCCATTTAGTATGATGTGTTACGTTTCATATGGTATGTAGTCATGTGGATGTCCATCACCCATTTAGTATGATGTGTTACGTTTCATATGGTATGTAGTCATGTGGATGTCCATCACCCATTTAGTATGATGTGTTACGTTTCATATGGTATGTAGTCATGTGGATGTCCATCACCCATTTAGTATGATGTGTTACGTTTCATATGGTATGTAGTCATGTGGATGTCCATCACCCATTTAGTATGATGTGTTACGTTTCATATGGTATGTAGTCATGTGGATGTCCATCACCCATTTAGTATGATGTGTTACGTTTCATATGGTATGTAGTCATGTGGATGTCCATCACCCATTTAGTATGATGTGTTACGTTTCATATGGTATGTAGTCATGTGGATGTCCATCACCCATTTAGTATGATGTGTTACGTTTCATATGGTATGTAGTCATGTGGATGTCCATCACCCATTTAGTATGATGTGTTACGTTTCATATGGTATGTAGTCATGTGGATGTCCATCACCCATTTAGTATGATGTGTTACGTTTCATATGGTATGTAGTCATGTGGATGTCCATCACCCATTTAGTATGATGTGTTACGTTTCATATGGTATGTAGTCATGTGGATGTCCATCACCCATTTAGTATGATGTGTTACGTTTCATATGGTATGTAGTCATGTGGATGTCCATCACCCATTTAGTATGATGTGTTACGTTTCATATGGTATGTAGTCATGTGGATGTCCATCACCCATTTAGTATGATGTGTTACGTTTCATATGGTATGTAGTCATGTGGATGTCCATCACCCATTTAGTATGATGTGTTACGTTTCATATGGTATGTAGTCATGTGGATGTCCATCACCCATTAGTATGATGTGTTACGTTTCATATGGTATGTAGTCATGTGGATGTCCATCACCCATTTAGTATGATGTGTTACGTTTCATATGGTATGTAGTCATGTGGATGTCCATCACCCATTTAGTATGATGTGTTACGTTTCATATGGTATGTAGTCATGTGGATGTCCATCACCCATTTAGTATGATGTGTTACGTTTCATATGGTATGTAGTCATGTGGATGTCCATCACCCATTTAGTATGATGTGTTACGTTTCATATGGTATGTAGTCATGTGGATGTCCATCACCCATTTAGTATGATGTGTTACGTTTCATATGGTATGTAGTCATGTGGATGTCCATCACCCATTTAGTATGATGTGTTACGTTTCATATGGTATGTAGTCATGTGGATGTCCATCACCCATTTAGTATGATGTGTTACGTTTCATATGGTATGTAGTCATGTGGATGTCCATCACCCATTTAGTATGATGTGTTACGTTTCATATGGTATGTAGTCATGTGGATGTCCATCACCCATTTAGTATGATGTGTTACGTTTCATATGGTATGTAGTCATGTGGATGTCCATCACCCATTTAGTATGATGTGTTACGTTTCATATGGTATGTAGTCATGTGGATGTCCATCACCCATTTAGTATGATGTGTTACGTTTCATATGGTATGTAGTCATGTGGATGTCCATCACCCATTTAGTATGATGTGTTACGTTTCATATGGTATGTAGTCATGTGGATGTCCATCACCCATTTAGTATGATGTGTTACGTTTCATATGGTATGTAGTCATGTGGATGTCCATCACCCATTTAGTATGATGTGTTACGTTCATATGGTATGTAGTCATGTGGATGTCCATCACCCATTTAGTATGATGTGTTACGTTTCATATGGTATGTAGTCATGTGGATGTCCATCACCCATTTAGTATGATGTGTTACGTTTCATATGGTATGTAGTCATGTGGATGTCCATCACCCATTTAGTATGATGTGTTACGTTTCATATGGTATGTAGTCATGTGGATGTCCATCACCCATTTAGTATGATGTGTTACGTTTCATATGGTATGTAGTCATGTGGATGTCCATCACCCATTTAGTATGATGTGTTACGTTCATATGGTATGTAGTCATGTGGATGTCCATCACCCATTTAGTATGATGTGTTACGTTTCATATGGTATGTAGTCATGTGGATGTCCATCACCCATTTAGTATGATGTGTTACGTTTCATATGGTATGTAGTCATGTGGATGTCCATCACCCATTTAGTATGATGTGTTACGTTTCATATGGTATGTAGTCATGTGGATGTCCATCACCCATTTAGTATGATGTGTTACGTTTCATATGGTATGTAGTCATGTGGATGTCCATCACCCATTTAGTATGATGTGTTACGTTTCATATGGTATGTAGTCATGTGGATGTCCATCACCCATTTAGTATGATGTGTTACGTTTCATATGGTATGTAGTCATGTGGATGTCCATCACCCATTTAGTATGATGTGTTACGTTTCATATGGTATGTAGTCATGTGGATGTCCATCACCCATTTAGTATGATGTGTTACGTTTCATATGGTATGTAGTCATGTGGATGTCCATCACCCATTTAGTATGATGTGTTACGTTTCATATGGTATGTAGTCATGTGGATGTCCATCACCCATTTAGTATGATGTGTTACGTTTCATATGGTATGTAGTCATGTGGATGTCCATCACCCATTTAGTATGATGTGTTACGTTTCATATGGTATGTAGTCATGTGGATGTCCATCACCCATTTAGTATGATGTGTTACGTTTCATATGGTATGTAGTCATGTGGATGTCCATCACCCATTTAGTATGATGTGTTACGTTTCATATGGTATGTAGTCATGTGGATGTCCATCACCCATTTAGTATGATGTGTTACGTTTCATATGGTATGTAGTCATGTGGATGTCCATCACCCATTTAGTATGATGTGTTACGTTTCATATGGTATGTAGTCATGTGGATGTCCATCACCCATTTAGTATGATGTGTTACGTTTCATATGGTATGTAGTCATGTGGATGTCCATCACCCATTTAGTATGATGTGTTACGTTTCATATGGTATGTAGTCATGTGGATGTCCATCACCCATTTAGTATGATGTGTTACGTTTCATATGGTATGTAGTCATGTGGATGTCCATCACCCATTTAGTATGATGTGTTACGTTTCATATGGTATGTAGTCATGTGGATGTCCATCACCCATTTAGTATGATGTGTTACGTTTCATATGGTATGTAGTCATGTGGATGTCCATCACCCATTTAGTATGATGTGTTACGTTTCATATGGTATGTAGTCATGTGGATGTCCATCACCCATTTAGTATGATGTGTTACGTTTCATATGGTATGTAGTCATGTGGATGTCCATCACCCATTTAGTATGATGTGTTACGTTTCATATGGTATGTAGTCATGTGGATGTCCATCACCCATTTAGTATGATGTGTTACGTTTCATATGGTATGTAGTCATGTGGATGTCCATCACCCATTTAGTATGATGTGTTACGTTTCATATGGTATGTAGTCATGTGGATGTCCATCACCCATTTAGTATGATGTGTTACGTTTCATATGGTATGTAGTCATGTGGATGTCCATCACCCATTTAGTATGATGTGTTACGTTTCATATGGTATGTAGTCATGTGGATGTCCATCACCCATTTAGTATGATGTGTTACGTTTCATATGGTATGTAGTCATGTGGATGTCCATCACCCATTTAGTATGATGTGTTACGTTTCATATGGTATGTAGTCATGTGGATGTCCATCACCCATTTAGTATGATGTGTTACGTTTCATATGGTATGTAGTCATGTGGATGTCCATCACCCATTTAGTATGATGTGTTACGTTTCATATGGTATGTAGTCATGTGGATGTCCATCACCCATTTAGTATGATGTGTTACGTTTCATATGGTATGTAGTCATGTGGATGTCCATCACCCATTTAGTATGATGTGTTACGTTTCATATGGTATGTAGTCATGTGGATGTCCATCACCCATTTAGTATGATGTGTTACGTTTCATATGGTATGTAGTCATGTGGATGTCCATCACCCATTTAGTATGATGTGTTACGTTTCATATGGTATGTAGTCATGTGGATGTCCATCACCCATTTAGTATGATGTGTTACGTTTCATATGGTATGTAGTCATGTGGATGTCCATCACCCATTTAGTATGATGTGTTACGTTTCATATGGTATGTAGTCATGTGGATGTCCATCACCCATTTAGTATGATGTGTTACGTTTCATATGGTATGTAGTCATGTGGATGTCCATCACCCATTTAGTATGATGTGTTACGTTTCATATGGTATGTAGTCATGTGGATGTCCATCACCCATTTAGTATGATGTGTTACGTTTCATATGGTATGTAGTCATGTGGATGTCCATCACCCATTTAGTATGATGTGTTACGTTTCATATGGTATGTAGTCATGTGGATGTCCATCACCCATTTAGTATGATGTGTTACGTTTCATATGGTATGTAGTCATGTGGATGTCCATCACCCATTTAGTATGATGTGTTACGTTTCATATGGTATGTAGTCATGTGGATGTCCATCACCCATTTAGTATGATGTGTTACGTTTCATATGGTATGTAGTCATGTGGATGTCCATCACCCATTTAGTATGATGTGTTACGTTTCATATGGTATGTAGTCATGTGGATGTCCATCACCCATTTAGTATGATGTGTTACGTTTCATATGGTATGTAGTCATGTGGATGTCCATCACCCATTTAGTATGATGTGTTACGTTTCATATGGTATGTAGTCATGTGGATGTCCATCACCCATTTAGTATGATGTGTTACGTTTCATATGGTATGTAGTCATGTGGATGTCCATCACCCATTTAGTATGATGTGTTACGTTTCATATGGTATGTAGTCATGTGGATGTCCATCACCCATTTAGTATGATGTGTTACGTTTCATATGGTATGTAGTCATGTGGATGTCCATCACCCATTTAGTATGATGTGTTACGTTTCATATGGTATGTAGTCATGTGGATGTCCATCACCCATTTAGTATGATGTGTTACGTTTCATATGGTATGTAGTCATGTGGATGTCCATCACCCATTTAGTATGATGTGTTACGTTTCATATGGTATGTAGTCATGTGGATGTCCATCACCCATTTAGTATGATGTGTTACGTTTCATATGGTATGTAGTCATGTGGATGTCCATCACCCATTTAGTATGATGTGTTACGTTTCATATGGTATGTAGTCATGTGGATGTCCATCACCCATTTAGTATGATGTGTTACGTTTCATATGGTATGTAGTCATGTGGATGTCCATCACCCATTTAGTATGATGTGTTACGTTTCATATGGTATGTAGTCATGTGGATGTCCATCACCCATTTAGTATGATGTGTTACGTTTCATATGGTATGTAGTCATGTGGATGTCCATCACCCATTTAGTATGATGTGTTACGTTTCATATGGTATGTAGTCATGTGGATGTCCATCACCCATTTAGTATGATGTGTTACGTTTCATATGGTATGTAGTCATGTGGATGTCCATCACCCATTTAGTATGATGTGTTACGTTTCATATGGTATGTAGTCATGTGGATGTCCATCACCCATTTAGTATGATGTGTTACGTTCATATGGTATGTAGTCATGTGGATGTCCATCACCCATTTAGTATGATGTGTTACGTTTCATATGGTATGTAGTCATGTGGATGTCCATCACCCATTTAGTATGATGTGTTACGTTTCATATGGTATGTAGTCATGTGGATGTCCATCACCCATTTAGTATGATGTGTTACGTTTCATATGGTATGTAGTCATGTGGATGTCCATCACCCATTTAGTATGATGTGTTACGTTTCATATGGTATGTAGTCATGTGGATGTCCATCACCCATTTAGTATGATGTGTTACGTTTCATATGGTATGTAGTCATGTGGATGTCCATCACCCATTTAGTATGATGTGTTACGTTTCATATGGTATGTAGTCATGTGGATGTCCATCACCCATTTAGTATGATGTGTTACGTTTCATATGGTATGTAGTCATGTGGATGTCCATCACCCATTTAGTATGATGTGTTACGTTTCATATGGTATGTAGTCATGTGGATGTCCATCACCCATTTAGTATGATGTGTTACGTTTCATATGGTATGTAGTCATGTGGATGTCCATCACCCATTTAGTATGATGTGTTACGTTTCATATGGTATGTAGTCATGTGGATGTCCATCACCCATTTAGTATGATGTGTTACGTTTCATATGGTATGTAGTCATGTGGATGTCCATCACCCATTTAGTATGATGTGTTACGTTTCATATGGTATGTAGTCATGTGGATGTCCATCACCCATTTAGTATGATGTGTTACGTTTCATATGGTATGTAGTCATGTGGATGTCCATCACCCATTTAGTATGATGTGTTACGTTTCATATGGTATGTAGTCATGTGGATGTCCATCACCCATTTAGTATGATGTGTTACGTTTCATATGGTATGTAGTCATGTGGATGTCCATCACCCATTTAGTATGATGTGTTACGTTTCATATGGTATGTAGTCATGTGGATGTCCATCACCCATTTAGTATGATGTGTTACGTTTCATATGGTATGTAGTCATGTGGATGTCCATCACCCATTTAGTATGATGTGTTACGTTTCATATGGTATGTAGTCATGTGGATGTCCATCACCCATTTAGTATGATGTGTTACGTTTCATATGGTATGTAGTCATGTGGATGTCCATCACCCATTTAGTATGATGTGTTACGTTTCATATGGTATGTAGTCATGTGGATGTCCATCACCCATTTAGTATGATGTGTTACGTTTCATATGGTATGTAGTCATGTGGATGTCCATCACCCATTTAGTATGATGTGTTACGTTTCATATGGTATGTAGTCATGTGGATGTCCATCACCCATTTAGTATGATGTGTTACGTTTCATATGGTATGTAGTCATGTGGATGTCCATCACCCATTTAGTATGATGTGTTACGTTTCATATGGTATGTAGTCATGTGGATGTCCATCACCCATTTAGTATGATGTGTTACGTTTCATATGGTATGTAGTCATGTGGATGTCCATCACCCATTTAGTATGATGTGTTACGTTTCATATGGTATGTAGTCATGTGGATGTCCATCACCCATTTAGTATGATGTGTTACGTTTCATATGGTATGTAGTCATGTGGATGTCCATCACCCATTTAGTATGATGTGTTACGTTTCATATGGTATGTAGTCATGTGGATGTCCATCACCCATTTAGTATGATGTGTTACGTTTCATATGGTATGTAGTCATGTGGATGTCCATCACCCATTTAGTATGATGTGTTACGTTTCATATGGTATGTAGTCATGTGGATGTCCATCACCCATTTAGTATGATGTGTTACGTTTCATATGGTATGTAGTCATGTGGATGTCCATCACCCATTTAGTATGATGTGTTACGTTTCATATGGTATGTAGTCATGTGGATGTCCATCACCCATTTAGTATGATGTGTTACGTTTCATATGGTATGTAGTCATGTGGATGTCCATCACCCATTTAGTATGATGTGTTACGTTTCATATGGTATGTAGTCATGTGGATGTCCATCACCCATTTAGTATGATGTGTTACGTTTCATATGGTATGTAGTCATGTGGATGTCCATCACCCATTTAGTATGATGTGTTACGTTTCATATGGTATGTAGTCATGTGGATGTCCATCACCCATTTAGTATGATGTGTTACGTTTCATATGGTATGTAGTCATGTGGATGTCCATCACCCATTTAGTATGATGTGTTACGTTTCATATGGTATGTAGTCATGTGGATGTCCATCACCCATTTAGTATGATGTGTTACGTTTCATATGGTATGTAGTCATGTGGATGTCCATCACCCATTTAGTATGATGTGTTACGTTTCATATGGTATGTAGTCATGTGGATGTCCATCACCCATTTAGTATGATGTGTTACGTTTCATATGGTATGTAGTCATGTGGATGTCCATCACCCATTTAGTATGATGTGTTACGTTTCATATGGTATGTAGTCATGTGGATGTCCATCACCCATTTAGTATGATGTGTTACGTTTCATATGGTATGTAGTCATGTGGATGTCCATCACCCATTTAGTATGATGTGTTACGTTTCATATGGTATGTAGTCATGTGGATGTCCATCACCCATTTAGTATGATGTGTTACGTTTCATATGGTATGTAGTCATGTGGATGTCCATCACCCATTTAGTATGATGTGTTACGTTTCATATGGTATGTAGTCATGTGGATGTCCATCACCCATTTAGTATGATGTGTTACGTTTCATATGGTATGTAGTCATGTGGATGTCCATCACCCATTTAGTATGATGTGTTACGTTTCATATGGTATGTAGTCATGTGGATGTCCATCACCCATTTAGTATGATGTGTTACGTTTCATATGGTATGTAGTCATGTGGATGTCCATCACCCATTTAGTATGATGTGTTACGTTTCATATGGTATGTAGTCATGTGGATGTCCATCACCCATTTAGTATGATGTGTTACGTTTCATATGGTATGTAGTCATGTGGATGTCCATCACCCATTTAGTATGATGTGTTACGTTTCATATGGTATGTAGTCATGTGGATGTCCATCACCCATTTAGTATGATGTGTTACGTTTCATATGGTATGTAGTCATGTGGATGTCCATCACCCATTTAGTATGATGTGTTACGTTTCATATGGTATGTAGTCATGTGGATGTCCATCACCCATTTAGTATGATGTGTTACGTTTCATATGGTATGTAGTCATGTGGATGTCCATCACCCATTTAGTATGATGTGTTACGTTTCATATGGTATGTAGTCATGTGGATGTCCATCACCCATTTAGTATGATGTGTTACGTTTCATATGGTATGTAGTCATGTGGATGTCCATCACCCATTTAGTATGATGTGTTACGTTTCATATGGTATGTAGTCATGTGGATGTCCATCACCCATTTAGTATGATGTGTTACGTTTCATATGGTATGTAGTCATGTGGATGTCCATCACCCATTTAGTATGATGTGTTACGTTTCATATGGTATGTAGTCATGTGGATGTCCATCACCCATTTAGTATGATGTGTTACGTTTCATATGGTATGTAGTCATGTGGATGTCCATCACCCATTTAGTATGATGTGTTACGTTTCATATGGTATGTAGTCATGTGGATGTCCATCACCCATTTAGTATGATGTGTTACGTTTCATATGGTATGTAGTCATGTGGATGTCCATCACCCATTTAGTATGATGTGTTACGTTTCATATGGTATGTAGTCATGTGGATGTCCATCACCCATTTAGTATGATATGTTACGTTTCATATGGTATGTAGTCATGTGGATGTCCATCACCCATTTAGTATGATGTGTTACGTTTCATATGGTATGTAGTCATGTGGATGTCCATCACCCATTTAGTATGATGTGTTACGTTTCATATGGTATGTAGTCATGTGGATGTCCATCACCCATTTAGTATGATATGTTACGTTTCATATGGTATGTAGTCATGTGGATGTCCATCACCCATTTAGTATGATACGTTACAAATTACAATTTGCATTTTATGTTGCGAACTTTCAAAGCGTACAATATGTTACGAATTTGCAAATCGTACGATACGTTATGAATTCTAGCTAGGTGGCTATGTGGCTAACATGCTAAGTAGTTGCAAGGTAGCTAAAAAGTAGTTTGTAGTTGTAAAGTTGCTGATCAGCTAAAATTCTAAAGTTGTCCATGATGAGAACTTCCATCCTTTGGGTTGACAGACATTCGTGTAATACACCCATCCATCCAACTAACCAACCACAACCCACAATCTGTCTTATGTAACCATACCAAAACTAACATATACTAACTTGAGTGTTCCGGATTTACATTTACTCTGTTACTTCTAGTCTATGAGACTAGGCTGGAATTACTGTGGGAATAAATAATATGGAACGGGGAAAATACTGGAATAAAGTAGGCTAATCCAATTGAAAGTATGTCTCAAATCGTTACTTAATAAAACTCCCAAAGTCATCCAATCGTTGTAAAACATTTGAAGCAATAGCCTACCTCCGTGTGGTCAACGAGATGATAATCACATCAGCACCGATGTGATATGATTGGAATAGCCTACCTCCGTGTGGTCAACGAGATGATAATCACATCAGCACCGATGTGATATGATTGGAATAGCCTACCTCCGTGTGGTCAACGAGATGATAATCACATCAGCACCGATGTGATATGATTGGAATAGCCTACCTCCGTGTGGTCAACGAGATGATAATCACATCAGCACCGATGTGATATGATTGGAATAGCCTACCTCCGTGTGGTCAACGAGATGATAATCACATCAGCACCGATGTGATATGATTGGAATAGCCTACCTCCGTGTGGTCAACGAGATGATAATCACATCAGCACCGATGTGATATGATTGGAATAGCCTACCTCCGTGTGGTCAACGAGATGATAATCACATCAGCACCGATGTGATATGATTGGAATAGCCTACCTCCGTGTGGTCAACGAGATGATAATCACATCAGCACTGATGTGATATGATTGGAATAGCCTACCTCCGTGTGGTCAACGAGATGATAATCACATCAGCACCGATGTGATATGATTGGAATAGCCTACCTCCGTGTGGTCAACGAGATGATAATCACATCAGCACCGATGTGATATGATTGGAATAGCCTACCTCCGTGTGGTCAACGAGATGATAATCACATCAGCACCGATGTGATATGATTGGAATAGCCTACCTCCGTGTGGTCAACGAGATGATAATCACATCAGCACCGATGTGATATGATTGGAATAGCCTACCTCCGTGTGGTCAACGAGATGATAATCACATCAGCACCGATGTGATATGATTGGAATAGCCTACCTCCGTGTGGTCAACGAGATGATAATCACATCAGCACCGATGTGATATGATTGGAATAGCCTACCTCCGTGTGGTCAACGAGATGATAATCACATCAGCACCGATGTGATATGATTGGAATAGCCTACCTCCGTGTGGTCAACGAGATGATAATCACATCAGCACCGATGTGATATGATTGGAATAGCCTACCTCCGTGTGGTCAACGAGATGATAATCACATCAGCACCGATGTGATATGATTGGAATAGCCTACCTCCGTGTGGTCAACGAGATGATAATCACATCAGCACAGATGTGATATGATTGGAATAGCCTACCTCCGTGTGGTCAACGAGATGATAATCACATCAGCACCGATGTGAAATGATTGGAATAGCCTACCTCCGTGTGGTCAACGAGATGATAATCACATCAGCACCGATGTGATATGATTGGAATAGCCTACCTCTGTGTGGTCAACGAGATGATAATCACATCAGCACCGATGTGATATGATTGGAATAGCCTACCTCCGTGTGGTCAACGAGATGATAATCACATCAGCATCGATGTGATATGATTGGAATAGCCTACCTCCGTGTGGTCAACGAGATGATAATCACATCAGCCCCGATGTGATATGATTGGAATAGCCTACCTCCGTGTGGTCAACGAGATGATAATCACATCAGCACCGACTTAATGTGATTTTGTTTCACAGAATCTCCGTCTCTATAGGCTATTTGTTTCATCAGTTTCTGTCTGGGCAAATAAGTGGAGGTGATATAGCTCATCTATTCGTTTGCTCATCTATCACTCATCAGAAACATGGAGTAATGTAGCATGGAGTAATGTAGCATGGAGTAATGTAGCATGGAGTAATGTAGCATGGAGTAATGTAGCATGGAGTAATGTAACATGGAGTAATGTAGCATGGAGTAATGTAGCATGGAGTAATGTAGCATGGAGTAATGTAACATGGAGTAATGTAGCATGGAGTAATGTAGCATGGAGTAATGTAGCATGGAGTAATGTAGCGTGGAGTAATGTAGCATGGAGTAATGTAGCATGGAGTAATGTAGCATGGAGTAATGTAGCATGGAGTAATGTAACATGGAGTAATGTAGCATGGAGTAATGTAGCATGGAGTAATGTAGCATGGAGTAATGTAGCATGGAGTAATGTAACATGGAGTAATGTAGCATGGGGTAATGTAGCATGGAGTAATGTAGCATGGAGTAATGTAGCATGGAGTAATGTAACATGGAGTAATGTAGCATGGAGTAATGTAGCATGGAGTAATGTAGCATGGAGTAATGTAGCATGGAGTAATGTAACATGGAGTAATGTAGCATGGAGTAATGTAGCATGGAGTAATGTAGCATGGAGTAATGTAACATGGAGTAATGTAGCATGGAGTAATGTAGCATGGAGTAATGTAGCATGGAGTAATGTAGCATGGAGTAATGTAGCATGGAGTAATGTAGCCTAAATCAAGAATATTATTAGTATTTTACTACTTTATATTCCATTATATTCTTACTATAAAATATATGTCTGTTGAAAGTGACTGGGTAGGTGTGTCTTCTCTGCTTAATGAACAAAATAATGAACTATTGATTTCATTTGGATGGCAACCATGGCTGCACAGACCCGTAACATAGGCCTAATTATACTCAAAAATATGCTATTCTATTCTTTTGAAAAAACATTTGATTATTCTTCTGTTTTGTAGGACCTGTCTAAACGAATGAATAATGGATTTATTTTTGATGGTGCATACTCTCAATGGATTTATTAAAATAGACGCCCACCAGCATCTGCACACCACTACCACCACTTTTCCCCGGCAATGCTGCATGTACTAGAGTACTAGAGTCAAACATGGTAGGTAGAGAGTCAGTAGGTAGAGAGTCAGCATGTGCTCAGTCTGACACCCTCTCCTTCCCCTCCGTACACTTCCTACTGCCTGCACCTCCCCGTCCTCCCTACTCTCTCTTCACTCCCTCCCTCCCCTCGCTCCTCTCTCTTCCCTCTGTTCCCTCCCTCCTTCCACGCTTTTCCCTCCTTCCCTCCTCTCTTCCCTCCACCTCCTTCCCTCCTCTCTTCCCTCCACCTCCTCCCTCTCAGGTGAATCAGCAGGCCCACGCCAGGTCCTCTGAGGGCCCTTCAATCAGGCTTCACCCAGCAGTCCATTACGGCCTCTCGTTGTTGTTTAAATGATGTGTCACCGTGCGCCCTTCACACGAGAGCCCAGTAGGAGGACATGGTCAGAACATCGAGCCAATATCAGACTCTTCTGGTGGTCAATGTCCGTGTCACAATGCTGTGGTTCTTGTGATGAGATATTTAGTGTAGTTGTCATACAATAGAATGGTTTTGAAATGTTGATACTTCAGTACAACACACAACACTACCTATTTAAACTCACCAAATGGCATTGTAAATATCAAGCAAGTGGTGCTTATCTGGAAGAGCAGTAGCTCAGGTACGCTCTGACTCTGGAAATATGAGTCAGGATACAATATACATTCCTCCTAGCAATACAAGTACATTTCACCCATGTTAAGCAAATATGTTGGTATTGATGTTGTCTTCCACTGAGCCATCAGTTGGCTCAGGAGCCTTTCCTTCAGCAGCTCAGTTGGTTGTTATATGGGTTGCATCACAACCAACTGAAGAAAAACCTTGGATGACTCTCAAAGGCAGGGATGGTTAACTCATTAATATTAATGCATCAGAGCATTTGATTCATCACAGTCTTTCTCAGTAAAGTCTCCCACGCAAGACACAAAGTGACTTGGTATTACAAAGAACGTGCACATTGCACAAACTCCCACCACGGGGAAGGTATAGAGTTGTTCAACACTCTCACCTTAGTGGCTAATGCTGTTCAGGAACACTTGAACAAATGTGAAGCAAAAGACCAGGAAAGCCAAGTGTAAAGTCAATGCTTCATTATGACACTTAACAAAGTTTGAATCATGGCAATGTGAAATGCACAATCTGGAACAGACAGTGACCCTTAAAATCCCCTAATAGGACTGAGTGTGTTGGGCTTTAGTGGGAAAGGAATGGATAAAAGAAGAATCTATTGTGTGGAGGAGGGATGGGAGACCGGGTGAAATGGGAGTTGTGTGCCAGGGATAAAGGAGAGGAGAGGAGGATGATACAGCACAGCAACCTGGACTGGTAGATGTAACATAGTACACATAAATCCAGAGCACTCCAATTAGTACTATATGTTACGTTTCGTTTACGGTAACATTTAAAAGTGTTTTTCTTTATTTGTACTATTTTCTACATTGTAGAGTAATAGTGAAGACATCAAAACTATGAAGTAACACATATGGAATCATGTAGTAACCAAAAAAGTGTTAAACAAATGAAAATATATTTTATATTTGAGATTCTTCAAAGTAGCCACTCTTTGCCTTCATGACAGCTTTGCACACTCTTGGCATTCTCTCAACCAGCTTAATGAGGTAGTACATGGAATGCATTTTAATTTATGGGTGTGCCTTGTTAAAAGTTAACGTGTGGAATTTATTTCCTTCTTAAATAGGAGTCCCGTCAACGGGACAGTTGTAAATCATGCAGCGTTGTGTGTCACGGTCGCAGATTTTAGAGAAACAACAAATGGCAGTACATATAAGTGTCTTATATCGTCTGAAAGCTAAATTCTTGTTAATATAACTGCACTGTACAATTTACAGTAGCTATTACTGTGAAAACACTTTTTTCATTGCGATAGGTTTGATAAATTCACCTCTGATGGTGAAATGTGTACTTACATTCTGAAATCTTGCTCTGATTTATCATCCCAAGGGTCCCAGAGATAACATGAAGTGTCGTTTTGTTAAAAAAGGTCCATATAGCATGCATGATCGATGTTGTATTTCCACTCGTTCAATTTGCAAAGAAAAGAATCTGTGAAAATCTAACCCTAAACGTTGTTTCAATCAGTCAAAGCTAGCTAGATAGCCAATAAGCTGGGCTTTACGGGAGTATGCGGAAACCCCATATCTGTTGCAAAATTTGGCTGCTAACAGTAAGCCTTTTCCTTTTGGACAAAAATTGCAAGTATATGGAGAGTTATGAAGTTATGCAAATGTTGAACTTACAATATGGCTACTAATACTGGAAAAGCTAAATCAAAGTCCAAGTTTACAGATTTGACGATATTCTTGCAGAAAAATGTAATGTAAATGTGCCCTTCACAATTCACCCAAATGTACCTGGGTGACTTCACACTAAATGTCATGTATCTTGCTCATACTTCAAGTTATCAGTCTGAAACGTTTCACATACATTGCTGCCCTCTTGTGGACATCATCGGAATTACAACCAGAGTGATGGCTAGATTTGGGACCTTTCTGTTGCATTTCAAAGCTGGTGGTGTATTTTATTCTACCAGATTTATTGTGTTATATTTTCCTACATTCAATTTACATTTCCACCACGAAATTCAAAGTGTTTCCTTTCAAATGAATATGCATATCCTTGCTTCAGGGCCTGAGCTACAGATTTGGGTATGTCTTTTAGGCGAAAATTGAAAAAAAGGGGGCTATACCTAAGAAGTTCTTCTTAATGCATTTGAGCCTATCAGTTGTGTTGTGACAAGATTGGGGTGGTATACAGAAGATGGCCCTATATGGTAAAAGACCAAGTCTATATTATGGCAAGAACAGCTCAAATAAGAAAAGAGAAAAGACAGTCCATCATTACTTTAAGACATGAAGGTCAGTCAATAAGGAAAATGTCATGAACTTTGAAAGTTTCTTCAAGGGCAGTTGCAAAAACAATCAAGAACTATGATGAAGCTGACTTTCATGAAGACTGGCACAAGAAAGGAAGACCCAGAGTTACCTTTGCTGCAGAGGATAAGTTCATCAGAGTCAACTGCACCTCAGAAATTGCAGACCAAATAAATGCTTCAGAGGAGACTGTGTGAATCAGGCCTTCATGGTCGAATTGCTGCAAAGAAACCACTACTAAAAGGACACCAATAAGAAGAAGAGACTAGCTTGGGCCATGAAACATGAGCAATGGACATTAGACCGGTGGAAATCTTTCCTTTGATAAGTCCAAATTTGAGATTTTTGGTTCCAGCCACCTTGTCTTGATCTTCGCATGTGTGGTTCTCACTGTGAAGCATGGAGGAGGAGGTGTGATGGTGTGGGGGTGCTCTGAGTGTAACACTGTCAGAGATTTATTTAGAATTCAAGGCACACTTAACCAGCATGGCTACCACAGTATTCTGCAGCGATACACCATCCCAAGTGGGTTTCGTTTAGTGGGACCATCATTTGTTTATCAACAGGACAATGACCCAACACACCTCCAGGCTGTGTAAGGGCTATTTTACCAAGAAGGAGAATGATGGAGTGCTGCATCAGATGACCTGACCTCCACAATCACCTGACCTCAACCCTATTGAGATGGTTTGGGATGAGTTGGACCACAGAGTGAAGGAAAAGCAGCCAACAAGTGCTCAAAATATCTGAGAACTGCTTCAAGACTGTTGGAAAAGTATTCCAGGTGAAGTTGGTTGAGAGAATGCCAATAGTGTGCAAAGCTGTAATCAAGGCAAAGAGTGGCTACTTTGAAGAATCTCAAATATAAAATTAGTTTCACACTTTTTTGGTTACTACATAATTCCATATGTGTTACTTCAAAGTGTTGATGTATTCACTATTATTCTACAATGTAGAAAATAGTAAATATTATGAAACCCTTGAGTAAGTAGGTGTGTCCAAACTTTTGACTGGTACTATATATGTATTAATTTGTGGATGTCCATCATCCATTTTGTATGATATGTTATGAATTACAATTGGTACAATATGTTGCGAATTTGCAAAATATATGATATGTTACGACTTCTAGGTGGCTAGGTGGCTCATGCTAATGTTAGATATGCTAGGGGTTAGGGTTAGGGGTTTAGGGTTACGTTTTAGGGTTAAGTTTAGGGTTAAGTTTTGGATAAAGGGTTTGGGGAAGGCTTGTCAAACATTATGGCTTGTCAAACATTATAATTTACTTGCAAATTAGCTAAAAAGTAGTAAGTAGTTTCAAAGTTGCTAATCAGCTAAAATGCTAAAGTTGTCCGTATGAGATTCAAACATGCAACCTTTTAAGGTTGCTATTTGCCTTATACGCATACACATCCAACCCGACCAACCATCCTACTTTAATTGTTGTCTTAAGTAACCTTCTGTCTTATTTAACATACCAAACATAACATATCATACTGTACTAATTTGAGTGTCCCGGATTTACATTTTACTATGTTACGGGACCAGACTGAGTACAGAGGTGGGACATGGTGAGGTAGAGTAAGGCAGCAATGGAGGCTCCTCAGAGAAGGAAGGGGAGGACCATCCTCCTCAGTGATTTTCATAAAAATTTAAATTGTAAAACTTTTTAGATAAAACTAAATATAATCACGTCACCAAATATTTTATTAAAACACATTATTTTGTAAAGAAGGTCTACATTAGCCTCAACAGCACTCTGTAGGGTAGCACCATGGTGTAGCTGAAGGACAGCTAGCTTCCGTCCTCCTCTGGGTACATTGACTTCAATAGAAAACCTAGGAGGCTCATGGTTCTCACCCCTTTCCATAGACTTACACGGACTTAGACTTAAACTTCCGGAAGACGTCCTCCAACCTATCAGAGCTCTTGCAGCATGAACTGACATGTTGTCCACCCAATCAAAGGGTCAGAGAATGAATCTAGTACTGAAAGCATAAGCTACAGCTAGCTAGCACTGCAGTGCATAACATGTGGTGAGTAGTTGACTCAAAGAGAGACAAAGACAGTAGTTGAACAGTTTAGAACAATTTAATATCTTCCAAAATGAAGGAGAAGCAAGAGAGAAATAGACAGAGAGAGAGAGATTGTAATTTTATTTTCACTTTCAGTTTCACTTAATGTTACTTAGCTAGCAAACACCCTGCTCAAACAGAGAGATGCTATGTTAGCTAGCTATCTGTGACTTTCTAACACTGGAACTCTTCCCTGTCAAGGTAAGTTTTTGGATTTACTCATGTATTGCCACTGGGGCCGCCGGTGTAACTGCTTACTGACTGTACACTGTAACGTTACTCCATGATTGTAGTGGGTTTACTAACGCGTTAGTTCTATTAGCTATGCTGACTATGACATTACTTTAGCTAATATGGTGACAACGATGTAGACTGTATGTAGCGGTTTGGCTTGGAGTGATTTTTTTGCCTGGTCACATACATTGAAGTCCACAAGTGAAGGGAAAAGGTGAGAGGAGGAAGGTGCATAGATGCATGAAGGGTTACAACGTGGTTGCTATGAAAATGAACTGTGTATTCATTCCGCTGATTCTGTTGAAAACGTTTCTTAAACGTAAGAAAAACGGGGATAAACATACCTGATTTCATCCAATATAAACTCTCATTTACAACTGTTGGACTAATGAGCATACCCCATATCAGCTAGATGGAGGCAAGAGTGTGCAAGGCGGTATTGAATGTCACTGTCTGTCCGTATGTCACTGTCTGTCACCTCAAATTTGTCTCTCAACCTGGGTGCACCTCCGTTGTAAACTTCATTCATAGGCTAGGTTGCAGCAACCTCATGATGGGTACAGGGAAAATGGAGTATCATGTAGCAGCCTAAATCTATCACTGTTAGATTGAACTGGATGAACAGAATATGAATGACAGTCATCCAACATGCTGTAATTGAAATAAGGTCATGCTCAAGAAAACTGGGCTTCACAGCTGAGGTGAGGGGGCCAAGGAAGCTGTCTTTGTTAGAATCAATCGGACCCAATAACACGCACAAACCAGCCGATTCTGCTTATATTGTAGCTAGCTAATTAAAACTGGATCGGCGCTTGCCCCCTGTATGAGAGGAGTGAACCTGGGCCTGTCAGGATGTTTAGGGGAGATTGTCAGATTGCACTTGTCATCGTGGCTGTGCTTCCATTCCCTGCCAGTCTGGCACAGCCTAACGACTTCAGATGAGAGTTGCTGCCATACAAAGGAGCCGCTGAAGCTTTCATGCCTCCTCGGGCAACAGTGTCCTGTGTGTCGACACACAGGCAGTGAGTGGGTGTGCGTGGCTGTGCTACACAGTCACTTCTCTCTTACTGATGATGACCTTGTCAACTCTGAATTGACTTTATGTTTTGGCCGGGGTCACAAGAGTTCAGGGCTTGCTGCCGTGATCTGTTCAGGAATCCTGACGATGATTACGTATTTTTTCTATTTGTATGGTCATTTTAATTTTAGCTTGGAGTCCCACTGATACCGAAGTCTCTTTTGCAAGGGAGCTCAGCAGCAATTAGACATCAAAAGTTATAGACATAAATACTTCAATCAAGGTGGAGCACAAAAAAATACAGAAATACACTTATGAAAAACAAGCACATTCCTCTGTTATTCTGACCATTACCAAATTAAGATGAACAGTTTACAATACATGGCCAAGATGTTTGAATTTCATCTGGCTGTTAGCAATGTAAACAGTGTAAAGTTTTATATGTTTCGTTTTTTTAAACTCATAGATAATGAAATGTCGTGATGCAAAGTGAAATATATCACATAGAACTGTAGGTACAGTACAGATCTAAGTGAAGAGATAGACGCAAAGTGGAGGCAATTTCCATCGCCTATTTATTGTTCATTACATTCTCAGAAGTAAGAAGTTACCTCAGGCTAGAATATCCTCCATCCGGTTAATACAAGACACCTCTCTCTCTCTCTCTCTCTCTCTCTCTCTCTCTCTCTCTCTCTCTCTCTCTCGCTCTCTCTCTCTCTCTCTCTCACAATAGGCCGACAGAGAGGGGGAGAGGAAATATTTTATGAATAGCTCTGCTTGTCTTTTGTCTCTTTCTCTGGTGCACTCCTCCGGTTCAGCGCACTTTCTCAGCCTGTCTGCCTGCCAGCAGCTCAGTGATACAGTGCAGCTACATGGGTTAGTTCAATGAGGAGCCATGCTCCCTGCACTCCACCACTCTGTAACATGCTCGTAAAAAGGAGATTCACCCAAATCTCAAATGTATTTCACACAATACCGCCTTTGAATTGATTGAGCAGCCTAACAGCCAAGGCCCACTATATGGCGCTTGACAACGTAAGTCTACTACCACCTCCATGGAATTCCCTCATTAGTGCTAATGTTATGCTGTAGCTACTGTAAGTATAAACCCAAATACCGGCTCACCAGGTCAAAAGACTATAGGTGGCAGTAAGATTATGCAACTGTTTCATTTGCATAAACAAATTCCTGCATACTCTCTCTTTCGCAGTCTCCTTGTAGCAGAGATGTCAACATGTTTCAATCGAGTGGCACCACTCAACTGCTGCTGCCGCTCAGGCTCAACCCCTGAAGGCCAATTCAGCTCAGCCCAACGCAAAATGAATGTAAGTGGATGCATTATGACAGACGTCCACTTTCTGACTGCCTTACAGTGTTTCCCAAGGAGACATGATAGGTCTCGAATGAGTTAGGGTGGATTCCTTTGACTTGAGTGAGTGCGTGTGGCGTGTGTGCCATGCATGTGAACATTATCGATAGTTTTTATACAAGATATGTCATTGGTTTTTTGGACTGTTTTATGTGATAAGGTACATACGTTGATGAACCGTTTATCAAATAAACATTGTGTAGGAGGTGTGAGTTGCTGATAACTAGCGTACCCGTGGGGCATTCTGGTTCCTCCCACACTCCTACCAGACAGTAGGGCTGCATCCGAAATGGCATCCTATTTCCTGTATAGGGCCCTATGGGCCCTGGTCAAAAGTAGTGAATAGGATGCCATTTTAGATACAGAATAGGTTTTTCATCTCAACAGCACCCGGAAATCAGATGATTATTTCTTTTAATGAACAGAAGAATACTTTGGCTGCTGTGTGGTCTCTCAGAATGCCTTGGTTTATGCCAGCCTGTTAATTAACGTTAAAGGTGGAATTGGCGTTTAGGGGAAACAGAACCACTGTCCTCCCTCAGCCACTTTGTTATTGTTATTGTTTAGTTAGACAAAACGGAGGTGAGGAGCGTCAAGCAGTTTGGACACAGCAAAAGCGCAGGACATATTCTGCTGTTCTATTACACGTGCAATGATGTCATCGGTGTTTGCAGTAACTGTTTTGTTGTTGTAAAAGCCCAAACAGACGTGGCAGTTTCATCATTAAGGATTCCAGCTTTAAGGCACCTTGGTGCCACTGACCATTATTAACTATTATGAACCATTATGAACCATTATTAACTATTATGAACTATTATGAACTATTATGAACTATTATGAACCATTATGAACCATTATTAACTATTATGAACTATTATGAACCATTATGAACCATTATTAACTATTATGAACTATTATGAACTATTATTAACTATTATGAACCATTATGAACCATTATTAACTATTATGAACTATTATGAACTATTATGAACTATTATGAACCATTATGAACCATTATTAACTATTATGAACCATTATGAACCATTATTAACTATTATTAACTATTATGAACTATTATGAACCATTATGAACCATTATGAACCATTATTAACTATTATGAACCATTATGAACCATTATTAACCATTATGAACCATTATGAACCATTATGAACCATTATTAACTATTATTAACTATTATTAACTAGTATTAACTATTATGAACCATTATGAACTATTATTAACTATTACGAACCAGTATGGACCATTATAAACCATTATTAACTATTATGAACTATTATGAACTATTATGAACAATTATGAACCATTATTAACTATTATGAACAATTATGAACCATTATTAACTATTATGAACCATTATGAACCATTATGAACTATTATGAACTATTATGAACTATTATTAACTATTACGAACCATTATGAACCATTATGAACTATTATTAACTATTATTAACTATTATGAACCATTATGAACCATTATGAACTATTATTAACTATTATTAACTATTACGAACCATTATGAACCATTATGAACCATTATTAACTATTATGAACCATTATGAACCATTATTAACTATTATGAACCATTATGAACCATTATGAACTATTATGAACTATTATGAACTATTATGAACTAT
Organism: Oncorhynchus kisutch; assembly: GCF_002021735.2. Lineage (NCBI taxonomy): Eukaryota > Metazoa > Chordata > Actinopteri > Salmoniformes > Salmonidae > Oncorhynchus > Oncorhynchus kisutch. The sequence continues at coordinate 695,924 of NC_034201.2, read as the reverse complement.
TATTAACTATTACGAACCATTATGAACTATTATTAACTATTATTAACTATTATGAACCATTACGAACCATTATGAACTATTATTAACTATTATTAACTATTACGAACCATTATGAACCATTATGAACTATTATGAACTATTACGAACCATTATGAACCATTATGAACCATTATTAACTATTATGAACCATTATGAACCATTATTAACTATTATGAACTATTATGAACTATTATGAACCATTATGAACCATTATGAACCATTATTAACTATTATGAACCATTATGAACTATTATTAACTATTATGAACCATTATGAACCATTATGAACCATTATTAACTATTATGAACTATTATGAACCATTATGAACCATTATGAACTATTATTAACCATTATGAACCATTATTAACTATTATTAACTATTATTAACTAGTATTAACTATTATGAACCATTATGAACTATTATTAACTATTACGAACCAGTATGGACCATTATAAACCATTATTAACTATTATGAACTATTATGAACTATTATGAACAATTATGAACCATTATTAACTATTATGAACCATTATGAACCATTATTAACTATTATGAACCATTATGAACCATTATGAACTATTATGAACTATTATGAACTATTATTAACTATTACGAACCATTATGAACCATTATGAACTATTATTAACTATTATTAACTATTATGAACCATTATGAACCATTATGAACTATTATTAACTATTATTAACTATTACGAACCATTATGAACCATTATGAACTATTATGAACTATTACGAGCCATTATGAACCATTATGAACCATTATGAACCATTATGAACTATTATTAACTATTACGAACCAGTATGAACCATTATTAACCATTATTAACTATTATTAACTATTATGAACCATTATGAACCTATTATTAACTATTATTAACTATTATGAACCATTATGAACCATTATTAACTATTATTAACTATTACGAACCATTATGAACCATTATGAACTATTATGAACTATTACGAACCATTATGAACTATTATGAACTATTATTAACTATTATGAACTATTACGAACCATTATGAACCATTATTAACTATTATTAACTATGATTAACTATTACGAACCATTATGACCTATTATTAACTATTATTAACTATTATGAACCATTATGAACCATTATGAACTATTATGAACCATTATGAACTATTATTAACTATTATTAACTATTACGAACCATTATGAACCATTATGAACTATTATGAACTATTACGAACCATTATGAACCATTATGAACCATTATTAACTATTATGAACCATTATGAACCATTATTAACTATTATGAACTATTATGAACTATTATGAACCATTATGAACCATTATGAACCATTATTAACTATTATGAACCATTATGAACCATTATTAACTATTATGAACTATTATGAACCATTATGAACCATTATGAACTATTATTAACTATTATGAACCATTATGAACCATTATGAACCATTATTAACTATTATTAACTATTATTAACTAGTATTAACTATTATGAACCATTATGAACTATTATTAACTATTACGAACCAGTATGGACCATTATAAACCATTATTAACTATTATGAACTATTATGAACTATTATGAACAATTATGAACCATTATTAACTATTATGAACCATTATGAACCATTATTAACTATTATGAACCATTATGAACCATTATGAACTATTATGAACTATTATGAACTATTATGAACTATTATTAACTATTACGAACCATTATGAACCATTATGAACTATTATTAACTATTATTAACTATTATGAACCATTATGAACCATTATGAACTATTATTAACTATTATTAACTATTACGAACCATTATGAACCATTATGAACTATTATGAACTATTACGAACCATTATGAACCATTATGAACCATTATGAACTATTATTAACTATTACGAACCAGTATGAACCATTATTAACCATTATTAACTAAAAGTAACTATTATGAACCATTAAGAACCATTATTAACCATTATTAACTATTATTAACTATTATGAACCATTATGAACCTATTATTAACTATTATTAACTATTATGAACCATTATGAACCATTATTAACTATTATTAACTATTACGAACCATTATGAACCATTATGAACTATTATGAACTATTACGAACCATTATGAACTATTATGAACTATTATTAACTATTATGAACTATTACGAACCATTATGAACCATTATTAACTATTATTAACTATGATTAACTATTACGAACCATTATGACCTATTATTAACTATTATTAACTATTATGAACCATTATGAACCATTATGAACTATTATTAACTATTACGAACCATTATGAACCATTATGAACTAGTATGAACTATTACGAACCATTATGAACTATTATGAACTATTATGAACCATTATGAACCATTATGAACCATTATTAACTATTATGAACTATTTCAAACCATTATGAACCATTATGAACTATTATGAACTATTACGAACTATTATGAACTATTATGAACTATTATTAACTATTATTAACTATTACGAAACATTATGAACTAGTATGAACTATTTTTAACTATTCTGAACCATTATGAACCATTATTAACTATTATTAACTATTACGAACCATTATGAACCATTATGAACTATTATGAACTATTATGAACTATTACGAACCATTATGAACCATTATGAACTATTATGAACTATTATGAACTCACTGCTACTTGTTTGTCTCATCTAGTTTTAAGGTTATTCATTTCAACGGACCAGCAATACTAAGAGTAAAGGCCATATCAATTTGATGTCTAGGGAGAAGTATTTTACTCCAAACCTGCTGTCAAGCGAAACTCATCAAAAACAGTAGTTTATGTCCCATTGGATAATGTTACAACTATCATTCATTGAACAGATGATCATAAGTAGGGCTGCCTTCTTTAGGACTGAAGGGGGGGGGGACTGAAATATGAATGTGCCAATCAAACTGTGAAAACCCCACAGTTAGATATCCAGCCAGTTCAAACCATTTTAGAAATGTGAGCCAGCAGCGTTTTCCAGGTCAGTCAGTACCCAACTAAGGATTCTGGCAAAACTGAGGATGAAATGAGTTTCAAGTGTCAAGTTTTAATGTCACATGCACAAGTACAATGAAATGCCTTTCTTGCAAACTGAAAACCCAACAATGCAACAATTGCCTGTTAAAGGACTGTTCATACATATTTAGGGGAGGTGGAGTGTGATAAGAAAGACTCACCCCTGGCAGAGAGCTTCTTGGTGTTGATGATCTTAGCAGCATACTCTTGCCCTGAGAGGACCTTGACACATCTACGCACCACAGAAAAAGCTCCCCTGGGAAAAAGCAGGAGACAAAAATGCATATTGAACTGCACAGTTATGGTGAATATTAATTTCCTTTTCCAATTCATTTGAACGTAATGTTTTTGCACCTAAAATGGCTAATATCTCATTCGTTTCATGGTCAAAGTTCAACTGCCAGCTAAATGCAGACCGAGGCTATAGCACTCATTCACAGTCTGACCGGAAAAATACATCCCCTGACAATTGCACTGTGGGCATTCTTTTAGGAAAATCTGACAAATACTGTGGTTGATATTTGAACTGGCATCTTGCCAGTAGGCACGAAACACTTTTGAGTTGTACAATAGCACGATTGCAACAAAATCAGGCATTGGCCGACGATCCCAGACAGATCAGGTTGGAGTTTAAGAACACGCAATCCCCATGACTGAGACGCCACCACCTTTCAAACTGAAGACTGTTCCAAACCAAACCTAATCTGCCGTCTCTTTTATTCAACCATTGTGGCCTTTTCCTTCTGTGTGCGTAGCTTAAGTGGCCTTATGGAAACAGCAAGTAGATCAAAGGAGCCCTGTGGATCGGCTGTGTGTGGGGGGGGCAGACAAGACAGTTCATTCTGCCCAAACCAGATGAAACAGATAGCATCGTCTCTCTCTCTCTCTTTCTCTCAGCAGCACTTCCTCATGGTAATCCTGTGCCTCTGCTCTGGAAGGATTGGTTAATTGAGTTACTGTGTTAGGAATTGCTTGTGAGTCTCGAAACGACACATGAACTTGATTGTGTGCTGCCTACCATAATGGATCCAGATTGAGACAGGGCTTCCCCCTGGCCAGTGTAACATCGTTTATTTCCTCAGTACTACTGTCAGTACACATCAGGAAAAAGGCCAGGGTAGGTCGGAAACAGAAGGGACACGGCCGTAGATCATTCAGTGCCGTAATCATCGTTGCCACTTTCATTGTTCAGATCTGTTCTGATCCGGAAAATTGCACTCACATTACATTCATGATGTCAAAATGTCAGCTAATTCATCAGACATCGATGTGTGCTCACCAACCTGTGAGAGTTTAGCGTTAACAAAAAAATATATATATACACTACCGTTCAAAAGTTTGATGTCAGTTAGAAATGAAATGAAATTAGTAGCAAAATGAATAGGAAATATAGTCAAGACGTTGACAAGGTCATAAATAATGATTTTTTTGATTGAAATAATAATTGTGTCCTTTAAACTTTGCTTTCATCAAAGAATCCTCCATTTGCAGCAATTACAGACTTGCAGACCTTTGGCATTCTAGTTGTCAATTTGTTGAGGTAATCTGAAGAGATTTCACCCCATGCCTCCTGAAGCACCTCCCACAAGTTGGATTGGCTTGATGGGTACTTCTTACATACCATACAGTCAAGCTGCTCCCACAACAGCTCAATAGAGTTGAGATCCGGTGACTGTGCTGGCCACTCCATTACAGACTGAATACCAGCAGACTGCTTCTTGCCTAAACAGTTATTGCATAGTTTGGAGCTGTGCTTTGGGTCATTGTCCTGTTGTAGGAGGAAATTGGCTCCAATTAAGCACCGTCCACAGGGTATGGCATGGTGTTTTATTATTTATCCTGAACAAATCTCTCACTTCACCACCACCAAAGCACCCTCAGACCATCACACTGCCTCCACCATGCTTGACAGATGGCGCCAAGCACTCCTCCAGTATCTTTTCATTTTTTCTGCGTCTCACAAATGTTCTTCTTTGTGATCCGAACACTTCAAACTTAGATTTGTTTGTCCATAACACTTTCTTCCAATCTTCCTCTGTCCAGTGTCTGTGTTCTTTTGCCCATATTAATCTTTTCTTTTTATTGGCCAGTCTGAGATGTGGCTTTTTCTTTGCAACTCTGCCTAGAAGGTCAGCAGCCCGGAGTCGCCTCTTCACTGTTGACGTTGAGACTGGTGTTTTGCGGGTACTATTTAATGAAGCTGCCAGTTGAGGACTTGTGAGGCGTCTGTTTCTCAAACTAGACCCTCTAATGTACTTGTCCTCTTGCTCAGTTGTGCACCGGGGCCTCCCACTCCTCTTTCTATTCTGGTTAGAGCCAGTTTGCGCTGTTATGTGAAGGGAGTAGTACACAGCATTGTACGAGAGCTTCAGTTTCTTTGCAATTTCTTGCATGGAATAGCTTTCATATCTCAGAACAAGAATGATGAGTTTCAGAAGAAATTATTTGTTTCTGGACATTTTGAGCCTGTATTTGAACCCACAAATGCTGATGTTCTAGATAATCAACTAGTCTAAAGAAGGCCAGTTTTATTGCTTCTTTAATCACCACAACAGTTTTCAGCTGTGCTAACATAATTGCAAAATGGTTTTCTAATGATCAATTAGCCTTTAAAAATGATAAACTTGGATTAACTAACACAATGTGCCATTGGAACACAGGAGTGAGGGTTGCTCATAATGGGCCTCTGTACGCCCATGTAGATATTATATTAAAAATCTGCTGTTTCCAGCTACAATAGTCATTTACAACATTAACAATGTCTACACTGTATTTCTGATCAATTTGATGTTATTTTAATGGCCAGAAAATGTGGTTTTCTTTCAAAAACAATGATGTTTCTAAGTGACCCCAAACTTTTGAACAGTAGTGTATATATAGTACTGTATGTATTATGAAATATGTCCATGTCAAACTATTGGATTGCCACCCCCAAATGAAATTATGTAAGCATCTTTGGCTGCCTGTGAGTGTGTGTGTGTGTGTGTGTGTGTGTGTGTGTGTGTGTGTGTGTGTGTGTGTGTGTGTGTGTGTGTGTGTGTGTGTGTGTGTGTGTGTGTGTGTGTGTGTGTGTGTGTGTGTGTGCGTGCGTGCTAGCAAGCAAGCGAGAGAGAGAAGGGAGAGAGAGAGAGAGAAGGGAGGGAGAGAGAGAGAGAGAGAGAGAGAGAAGGGAGAGAGAGAGAGAGAGGGGGGGGGATAGCAGTGTGGGTGGGGACCCTTTCTGTAGATGTGTCACAACTCTCAGATGGTTGAGCACATTACAATGCTTTAAACACAAGGGGCACATCAAGCGTTACATATAGCACCATCAAGCGTTTCATATTGCACCATCAAGCATTACATATAGCACCATGAATCATTTCATATAGCACCATCAAGCGTTTCATATAGCACCATCAAGCATTACATATAGCACCATCAAGCGTTTCATATAGCACCATCAATCATTACATATAGCACCATGAATCATTTCATATAGCACCATCAAGCGTTTCATATAGCACCATCAATCATTACATATAGCACCATCAATCATTACATATAGCACCATCAAGCATTACATATAGCACCATCAATCATTTCATATAGCACCATCAAGCATTACATATAGCACCATCAATCATTACATATAGCACCATCAATCATTACATATAGCACCATCAAGCATTACATATAGCACCATCAATCATTACATATAGCACCATCAATCATTACATATAGCACCATCAAGCATTACATATAGCACCATCAAGCATTACATATAGCACCATCAATCATTTCATATAGCACCATCAAGCGTTTCATATAGCACCATCAAGCATTACATATAGCACCATCAAGCATTTCATATTGCACCATCAAGCATTACATATAGCACCATCAATCATTACATATAGCACCATCAAGCATTACATATAGCACCATCAATCATTACATATAGCACCATCAAGCATTACATATAGCACCATCAATCATTTCATATAGCACCATCAAGCGTTTCATATAGCACCATCAAGCATTACATATAGCACCATCAAGCATTTCATATTGCACCATCAAGCATTACATATAGCACCATCAAGCGTTTCATATAGCACCATCAAGCATTACATATAGCACCATCAATCATTACATATAGCACCATCAATCATTACATATAGCACCATCAAGCATTACATATAGCACCATCAATCATTACATATAGCACCATCAAGCATTACATATAGCACCATCAAGCATTTCATATAGCACCATCAATCATTACATATAGCACCATCAATCATTACATATAGCACCATCAAGCATTACATATAGCACCATCAATCATTACATATAGCACCATCAATCATTACATATAGCACCATCAATCATTACAAATAGCACCATCAATCATTACATATAGCACCATCAAGCATTACATATAGCACCATCAATCATTACATATAGCACCATCAATCATTACATATAGCACCATCAATCATTACATATAGCACCATCAAGCGTTACATATAGCACCATCAAGCATTACATATAGCACCATCAAGCATTACATATAGCACCATCAATCATTACATATAGCACCATCAATCATTACATATAGCACCATCAAGCATTACATATAGCACCATCAAGCATTACATATAGCACCATCAAGCGTTACATATTGCACCATCAATCATTTCATATAGCACCATCAATCATTACATATAGCACCATCAAGCATTACATATAGCACCATCAAGCATTTCATATAGCACAATCAAGCATTTAATATAGCACCATCAAGCATTACATATAGCACCATCAAGCATTACATATAGCACCATCAATCATTTCATATAGCACCATCAAGCATTACATATAGCACCATCAAGCATTACATATAGCACCATCAAGCATTTAATATAGCACCATCAAGCATTTAATATAGCACCATCAAGCATTTAATATAGCACCATCAAGCATTTAATATAGCACCATCAAGCATTTAATATAGCACCATCAAGCATTTCATATAGCACCATCAAGCATTTAATATAGCACCATCAAGCATTTAATATAGCACCATCAAGCATTTAATATAGCACCATCAAGCATTTAATATAGCACCATCAAGCATTACATATAGCACCATCAAGCATTACATATAGCACCATCAAGCATTTAATATAGCACCATCAAGCATTTCATATAGCACCATCAAGCATTTCATATAGCACCATGAATCATTTAATATAGCACCATCAAGCATTACATATAGCACCATCAAGCATTTAATATAGCACCATCAAGCATTTCATATAGCACCATCAAGCATTACATATAGCACCATCAAGCGTTTCATATAGCACCATCAAGCATTTAATATAGCACCATCAAGCATTTCATATAGCACCATCAAGCGTTTCATATAGCACCATCAATCATTACATATAGCACCATCAATCATTACATATAGCACCATCAATCATTACATATAGCACCATCAATCATTACATATAGCACCATCAATCATTACATATAGCACCATCAAGCGTTTCATATAGCACCATCAAGCATTACATATAGCACCATCAAGCATTTCATATAGCACCATCAAGCATTACATATAGCACCATCAATCATTACATATAGCACCATCAAGCATTACATATAGCACCATCAAGCGTTTCATATAGCACCATCAAGCATTACATATAGCACCATCAATCTTTACATATAGCACCATCAAGCATTACATATAGCACCATCAAGCGTTTCATATAGCACCATCAAGCATTACATATAGCACCATCAAGCATTTCATATAGCACCATCAAGCATTTCATATAGCACCATCAAGCATTACATATAGCACCATCAAGCATTTCATATAGCACAATCAAGCATTACATATAGCACCATCAAGCATTTCATATAGCACCATCAAGCATTACATATAGCACCATCAAGCATTACATATAGCACCATCAAGCATTACATATAGCACCATCAATCATTACATATAGCACCATCAAGCATTACATATAGCACCATCAATCATTACATATAGCACCATCAAGCATTACATATAGCACCATCAATCATTACATATAGCACCATCAATCATTACATATAGCACCATCAATCATTACAAATAGCACCATCAAGTGTTTCATATAGCACCATCAATCATTACATATAGCACCATCAAGCATTACATATAGCACCATCAAGCATTACATATAGCACCATCAATCATTACATATAGCACCATCAAGCATTTCATATAGCACCATCAAGCATTACATATAGCACCATCAAGCGTTTCATATAGCACCATCAATCATTACATATAGCACCATCAAGCATTACATATAGCACCATCAAGCATTACATATAGCACCATCAAGCATTTCATATAGCACCATCAAGCATTACATATAGCACCATCAAGCATTACATATAGCACCATCAATCATTACATATAGCACCATCAATCATTACATATAGCACCATCAAGCATTACATATAGCACCATCAAGCATTACATATAGCACCATCAATCATTACATATAGCACCATCAATCATTACATATAGCACCATCAATCATTACATATAGCACCATCAAGCGTTTCATATAGCACCATCAAGCATTACATATAGCACCATCAATCATTACATATAGCACCATCAATCATTACATATAGCACCATCAATCATTACATATAGCACCATCAAGCATTACATATAGCACCATCAATCATTACATATAGCACCATCAATCATTACATATAGCACCATCAATCATTACATATAGCACCATCAAGCATTTCAAGTAGCACCATCAAGCGTTTCAAGTAGCACCATCAAGCATTACAATCCAGGACAATTTAAAATCTCAAACACAAACACCTATACCTAAGGACTATCTGAAATAGTGAACTACCCCCCGTTTATTATCTATGCATAGTCACTTTACCCTTACCTACATGTACAAATTATCTTCACTAACCTGTACCCACGCACATTGACTCGGTACCGGTACCCTCTATATATAGCCTCATTATTGTTATTTTATTGTGTTACTTTTTTAAATAAAAATGTTTAAACTTTAGTTTTACTTAGTACATATTTTCTTAGCTCTATTTTCTTAAAACTACATTGTTGGCTAAGGGCTTGTAAGTAAGCATTTCAGGGTCTACACCTGTTGTATTAAACGCATGTGACAAATAACATTATATTTTATTAACACAATACACAGAGAATAAACAACTTCAATGTGTCCTCTTTTCTATCTCGATTGGTAGTGAACAATTCAAAGTTCTTTGACCTGGTGTGAATTCTTTGAGAACTTATCAGACGATCGACATTATTGCGCCGTCTCGTAGCAGCAGATAATGGGAAAGAAGGAGAACGTGTGTTTCGTGTGTTACCAGTAGAGGATGAAAGTGAACCACTGAGCACCGATATAAAATATTAAAGTCTCATCTTCTCGCCTCATTCCACTGAATTTCCAATAAGACACTCAGTGACATCATCCAGCTTCCTGTGATAACAGTTAGCTACCTACGTTTTTTGTCTTCTGATTGATGATGCTCCTCTCTCCAGACGCACTCCATTCAGCAAAATTTAATTTGTCAAGAGTTCTGAAATAATTCTCAGGCGGGAAATGTCTCTCGTTTCACATTGCTCCATCAGAAGTGAGACCTTTCTCCCTGACTTGCCACTGACACCTGTTCCCTCTTAAACTCTCAGCACCAAGCCACTCTCTCTCTCTCACTCCTCGATTTCATCTCTTCACCATTCTTTTTATTCTTTCTCTCCCCTTCTCTCATAAAAATTACATTTCATCAGCTAAAAAGACCTTTCCCCTCTCCTACCATAAAGGGATTCCTCAGAAGTCTAATGTCATTCATTTCTGCCACCAGATATTTAATCAACCCTGCCTCCCTCACTGGCTGTAAACATATGCCTCTGACTCAAACTGAATAGGGGTCATCTTTCATTGTCACACAGGCCAGAAATGCAATTCCAAATACCACTTTGGATTAGTAAAAAAAAGGTCAAATCTCCAGTGGAACTTACTTGCCCAGTTCCTCAAACATCTGGAATTCCTCAGTGAAGCGGGTGCAGGTAATGGTGGCCATGCTGTATCTGAGGTGGTGGGTTTCAGGTGGTCCTTGCCTTTAGTCAAATGTTTTGTGGAAGATGGTTGGAAGCCTTGATGAGAGCCAAGCGTCTCTATCACCTTCCTGATCTACCGAGTGGAAGTGAATGGGGGATGCTGGCTGACAGGTTTGCTCCAGCATTTCACCCGCCCGCTTCGCTTGGTTCCTCCAATCGCAGCTCTGCCTGCACTCCTGAATACACAGCCCCATTGTCATGGCAACTGCATCCCCATCCTCTCCAAGTGCACACTTCACAGACAGACAGGCAGGAGAGGAGGCAGCTACACATGCTGGTGTTCAAACAGCGCACACATATGGAAAAGGACATAAATGAGCACAAACGCATACACACAAATACTTACCAAACTGTAATATTAACGCAGTCAACAATTCCATATACAGCCATTTGAATCCACCAACGTACCTATTCAAGCCCCAAAGATATTAAGATATCAATAATGGACTTTATGATGGAATAATGTATCTTTCTATTGCTTCGGCTTGAATATACATCCCCCCTGGTGTACAATCAGCTTGGAAGAAACGCTATGACCCAACAATGAATGAGGATAAGACAGGATAGAGGAATGTTCGACAACACTACAGGTTAATGTATTACACACCATGGCCAAGTGACCAGACCCTAGTCTAGTGCAAACCATGTCACATTATAGAAGAAAGTGAATATAATTATCCATGAGGAAGATATCTTAAGTACTGCATTTGTCATTGATGATTCCTTCCTAACCCCATTGAGCCACTAACGCATTAAGGCCACTGTGAACCTGCAGACCCCCATAGGGAACAGATTAAAAACAAAAAACTTGACTAGGTCATTCCTCGTTGGTGACATACACAGTCGGCCTCTGACACGGTTGGGAGATTCAATATGATTCCATCACTGCCCAGCCCCCCCTCCCCCCCACCCTCTTCCGTCCAGTGGCTCAGATGGTAGAGCATGATGCTTGCAATGCCAGGGTTGTGGATTCAACTCCCATGTGTGACCAGTATGAAAAATGCATGCACTCTACTGTAAGTTACTCTGGATAAGAGTGTCTGCTAAACTTGAAAATGCTGACACTCCAGCTAAACAGAACCCTGGGGGGGGGGGATACAACAACAAGGTTCCACCCTAGTCCCCTCCTCTAACTCCAGCAGATGACCCGGCCCAGGGCTTTGTGAGTGAATCACTTCTGTTGAGGCCACGCGTCAACCACACAGCTTTGTTCCTGCTGCTGCCTTCTGTTGTTCTGCCTGGAGTGAAAGCATTTCTGTCAAGCATGGACAAGGTTGAGCATTCACAGTCTGCTGGGTGGGAGAACATCTCCTCAGAAAGCAGGGGATGAGAAGGAAGGAGGGGAGAGCATGATGAGAAAATGATTCCCATTATCTTCTCCCTGGATAAGAGGAGATTCAGTGAATGCAGGGATTGCAAGAATGATTGTCACATTGAGAAAGAGAGAGAGAGAGAGAGAGAGAGAGAGAGAATAACTTGTAGGAGAAGAGAGATAGGCCTTCTTTCCAAATACATTTCCATTGGAGTAAATTAGCAGATGCTCTTATCTAGAGAGACGCCTATAAGTGCCTTCATGTGTGGGAGCTTAAACAATCGCATAATGTGAGCATCATTAGTAAAACGTTCTGTCTCAGTAATTAACATGGTGGAATACAGTCTCATGCTGTACAATCTCAATCTTCAACCGGTACAATCTCAATCTTCAATCGGTACAACCTCAACCTTCAACCGGTACAATCTCAACCTTCAACCGGTACAACCTCAACCTTCAACCGGTACAATCTCAACCTTCAACCGGTACAATCTCAATCTTCAACCGGTACAATCTCAACCTTCAACCGGTACAACCTCAACCTTCAACCGGTACAATCTCAACCTTCAACCGGTACAACCTCAACCTTCAACCGGTACAATCTCAACCTTCAACCGGTACAATCTCAACCTTCAACCGGTACAATCTCAATCTTCAACCGGTACAACCTCAACCTTCAACCGGTACAATCTCAACCTTCAACCGGTACAACCTCATTCTTCAACCGGTACAACCTCAACCTTCAACCGGTACAACCTCATTCTTCAACCGGTACAACCTCAACCTTCAACCGGTACAACCTCAACCTTCAACCAGTACAATCTCAACCTTCAACCGGTACAATCTCAACCTTCAACCGGTACAATCTCAATCTTCAACCGGTACAACCTCAACCTTCAACCGGTACAATCTCAACCTTCAACCGGTACAACCTCAACCTTCAACCGGTACAATCTCAACCTTCAACCGGTACAATCTCAACCTTCAACTGGTACAACCTCATCCTTCAACCGGTACAATCTCAACCTTCAACCGGTACAACCTCAACCTTCAACCGGTACAATCTCAACCTTCAACCGGTACAACCTCAACCTTCAACCGGTACAATCTCAACCTTCAACCGGTACAATCTCAACCTTCAACTGGTACAACCTCATCCTTCAACCGGTACAATCTCAACCTTCAACCGGTACAATCTCAACCTTCAACCATATGGTTGGATGAGGCTGTATTACACCATGTTAATTACTGAGACAGAACGTTTTACTGTGTATTCGTACCCCTTGACTTATTCCACATGTTGTTGTGTTACAGCCTGAATTCAAAAAGGATTACAGACATTTTTCTCACCCATCAACAAACACTATATCCAGTAATGACAAAGTGAAAACATGTTTTTAGAAATGTTTGCTAATTTATTGAAAATGAAATACAGACATATCTCATTTACATAAGTATTCACACCTCTTGAGTCAATGCATGTTAGAATCAGGTTTGGCAGCAATTACAGCTGTGAGACTTTCTGGGTAAGTCTTTAAGAGCTTTGCACAATATCTATTGTACAATATTTGCACATTATTGAAAAATTATTTACGCTCTGTCAAGTTGGTTCAAGCCGATTTAAGTCAAAACTGTAACTAAGCCACTCAGGAACATTCAATGTCGTTTTGTTAAGCAACTCCAGTGTAGATTTGGCCTTGTGTGTTAGGTTATTGTCCTGCTGAAAGGTGCATTTGTTTCCCAGTGTCTGGTAGATGTCACACCCTGATCTGTTTCCCCTGTCTTGTGCTTGTGTTCACCCCCCACCACGTGTCTCCTATTTTCCCTGTTATCCCCTGTGTATTTACCTGCGTATTCTGTCTGTCTGTTGCCAGTTCGTCTTGTCTCGTCAAGTCGTCCCAGCATGTTTTTCCTTGTGTTACCAGTTCTCAAGTTTTCTAGTCTTCCGGTTCCGACCTTTCTGCCTGTCTGTTCTCAGCCACACTCGCTTGTCCACGGTTCCTGCCTTGCCTCCGAAGAACCCCGGAAGTCCCCGAAGTCTGCATTCCCGAGAGAATCCAAAATCACCCGAGTACCCTCAGGGATCATCTGGGACTGGTGACTCATCTCCTCCTGAGCCCATGCAACTGGGCGGGGCTAGATTGTCTCCTAGTGTACATTTATGCAGGCTGAGCTCCAACAGTTGCCTGTATTGTGGACATACAGGACATTACATAGTCACCTGTCCAGTAAAAGACCAGGCTTATCAGTAGGTACGGTTATGCTGGTGGACCATACAGGGAGTCTCCAAACCCCCATTAGTCATACTCCTCTCCATGCTATCCTGCTGTGGGGTGAACGGTCAAAATCTCCCGGGGTGCTCATCGACTCTGGGGCTGATGAGAGCTTCATGGACGCTACCCTGGTATCTGATCTGGGTATCTCTACTCAACTCCTCTCCATTCCCATGGACGCAAGAGCTTTGGATGGATGCTCCATTGGCAGGGTCACTCACAGTACGGTTCCCATTAACCTGAAAGTGTCAGGTAATCACTGTGAGTCCTTACAGTTTCTACTAATTTCATCTCCTCGTACACCTTTGGTTTTGAGATTTTCATGGCTCCAAAGGCACAACCCCCTGATCAACTGGGCTACAGATTCTATCCTGGGTTGGAGCCCGTTCTGCCACACACATTGCCTTAAGGGGGCGCAGCCTGCCCTGTAACGTCCTTCTGCAGGCTTGGGGAGAGCCTCGGATCTTTCCGCTGTTCCCACGGAGTACCAGGACCTTCTGGAGGTTTTCAACAAGGCTTGCGCCACATCCCTTCCTTCCTACGATTACGCTATTAACCTCCCCCCGGGCACCACACCACCTTGGGGGCAGCTTCTTTCCTTGTCTATCATGGGGACCAGGACCATGGAGGTATGCATTGAGGACTCTCTAGCTGCGTCCTTCTGCCTCCTCTGCCGGCGCAGGGTTTTTCTTTGTAGAAACGAAGGATAAAACCCTGCTCCCGTGTATCGACTACCGGGGCCTCAATGACAACCCTGTAAAAATCGTGCTTCCACTCATCTCCTCATCTTTCGAGCCTCTCCAGGGGACGACCATCTTTTCGAAGGTTAACCTTCGGAACACCTACCACCTGGTTTCGATACAGGAAGGAGATGAGTGGAAGACAGCCTTCAACATGGCTAGTGGACACTACGACTACCTGGTTATACTGTTTGGTCTGACCAACACTCCCGCAGTGTTCCAGGCCCTGGTCAATGATGTGCTCCGTGACATGTTGAACCGGTTTGTGTTTGTCTATCTTGATGACATCTTTGTCTTTTCTCAGTCGGCTCAAGAGCATGTTCACCATGTCCGACAAGTTCTCCAGCGCCTCCTGGAGAACCAGCTATTTGTTAAAGCGGAGAAATGTGAGTTCCATCGCTCTACTATCTCCTTTCTTGGATACGTCATCGCTGCAGGGAACATTCAGATGGATCCTGACAAGGTGAGAGCGGTGGCCCCAACCCACATCCAGAGTGCAGCTGCAACTTTTCCTGGGATTTGCTCATTTCTACCAACGCTTTATTCAGGGGTACAGCACCCTGGCCTCCCCCTCTCTGCACCCTCCTCTCCCAAAGTTCCGTTCACGTGGTCTCCAGCTGCTGAACGGGTGTTTCTGGATCTGAAGAACTGTTTCACCACAGCCCCCATCCTAATCCATCTGGACCCGTCCCGTCAGTTTGTGGTGGAGGTTGGCGCCTCGGACATTGGAGTGGGCGCCGTCCTGTCCTAGTGTTCTGTCCAGGACCAAAAGCTGCATCCCTGCGGTTTCCTCTCCCATCATCTCAAATCCACCGAGAGGAACTATGACGTGGAAAATCGGGGAACGGTCAAGATGGCGCTTGCGGTCAAGATGGTGCTGGAGGAGTTGTTGCACTGGCTTGAAGGGGCAGAACATCCATACTTAATGTGGACCGAACATACGAATTTAGAATATCTCCGCACCGCCGAGTACCTCAACTCAAGGCATGCTCGTTGGGCTCTGTTATTCACTTGATTAAATTTTACCATCGCTTACCGCCCTGGGTCCAAGAATGTGAAGCCCGTATAGTTCCGCTACTACACCAGCTAACCCTGAGACCATCCTCCCTACCTCCTGTCTAGCAGCTACACTAGTCTGGGGTATTGAGAGCTGGGTTCGCGAAGGTGCAGCCGCATGTTTGTAACCGGATGTTCGTCCCAGATTCGGCCCGGTCCCCGGTCCTGGAATTGGCCCATTCCTCTGAACTCACCTATCATCCCGGCTTCCGTCGGACCCTGGGTTTCATCCGCCAATGTTTGTGGTGGCCAGCTATGGTTACGTAAGTCTCTATTCCGTTTGTTTTTTATCCTGAAAAACTCCCCAGTCCTTAAGGATTACAAGAATACCCATAACATGATGCAGCCACCACTATGCTTGCAAATATGGAGAATGCTACTCAGTAATATGTTGTATTGTATTTGCCACAAACATAACATTTGCAATATTACTTTCGTGCCTTGTTGCAAACATATTTTTATTCTGTACAGTCTTCCTTCTTTTCACTCTATCAATTAGGTTAGTATTGTGGAGTACCTGCAATTTTGTTGATCCATTTTCAGTATTCTCCTATCACAGCCATTAAACTCTGTAACTGTTTTAAAGTCACCATTGGCCTCATGGGGAAATCCCTGAGCAATTTCCTTCCTCTCCGGCACCCAAGTTAGGAAGGACGCCTGTATCTTTGTAGTGACAATGTATTGATACATCATCCAAAGTGTAATGAATAACTTCAACATGCTCAAAGGGATATTCAATGTCTGCTTTAAAAATGACCCATTTACCAGTAGGTGCCCTTCTTCATGACGTATGGGAAAACCTCCCTGGCCTTTGTGGTTGAGGGACTTTAGAGATAATTGTATGTGTGGGGTAGTCATTAAACAATCAAGGTAAATACTACTATTGTACTCAGAGTGAGTCCATGCAACTTATTATGTAGCTTGTTAAGCACATTATTACTCCTGAACTTAGGCTATATATACAAAAGTCTGTGGACACCACTTCAAATTAGTGGAGTTGGCTAGTTCAGCCACGCTGTTGCTGACAGGTGTATAAAATCAAGCACACAGCCATGCAATCTCCATAGACAAACATTTGCAGTAGAATGGCCTTTCTGAAGAGCTTAGTGACTTTCAAAGTTGCACAGTCATAGGATGCCACCTTTCCAAAAAGTCAGTTCATCAAATTTCTGCCCTGCTAGAGCTTCCCCTGTCAACTGTAAGTGCTGCTATTGTGAAGTTGAAACTTCTAGGAGCAACAACGGCTCAGCCGTGAATTGGTAGGCTATGTGCTGTTGAACTACCAAATTCAAAACTGTCAGCAACGTCAGCACAAGAACTCTTCATCGGGACCTTCATGAAAAGAGTTTCCATGGCTGTGCAGCTGCACACAAGCCTAAGATCAACATGCACAATGCCAAGCGTCGGCTGGAGTGGTGCAATGCCCGCTTCACCATCTGGCAGTCCGATGGACGAATCTGGGTTTGGCAGATGACAGGAGAACACTACCTGCCCCAATGCATAGTGCCAACTGTAAAGTTTGGTGGGGGAGGAATAATGGTCTGAGGTTATTTTTTCCAGTGAAGGGAAATCTTAACGCTACAGCATATAATGACATTCTAGATGATCCTGTGCATCCAATTTTATGGCAGCAGTTTGGGGAAGGCCCTTTCTTTTTCAGCATGACAATGCCCCGTGCACAAAGCGAGTCCATACAGAAATGTTTTTATGAGATTGGTGTGGAAGAACTTGACTGACCTGCACAGGGCCCTGACCTCAACCCCATCAAACACCTTTGGGGTGAATTGGAATGCCGACTGCGAGCCAGGCCTAATCGCACAATATCAGTGCCCGACCTCACTAATGCTGTTGTGGCTGAATGGGAAGCAAGTCCCTACAGCAATGTTCCAACATCTAGTAGAAAGCCTTTCCAGAAGAGTGGAGGCTGTTATAGCAGCTAATGGGGGACCAACTCCATATTAATGCCCATGATTTTGAAATGAGATGTTCATTGAGCAGGTGTTCACATACTTTTGGTCATGTAGTGTATTTTGTTTTAACAAAGGGGTTGAATACTTCTTCACTCCAGACATTTCAGATTTACATTTTACATTATGGGGTATTGTGTGCAGGCCAGTGACAAAACATCTCTATTTAATCCATTTTTAAGCAAAATGTGGAAAAAGTCGAGGGGTGTGAATACTTCCTGAAGGCACTGTTAATGTATACGTGTTCTATAATTTCAGATGGTTACCGATTTTGTATCTTATTGTAGTTCAATTTAATGTCCAGAGTTCTCAACTGACATGGAAATGTATTGTACATTTTGTCTATTTATAGTCTTTAATATCAAAACTCTGTATGATTCATATTGACTCATGATTCATGATACATATTGACTATACAGCTAGAAATATACCGTATCACATTTTCCAAAACAGAGATATATTGTTCTTTGGTTGAAGGTTTAGTGTTAGACATCAATCTCCTCTTTGATTGACACCTGAAAATGTCTTGGTTAACACAAGATGCTGTGTAAACTGAGTAAGAAATTGGTAGGAAATTAGTCGCCAAGTGGCACAGTGGTCTAAGGCACTGCAGTGGCACAGTGCTAGCTGTGCCACTAGAGATTCTGTGTTTGAGTCCAGGCTCTGTTGCAGCCCACCGCAACCGGTAGACCCATGGGGCGGCGCACAATTGCCCCATCACGCACTAGTGACTCCTGTTGTGGGCCGGGCGCAGTGCACACTGACACGGTCGCCAGGTGTACAGTGTTTCCTCTGACACATTGGTGCGGTTGGCTTCCGGGTGGGAAGTGAGTGTTGTGTCAAGAAGTAGTAGTGCTGCTTGGCTTGGTTGGGTTCTGTTTCAGAGGACGCACGGCTCTCGACCTTCACCTCTCCCGGGTCTGTACGGGAGTTGCAGCGATGAGACAAGACTGTAACTACCAATTGGATAAGTGAGTGGATGTTTAGGGGGCCCGGAACATAATTACAGAAGCCCAAACAGATATATATTATTTGACTTAAACATAATGATGATTTCAAACCTTGCTTACACTTGTATACGATTACATCGTATTATGCGTGGGAATACTTGGGAAGATATTTCCAAAATTAAAATCGCTTGGAGCTGATTTCCAGTTGTTTTCCAGTGTTTTTTGTCCAACAAAGTAAATGTTTTGTACAGAGAACTTGGGGCCAAAATAAAACAACTCGTGGGCTAAATACGACCAGTAGGTCAACAAGGTGGGGGGAGCCCCCTAACAGGGCTAGGGCCAGCTCTGACCCTGCGTTGCCCATCGCTGATCTAGATTGATATAACCTATTTTAGCAGGGACATTGCCATTAGGTGCTTTCACCATTTAAAGTAGTCTACTGGCTGTGGATTCCAATGAGTTGGGAGCAATCAGCCAATGATCAGAGCATTATCTTCTTATTTAATTTGGGTTGCCTATGGTTTGTAAATTACTACTTTAAAATGGAGATAGCCTAATGGCAATGTCCCTGCTAAAATAGGTTATATCAATTTCAACAAAGATCTATCTATCTCTATGGATGAAGTCAGACCCAGCGTCTCATCTGTGCAGCTAGGGACAGAGCCACAGATGGATAGATACAGGCTGGTCAGGGTTGATCCTCATCTGCAAATCCCAATCTCTTGGGATTAATGTTAGGTTCAGTCCCTCGGATCAAGTCTCAAAGACATTAGGCCTAGATTTGGAGTGTGCCAAAGACTCTTTTAAAGCTCCTCTCTCGGACGGGAGTTCTGGCATTGTGCATCTGGAAGGTTTTTATATTTCTTCACCAAATAGATTAGGTTTATATAAAGAGGCTATGGCGATGCACATGGGTTTGATACAATAATTTCATGTTACTTGTAGTCTTCATTAAGAAGAAATGTTTGGAGTATTTCCTCATGGCAAATGTACTCAATGAACTCAGATCCGCTGTTGGTTTCTGGCAGGCGGCCTATTGCCCCAATCAGAGCAACCTGCTCATGTTGATATCCGTTTATAACGTGCCTAGAACGCACGTCTATTCAGGCAACTCACAGAGCTGCTAATTTGCCTCATGTGGCGAGAAGAGGGGCTTTCAAGGACTCTCAAGGTGCTTTAAGTCAGGGCTCGGTCCTGGGGCTGGGTGCACATTTTGGTTTTACCTCCAGCACCACACAGCTGATTCAAATAATCAAAGCTTGATGATGGTTATTTGAATCAGCTATGCAGTGCTAGGGGGGGGGGGGGGGGGGATTAGGACTGAGTTTGGGAAACCCTGCATTAAGTCACAAACATCATAATTGCCCCCCTTCGAAGACTAATGAGGCACTAATGGAGCGGGGTGTAACACAAGATCATTACTGTCCCCAAGTGTTTACAGGCGGTATGACACGCGCAGCAATTGGTGCGCCTGGGAGGGCATACACCCACCCACTGGGGAGCCCAGGCAATTGGAATGAGTTTTTCACCACAAAAGGGTTTTATTAAGACAGAAATACTCCTCAGTTTCACCAGCTGGACGATCCTGCAGGTGAAGAAGCCGGATGTGAAGGTCTTGGGCTGGTGTGGATACATGTGGTCTGCGGTTGTGAGGCCGGTTGGATGTACTTCCAAATTTTTCAAACGACATTGGAGGTGGCTTATGGTAGAGAAATGAAAATTCAATTATCATGCCAATTGCACGCTTCCTCAAAACTTGAGACATCTTTGGCAGTGTGACAAAACTGCACATTTTAGAGTGGCCTTTTATTGTCCCCAGCACAAGATGCACCTGTGTAATGATCATGCTGTTTAATCAGCTTCTTGATATGCCACACCTGTCAAGTGCATGGATTATCTTGGCAAAGGAGAAAGGCTCACTAACAGGAATGTAAACAAATGTGTACACAAAATTGGAGAGAAACAAGCTTTTTATGCGTTTCGAAACATTTCTGGGATATTTTATTTCAGCTCATGAAACATGGGACCAACACTTTACATGTTGTGTTTATATTTTTGTTCAGTATACGTTGAATCATGGTTCAGAGGAACTGAATCATGAATTATTGTCACATATCTGATTTGATCACAGGTTTCAGCTTTAGATCACAAGGTCTACACACCTCGAAAAAAAATGTGCTGTCTAGAACCTAAAAGGGTTCTTAGGCTGTCCCGATAGGAAAATCCTTTGTAGAACCCTTTTTTTTGGTAGTAGGTAGAACCCTTTTGGTTCCAGGTAGAACCCTTTTGGGTTCCATGTAGAACCCTTCTACATGGAACCCAAACTACATGGAACCCAAAATTGTTCTACCTCGAACCAAAAAAGGTTCTACCTGGAACAAAAAAGGGTTTAACTATGGGGACAGCCAAGGGAACCCTTTTGGAACCCTTTTTTCTAAGAGTGTATCTAGAAAACCAAAAATGTGTCTTGTTGATAGTATGATATGATGATGAAAATGTATGAGCAAGGCAATCCCTGTACATTCAAATTGGCATGAACTGAAATGAGTCATGGTCCTGCACACCACTCATACAACTACAACTGTTAAATACACACAATATAATCTCACTTGTCCTAGTTTTGCCTTGAATAATAGCAGAGGTAAGAAAAAAAGTGAGGACATAGACTGATACGAGTGTGAGCTCACAGAGGGTGAATCATATAACCATCCTGGAAGGAACAAAGAAGGTGCATTTCTGTGCCCCATTTTTGGCCTGCCTAAAGGAGATGAGCGACTGCTCCTCTTGACAACATAGGTGTGTGTGTTTCGGCTGCCTCCTAGCAGGTTGTGCTATTGTTGTATGCTCACAAGATTCACTCACTCAGTACCTCTACCAGAAAAATTCCAACATCACCATGGCAACACAAAGGTATGAGTCATCATCACTTGATCTCTGGAGCATAGCTGGCCCTTCTCTCTCTCTCTCTCTCTCTCTCTCTCTCTCTCCCCATGTCTTGCTTACTCTGTTTATGTATTCTGTGTGTGTGTGTGTGTGTGTGCGTGTGTGTGTGTGTGTGTGTGTGTGTGTGTGTGTGTGTGTGTGTGTGTGTGTGTGTGTGTGTGTGTGTGTGTGTGTGTGTGTGTGTGTGTGTGTGTGTGTGTTTGAAATTAAATCTAAAAGGGGATACTATTAGATTTTTTTTTCTATAGATCTACACAACCTACTCCACATTTTCAAAGGGAAAGAAAATGTAAGAAATATAAATAAAGACGTCAGGAGTGGGAAACCCGCCTCTACCCTCCGTTCTATTGGCCAATGTGCAATCCCTGAAGAATAAACTGGATGAGCTCCGTTCGAGACTATCCTACCAACGAGACATTCAAAATGGTAATATCTTGTGTTTCACCGAGTCGTGACTGAATGATGAAACGGATATTATACAGGTTTTTTACACCTTTTTCTCCCCAGTTTTGTGATATCCAATTGGTAGTTACAGTCTTGTCCCATCGCTGAATCTCCCGTACGGACTTGAGAGAGGCGAAGGTCGAGAGCCAAAATTCCCCCAAAACACGACCCTGCCAAGCCGCACTGCTTCTCGACATACTGCTCTCTTAACCTGGAAGCCAGCCGCACCAATGTGTCGGAGGAAACACTGTACAGCTGGCGACCGAAGTCAGCGTGCATGTGCCCGGCTCACCACAAATCGCTATAGCGCAAGGACATCCCAGCCGGCCAAACCGTCCCCTAATCAGGACTGTGCTGAAACAATTGTACACCGCCTCATGGGTCTCCAGGCAAGGACGGCTGCGACACTCCCCGAGATCGAATCTGTAGATTGTGTCTGTAGTGACGCCTCAAGCACTGCGATGCAGTGCCTTAGACCGCGGTGCCACTCGGGAGGCCACGGATAATATACAGTTGGCTGGGTTTTCGTGCATCGGCAGGACAGAACAGCTACTTCTGGTAAGACGAGGGGTGGTGGTGAGTATCTATCTGTCAATAACAGCTGCTGCACAATGTCTAATATTAAGGAAGTCTTGAGGTATTGCTTGCCTTAGGTAGAGTACCTCATGATACGCTGTAGACCACACTATCTACCAAGAGAGTTGTCATCTATATTTTTCGTAGCCATCAATCCGATGCTGGCACTAAGACTGCACTCAATGAGCTGTGTAAGGCCATAAGCAAACAAGAAAATGATAATCCAGAAGCGGCACTCCTAGTGGCCGGGGACTTTAATGCATACAAACTTAAATCCATTTTTACCTAATTCTACCAGCATGTCACACTCTAGACCACCTTTACCCCACACACAGAGACGCGTACAAAGCTCTCCTTCACCCTCCTTTTGGCAAATCCTGATTCCTGATTAAAACCAAAAACTAAAGCAGGAAGTACAAGTGACTCACTCAATATGGAGGTGGTGACGAGGATGCTACGCTACAGGATTGTTTTGCTAGCACAAACTGGAATATGTTCCGGGATTCATCCAATGGCATTGAGCATTATACCACCTCAGTCATCGGCTTCATCAATAAGTGGATCGACGACGTCGTCACCACAGTGACCGTAGGTACATATCCCAACCAGAAGCCATGGATTACAGGAAACATCTGCATTGAGCTAAAGGCTAGAGCTGCCGCTTTCAAGGAGTGGGACACTAATCCGGACGCTTATAAGAAATCCTGCTATAGATTACAGGCAACATCCGCACTAAAGGCTAGAGCTTTCAAGGAGCAGGAGACTCATTCGGACGCTTATAAGAAATCTCGCTATGCCCTCAGACGAACCATCAAATAGGTAAAGTGTCAATACAGGACTAAGATTGAATCCTTCTACACTGGCTCTGACTCTGGCTCTCGTCGGATGTAGCAGGGCTTGCGAACAATTACGGACTATAAAGGGAAACACAGCCGTGAGCTGCCCAGAAACACAATTCTTACGAACGGGCTAAATGCCTTTTATGTTAACTTTGAGGCATGCAACACTGAAGCATGCGTGACTGCACTAGCTGTTCCGCACAACTGTATGACCACTCTCTCTGTAGCCGATGTGAGCAAGACCTTTAAACAGGTCAACATTTACAAGACCACAGGGCCAGACGGATTTCCAGGATGTGTTCTCATAGCATGCATAGACCAACTGGCAAATGTCTTCACTAACATTTTCAACCTCTCCCTGACCGAGTCTGTAATACCTAATAAGTTTCAAACAGACCACCATAGTCCCTGTGCCCAAGAAAGCAAAGGTAACCTGCCTAAATGACTACCACCCAGTTGCACTCACGTTGGTAGCAATGAAGTGGTTTGAAAGGCTGGTCATGGCTCACATCAACACCATCATCCCGGAAACCGTAGACCTACTCCAATTTGAATACCACCTCAACAGATCCACAGATGACACAATCTCAATTGCACTCCACACTGCCCTTTCCCACCTGGACAAAATTAACACCTATGTAAGAATGCTGTTCCGGTACTACAGCTTAGCGTTCAACACCATAGTGCCCACAAAGTTCATCACTAAGCTAAGGACCCTGGTACTAAACACTTCCCTCTGCAACTGTATCCTAGACTTCCTGACGGGCCGCCCCCAGGTGGTAAGGGTAGGCAACCACACATCTGCCATGGTGATCCTGGGGCCCCCACAGGGGTGTGTGCTTAGTCCCCTCCTGTACTCCCTGTTCACCCACGACTGCATTGGCCAAGCACGACTCCAACACCATCATTAAGTTAGCTAACGATGGTAGGCCTGATCACCACAACGAAGAGACAGCCTATAGAGAGGAGGTCAGAGACCTGGCAGTGTGGTGCCAAGTCAACAACCTCTCCCTCAATGTGATCAAGACAAAGGAGCTGATCATGGACTACAGGAAAAGGAGGTCTGAACATACCCCATTCACATCGACGGGGCTGTTGTGGAGCAGGCCGAGAGTTTCAAGTTCCTTCAACATAAGCAACAAACTATAATGGTCGAAAACACACCAAGACAGTCGTGAAGTGGGCACAACAACGCATTTTCCCCCTCAGGAGACTGAAAAGATTAGACATGGGTCCCACGATCCTCAAAAGGTTTTACAGCTACACCATTGAGAGCATTCTGACCAGTTGCATCACTGCCTGGTATAGCAACTGCTCGGCCTTCAACCGCAAGGCACCACAGAGGGTAGTGCTTACGGCCCAGTACATCACCGGGGCCAAGCTTCCTGCCATCTAGGACCTATATACTAGGCGGTGTCAGAGGAAGGCCCAAAAAATTGTCAACGACTCCAGTCACCCAAATCATAGACTGTTGTCTCTGCTACCGCACGGCAAGCAGTGCCTGGCCACGCAGTCAAATTGAATGCAAATTGGAGTGGGCCTAGGGTTTCTGGGATAATGGTATTGATGTGAGCCATGAACAGACTTTCAAAACATTTCATGGCTATAGACGTGAGTGCTACAGGTCGGTAGTCATTTAGGCAGGTTACCTTAGTGTTCTGCTTAAAACATGTTGGTATTACACAGGGACTAAGGTGGTCTGCTTGAAACATGTTGGTAATACAGACTCAGACAGGTTGAAGGTAGGTTGTAAATGTCAATGAAGACACTTGCCAGTTGGTCAGCGCATTCTCTGAGTACACGTCCTGGTAATCCGTCTGGCCCTGCAGTCACATCGGCTGCGGAGAGCATGATCACACAGTCGTCCAGAACAGCCGATGCTCTCATGCAGGTTTCAGTGTTACTTGCCTCGAAGCGAGCATAGAAGTTATTTAGCTTGTCTGGTAGGCTCGTGTCACTGGGCAGCTCTCGGCTGTGCTTCCCTTTGTCATCTGTAATAGTTTGCAAGCCCTGGTACATCCGACAATTGTCGGAGCCGGTGTAGTATGATTCAATCTTAGTCCTGTATTGACACTTTGCCTGTTTGATGGTTTCTTTGGAGGGCATAGCAGGATTTCTTATAAGCTTCCGGGTTAGAGTCCCGCTCCTTGAAAGCGGCAGCTCTACGCTTTAGCTCAGTGCGAATGTTGCCTGTAATCCATGGCTTCTGGTTGGGGTATATACGTACAGTCACTGTGGGGACGACGTCCTCAATGCACTTATTGATAAAGCCAGTGACTTACAGTGGGGCAAAAAAGTATTTAGTCAGCCACCAATTGTGCAAGTTCTCCCACTTGAAAAGATGAGAGAGGCCTGTAATTTTCATCATAGGTACACTTCAACTATGACAGACAAAATGAGAAAAAAAATCCAGATAATCACATTGTAGGATTTTTTATGAATTTATTTGCAAATGATGGTGGAAAAGAAGTATTTGGTCAATAATAAAAGTTTATCGCAATACTTTGTTATGTACCCTTTGTTGGCAATGACAGAGGTCAAATGTTTTCTGTAAGTCTTCACAAGGTTTTCACACACTGTTGCTGGTATTTTGGCCCATTCCTCCATGCAGATCTCCTCTAGAGCAGTGATGTTTTGGGGCTGTTTGCTGGGCAACACGGACTTTCAACTCCCTCCAAAGATTTTCTATGGGGTTGAGATCTGAAGACTGGCTAGGCCACTCCAGGACCTTGAAATGCTTCTTACGAAGCCACTCCCTCGTTGCCCGGGCGGTGTGTTTGGGATCATTGTCATGCTGAAAGACCCAGCCACGTTTCATCTTTAATGCCCTTGCTGATGGAAGGAGGTTTTCACTCAAAATCTCACGATACATGGCCCCATTCATTCTTTCCTTTACACGGATCAGTCGTCCTGTTCCCTTTGCAGAAAATCAGCCCCAAAGCATTATGTTTCCACCCCCATGCTTCACAGTAGGTATGGTGTTCTTTGGATGCAACTCAGCATTCTTTGTCCTCCAAACACGACGAGTTGAGTTTTTACCAAAAAGTTATATTTTGGTTTCATCTGACCATATGACATTCTCCCAATCTTCTTCTGGATCATCCAAATGCTCTCTAGCAAACTTCAGACGGGCCTGGACATGTACTGGCTTAAGCAGGGGGACATGTCTGGCACTGCAGGATTTGAGTCCCTGGCGGCGTAGTGTGTTACTGATGGTAGGCTTTGTTACTTTGGTCCCAGCTCTCTGCAGGTCATTCACTAGGTCCCCCGTGTGGTTCTGGGATTTTTGCTCACTGTTCTTGTGATAATTTTGACCCCACGGGGTGAGATCTTGCGTGGAGCCCCAGATCGAGGGAGATTATCATTGGTCTTGTATGTCTTCCATTTCCTAATAATTGCTCCCACAGTTGATTTCTTCAAACCAAGCTGCTTACCTATTGCAGATTCAGTCTTCCCAGCCTGGTGCAGGTCTACAATTTTGTTTCTGGTGTCCTTTGACAGCTCTTTGGTCTTGGCCATAGTGGAGTTTGGAGTGTGACTGTTTGAGGTTGTGGACAGGTGTCTTTTATACTGATAACAAGTTCAAACAGGTAACATTAATACAGGTAACGAGTAGAGGACAGAGGAGCCTCTTAAAGAAGAAGTTACAGGTCTGCGAGAGCCAGAATTCTTGCTTGTTTGTTGGTGACCAAATACTTATTTTCCACCATCATTTGCAAATAAATTCATTAAAAATCCTACAATGTCATTTTCTGGGAAGAAAAATTCTCATTTTGTCTGTCATAGTTGAAGTGTACCTCTGATGAAAATTATAGGCCTCTCTCCTCTTTTTAAGTGGGAGAACTTGCACAATTGGTGGCTGACTAAATACTTTTTTGCCCCACTGTATGTGGTGTACTCCTCAATGCCATGAGAAGAATCGCGGAACATATTCCAGTCTGTGCTAGCAAAAAAGTCCTGTAGTTTAGCATCTGCTTCACCTGACCACTTTTTTATAGACCGAGTCACTGGTGCTTCCTGCTGTTCTGTCCTGCCGATAGAGTGTATAACCTGCCAGCTGCACGTTCTTAATGTCGTCATTCAGCCACGACTCGGTGAAACATAAAATATTACAGAGGAATACAGAGGATACATCCAGAGGAATACAGAGGATACATCCAGAGGAATACAGAGGATAAATACAGAGGAATACAGAGGAATACAGAGGAATACAGAGGATAAATACAGAGGAATACAGAGGATAAATACAGAGGAATACAGAGGATAAATACAGAGGAATACAGAGGATAAATACAGAGGATAAATCCAGAGGAATAGAGGATAAATCCAGAGGAATACAGAGGATAAATACAGAGGAATACAGAGGATAAATACAGAGGATACATCCAGAGGAATACAGAGGATACATCCAGAGGAATACAGAGGATAAATCCAGAGGAATACAGAGGATAAATACAGAGGAATACAGAGGATAAATACAGAGGAATACAGAGGATAAATACAGAGGAATACAGAGGATAAATACAGAGGAATACAGAGGATAAATACAGAGGATAAATCCAGAGGAATAGAGGATAAATCCAGAGGAATACAGAGGATAAATCCAGAGGAATACAGAGGATAAATACAGAGGAATACAGAGGATACATCCAGAGGAATACAGAGGATAAATCCAGAGGAATACAGAGGATAAATCCAGAGGAATACAGATGATAAATACAGAGGAATACAGAGGATACATCCAGAGGAATACAGATGATAAATACAGAGGAATACAGAGGATACATCCAGAGGAATACAGAGGATAAATACAGAGGAATACAGAGGATACATCCAGAGGAATACAGAGGATAAATCCAGAGGAATACAGAGGGTAAATACAGAGGAATACAGAGGATAAATCCAGAGGCATACAGAGGATAAATCCAGAGGAATACAGAGGATAAATCCAGAGGAATACAGAGGATAAATCCAGAGGAATACAGAGGATAAATCCAGAGGAATACAGAGGATAAATCCAGAGGAATACAGAGGATAAATCCAGAGGAATACAGAGGATAAATCCAGAGGAATACAGAGAATAAATCCAGAGGAATACAGAGGATAAATCCAGAGGCATACAGAGGATAAATCCAGAGGAATACAGAGGATAAATACAGAGGAATACAGAGGATAAATCCAGAGGAATACAGAGGATAAATACAGAGGAATACAGATGATAAATCCAGAGGAATACAGAGGATACATCCAGAGGAATACAGAGGATAAATACAGAGGATAAATCCAGAGGAATACAGATGATAAATCCAGAGGAATACAGAGGATACATCCAGAGGAATACAGAGGATAAATCCAGAGGAAAACAGAGGATAAATACAGAGGAATACAGAGGATAAATCCAGAGGAATACACTGTATGTCTGGTCAGTTGTGTAGATCGGTAGGAAAGAAAACAACTTTAATCCCTTTTAGAATTAGTTTTAAGACAGCAAAATCTGAAGACTGTGCAAGGGGTGTGTAAACATTCACTAGAGACTGTAACTTGACACAAGTGAATATACAGACAACTGCAGTCTCTGGTTTAACAGCCTTCCAGTTCCACCGCATCAAGAGCAAAACCCCACAACAAGTTCTTAATAACTTCCTCCGCCCTTTAATCTAATGACATTCAGTGGCTTATCTAATCACCCCGTTTTAGAACTGAATGCCATGCGTTCCCCAGGGAGTCCCGAGGCTCCTTCCTGCAGTTCTGCTCCTGTGGAGCTTGGCTACCTGACAGACAGAATCAGCATCAATGGTACCTCTGCCAGGGGTACGATGCTAGGCTCAAGGTCTCCAAGAGAGCCTCCTGTGGAGACTTAGAATAAAAAGTATGAAGATTTAATTTCATATAGTAGAAAACACTGAGTATACAAAATGACAGAGACTGACCAGGTGAACCCAGGTGAAATCTATAATCCCTAATTGATGTCACTTGTTAAATCCACTTAAATCATTGTAGATGAAGGGAAGGAGACAGATTTAAGAAGGATTTTTAAGACTTGAAACAATTGAGACATGGATTGTGTATGTTTGCCATTCAGAGACTGGGCAAGACAAAATATTTAAGTGCATTTGAATGGGGTATGGTAGTTGGTGCCAGGCACACCGGTTTGTGTCAAGAACTGCACAGCTGCTGGGTTTTTCACACTCAATTGTTACCCGTGTGTCTCAAGAATGGTCCACCATCCACAGGACATCCAGCCAACTTCACACAACTGTGAGAAGCATTGGAGTCAAAATGGGCCAGCATCCCTGTGGAAAGCTTTCGACCACGTTGTAGAGTCCAAGCCCTGACAAATTGAAGCTGGTCTGAGGGAAAAAAGGGGGGGGGTGCAACTCAATATTAGGAAGGTGTTTTTCTACCTTAATTTAACTAGGCAAGTCAGTTTAGAACAAATTCTTATTTACAATTACAGCCTAGGAACAGTGGGTTAACTGCCTTGTTCAGGAGCAGAACGACAGATTTTCACCTTGTTAGCGTGGGGATTCGACTTAGCATCTTTTCGGTTACTGGGCCAACACTAACCACTAGGCTACCTGCCGCCCCTAATGTTTGGTATACTAAGTGTATGTGGCTATTTACTAGATTTACTATACTATTATTGGTGAGGAATGCTCTGTAGACAGAAGTCAAACTCAGGTCTAACAAGTCTGAGCAGATCTTTCCACCTCAATCTGACTATGATTGAAAGGCTGTGCATTGTGTAGAGGAAAACGCAGAGGTGCGTGAGAGCGAGTCAAGGCAAAGGTCAAGTCTGACTATCCCCCAGGCTCCAGGATGCTAATGATGCTGGAGAGTGTAAATCACATGAACATCAACAATGTTGACAGCCTCAGTTACTGTATGTACTGTATGTTTCTACAGTGCAGTGGACCATAACCTTGTTCCCCCACTACTGCATGTTGCCACTCGCATGAGAGACTGCTGGTGTGCAGGATGCGCACTCCAATCCAGAAGCTAGGTGCCTGTAGGATCTGCTCGTCGACATTATTAGATTACCTCTGGGTGAGATCATTAGCTATGACCACTGACAGGAAGCCTACTGACAACTGAACCGATGACGTAGCCAGCAGGCCAATATATTGTTAACGTGTGTGTGTGTGTGTGTGTGTGTGTGTGTGTGTGTGTGTGTGTGTGTGTGTGTGTGTGTGTGTGTGTGTGTGTGTGTGTGTGTGTGTGTGTGTGTGTGTGTGTGTGTGTGTGTGTGTGTGTGTGTGAGCGAGGGAGCGAGAGGGAGAGGAGTGTCAGAAGCCAGTGGTGCACAGGTAGCAAGACGGGTTGATGTGACTGTGTAACTAACTTTAATAGCCCAAACCAGGTCTCCAAGACCACCAGTGAGCAGAGAACATTCTTTGGCAGTCGTAGTCAATAACGCATGGTAATCTGAGATGAGACTGAGGCATGACAGTACAGCAGAGTGCTGGATCAGATTAGGAGACTTTGAGGTTGATTTTGTCTGCAGGGCCTGTGAGTGCAGCCAGGGATACAGCATACCATAGAATCAAGCTCTGAAAGAGAACTGGCAGGCAATGAGCTAGCAGTGTAAAAACCTGATCTTGACTGCAATGTCCTGATAGAAATCTGACCCAGTCATAAGGAGCGAACCACAATGATGAGAACCTGGAAGTGATTGTCCTAAACAAAGAACATGGAGAGTGAAAGAGGCATGAGTCAGTCAGCACAGTCCTCCCCACTGGGCACACACTGGTTGAATCAACATTGTTTCCACGTCATTTCAATGGAATTACGTTGAACCAACATGGAATAGACCTTGAATTGACTGACGCCTCTGCTGAGAACTGCACTGAGCTAAGAACTTCGACAAGCTTATTTTCTGAGTGCTCACTGATAGAAATGTTCCACCATTCTGGAAAAAAATCATAAATCATCCTCTACCACATCCATCCCTTTCCCTTTAGACGTGTCTAATATTCCTAGCAGGGAATTGAGAATAACAATGAATCATTTTCCTTGAAGATATTCTAGAGGGCTGTACGGAGTATTATCATCAGGGCTGGTGTTTAAAGAACCACTGAACACGTCAATTGGCACCTGTGTTTATGTGTTGCTAATTTGAAGGGAAAAAAAGACTTCAGTCTTGGAGGTGTGTGGAGGTGTGTTTCCTGAGCGATTCTGCGTTTGGTTAACGATGTTTGTCCCTTATGAGACAATGTAGACACAGAAGCCTATTTCACTTCCTCAAAACCCCCGGAAGGAATCGAAATAACTGTAAATAAAGAAATATGTCATTAATTTTTATGTTTTTCCCGAGGATGTTTAAGTTGCGCAATTTGACATCTAACTAAGGTGTTTGGTGCAGTATTTCTCAAGTAAAACAAAATGTGTAAACGAAGTTGGAGCTGCTGGGCAGGTCTGTCTCACTGTCTATGCTATTGGATAGAGAGCAATCACCGCATGTTAGTGGGCAAATGGACATCGTCAAATCGAAACCCAACCTTCATTTACTCGTTGTGACGCATGGGGGTTCCAAACTCTGTTTTAGACGAGACTGACTTGGTGACCAAAATGATCATATTTACACTTTGTAGTACATTTTGACACGAGAATAACTGTTTCTGACCTATATCGGCGCCACATACTGTAGGCCGTTTTCAAAGGGATTCGTTGCTTTTTTAAAGTCAGCCGCTCTTTGATGCCACTGGATGGAGGGCAGCCAGTACTGTCTCGTTATGGCGATGACTTCTCTGAGGGGGTTATAATAGGAGGTGGTGAGATGTACAAATATACCCGTCTAACACATCCCTAATCGGAAGTGGAACAGAAGAGATAGTGTCTGAAATACATGTGAATCATGCCAATTTGAAATATTATGTGGATCATGCCAATTTGAAATATTATGTGGATCATGCCAATTTGAAATATTATGTGAGTCATGCCAATTTGAAATATTATGTGGATCATGCCAATTTGAAATATTATGTGAGTCATGCCAATTTGAAATATTATGTGAGTCATGCCAATTTGAAATATTATGTGGATCATGCCAATTTGAAATATTATGTGAGTCATGCCAATTTGAAATATTATGTGGATCATTCCAATTTGAAATATTATGTGAGTCATGCCAATTTGAAATATTATGTGAGTCATGCCAATTTGAAATACTATGTGAGTCATGCCAATTTGAAATATTATGTGAGTCATGCCAATTTGAAATATTATGTGAGTCATGCCAATTTGAAATATGATGTGAGTCATGCCAATTTTATATATTATGTGGATCATGCCAATTTGAAATATGATGTGGATCATGTCAATTTGAAATATTATGTTTATCATGCCAATTTGAAATATGATGTGAGTCATGCCAATTTGAAATATTATGTGGATCATGTCAATTTGAAATATGATGTGGATCATGTCAATTTGAAATATTATGTGGATCATGCCAATTTGAAATATTATGTGAGTCATGCCAATTTGAAATATTATGTGGATCATGCCAATTTTACAGCGTCCATGCTCCTTTTCATACTGGCAAAGGTCACAGGAGGATTGGAGCTCAAATGGTAAAAGCTCTTCACATTGTAAAAGATGACATATGGAATAGTTTTAACCCTCCTGTTGTGTTCCTTTCATCTTAATTCATTCTGTGTTCCCGGTCCAAAATGACCGCCCCATTATAGCTGATTATAAATCCATAATAATTCATATATTATCACCTAATGTTGTGTTAGATCTTTTTATCAACTTAAGTTCTTGTGAACATTACAAGTTTTGCACTTTTATTTGCTATTTATGGCCTGTAGGCCTCATTGACCTGAGCTCATACAGCTCGTTTTTGAGTAAACAAAGCATAATGTATGGATTATTTTCACTATAACAAATACTCAGATGAAACATTTTGTGCTATTTATCACAGACTACTTTGTGTCAAAGTTTAACAAGGACTCTCTCCTCCTCACCAGTGTCATGATCAAAGATATGATTAAGAGCCTCACATACAGTATATCGTTTGTTCATTGTGCTGCTTGCTACAGAATGAATTGTGAGCAAGGCCTCAAAAAGCTTTCATATACCAGAGCTGAGGAAAAGTTATATATATTATTGAAACAATGTTGCAATTGTTTGTGAGAAGGCCAACAGGTGTGGTTCCCGTGAGGGGAATTTTTTATTGGGGAAAGGTTCCCGTGGGGGTTGCCATGGAAGGCAAGAAGGGGAGTGAGGTGTGTGTGTGTGTATGCTCAAACACACATGCATGTGGGGGTCTGGGAGGGGAAGTGTGTCCATCTGATGAATGGGCATGTGCCTGAACTCAATTTTATACACAAATTGTAGTCTCACCCATTCATTGCAAATGACCGGGAACACCACAGGTGTACAAATGTTAAATAAAACACCCAAAATGTAATGAAAATCATCAATGTATTTTGTGTGTTCAGATGCCCTGAGTGGACAAAGTCATGGAACCTGATGACATTCAGATTAAATGAACTACATTTTTCAGAGATAACTTAAGTCTCTCACGGTTGCCGCCTGCTACCGACCCCCCTCAGCTCCCAGCTGTGCCCTGGACACCATTTGTGAATTGATCGCCCCCCATCTAGCTTCAGAGTTTGTTCTGTTAGGTGACCTAAACTGGGATATGCTTAACACCCTGCCAGTCCTACAATCTAAGCTAGATGCCCTCAATCTCACACAAATCATCAAGGAACCCACCAGGTACAACCCTAACTCTGTAAACAAGGGCACCCTCATAGACGTCATCCTGACCAACTGGCCCTCCAAATACACCTCCGCTGTCTTCAACCAGGATCTCAGCGATCACTGCCTCATTGCCTGTATCCGCTACGGAGCAGCAGTCAAACGACCACCCCTCATCACTGTCAAACGCTCCCTAAAACACTTCTGTGAGCAGGCCTTTCTAATCGACCTGGCCCGGGTATCCTGGAAGGACATTGACCTCATCCCGTCAGTTGAGGATGCCTGGTCATTCTTTAAAAGTAACTTCCTCACCATTTTAGATAAGCATGCTCCGTTCAAAAAATGCAGAACTAAGAACAGATACAGCCCTTGGTTCACCCCAGACCTGACTGCCCTCGACCAGCACAAAAACATCCTGTGGCGGACTGCAATAGCATCGAATAGTCCCCGTGATATGCAACTGTTCAGGGAAGTCCGGAACCAATACATGCAGTCAGTCAGGAAAGCTAAGGCCAGCTTCTTCAGGCAGAAGTTTGCATCCTGTAGCTCCAACTCCAAAAAGTTCTGGGACACCGTGAAGTCCATGGAGAACAAGAGCACCTCCTCCCAGCTGCCCACTGCACTGAGGCTAGGTAACACGGTCACCACTGATAAATCCATGATTATCGAAAACTTCAATAAGCATTTCTCAACGGCTGGCCATGCCTTCCGCCTGGCTACTTCAACCTCGGCCAACAGCTCCGCCCCCCCCCCGCAGCTCCTCGCCCAAGCCTCTCCAGGTTCTCCTTTAACCAAATCCAGATAGCAGATGTTCTGAAAGAGCTGCAAAACCTGGACCCGTACAAATCAGCTGGGCTTGACAATCTGGACCCTCTATTTCTGAAACTATCTGCCACCATTGTCGCAACCCCTATTACCAGCCTGTTCAACCTCTCTTTCATATCGTCTGAGATCCCCAAGGATTGGAAAGCTGCCGCAGTCATCCCCCTCTTCAAAGGGGGAGACACCCTGGACCCAAACTGTTACAGACCTATATCCATCCTGCCCTGCCTATCTAAGGTCTTCGAAAGCCATGTCAACAAACAGGTCACTGACCATCTCGAATCCCACCGTTCCTTCTCCGCTGTGCAATCTGGTTTCCGAGCCGGTCATGGGTGCACCTCAGCCACACTCAAGGTACTCAACGATATCATAACCGCCATCGATAAAAGACAGTACTGTGCAGTCCTCTTCATCGACCTTGCCAAGGCTTTCGACCATATTCTTATCGGCAGACTCAGGAGCCTCGGTTTTTCGGATGACTGCCTTGCCTGGTTCACCAATTACTTTGCAGACAGAGTTCAGTGCGTCAAATCGGAGGGCATGCTGTCTGGTCCTCTGGCAGTCTCTATGGGGGTGCCACAGGGTTCAATTCTCCGACTCTTTTCTCTGTGTATATCAATGATGTTGCTCTTGCTGCGGGCGATTCCCTGATCCACCTCTACGCAGACGACACCATTCTATATACTTTCGGCCCGTCATTGGACACTGTGCTATCTAACCTCCAAACAAGCTTCAATGCCATACAGCACTCCTTCCGTGGCCTCCAACTGCTCTTAAACGCTAGTAAAACCAAATGCATGCTTTTCAACCGGTCGCTGCCTGCACCCGCATGCCCGACTAGCATCACCACCCTGGATGGTTCCGACCTAGAATATGTGGACGTCTATAAGTACCTAGGTGTCTGGCTAGACTGCAAACTCTCCTTCCAGACTCATATCAAACATCTCCAATCGAAAATCAAATCAAGAGTCGGCTTTCTATTCCGCAACAAAGCCTCCTTCACTCACGCCGCCAAGCTTACCCTAGTAAAACTGACTATCCTACCGATCCTCGACTTCGGCGATGTCATCTACAAAATGGCTTCCAACACTCTACTCAGCAAACTGGATGCAGTTTATCACAGTGCCATCCGTTTTGTCACTAAAGCACCTTATACCACCCACCACTGCGACTTGTATGCTCTAGTCGGCTGGCCCTCGCTACATATTCGTCGCCAGACCCACTGGCTCCAGGTCATCTACAAGTCCATGCTAGGTAAAGCTCCGCCTTATCTCAGCTCACTGGTCACGATGGCAACACCCATCCGTAGCACGCGCTCCAGCAGGTGTATCTCACTGGTCATCCCTAAAGCCAACACCTCATTTGGCCGCCTTTCGTTCCAGTACTCTGCTGCCTGTGACTGGAACGAATTGCAAAAATCGCTGAAGTTGGAGACTTTTATCTCCCTCACCAACTTCAAACATCAGCTATCTGAGCAGCTAACCGATCGCTGCAGCTGTACATAGTCTATTGGTAAATAGCCCACCCTTTTTCACCTACCTCATCCCCATACTGTTTTTATTTATTTACTTTTCTGCTCTTTTGCACACCAATATCTCTACCTGTACATGACCATCTGATCATTCATCACTCCAGTGTTAATCTGCAAAATTGTAATTATTTGCCTACCTCCTCATGCCTTTTGCACACATTGTATATAGACTCCCCCTTTGTTTTCTACTGTGTTATTGACTTGTTAATTGTTTACTCCATGTGTAACTCTGTGTTGTCTGTTCACACTGCTATGCTTTATCTTGGCCAGGTCGCAATTGTAAATGAGAACTTGTTCTCAACTAGCCTACCTGGTTAAATAAAGGTGTTCTCAACTAGCCTACCTGGTTAAATAAAGGTGTTCTCAACTAGCCTACCTGGTTAAATAAAGGTGTTCTCAACTAGCCTACCTGGTTAAATAAAGGTGTTCTCAACTAGCCTACCTGGTTAAATAAAGGTGTTCTCAACTAGCCTACCTGGTTAAATAAAGGTGTTCTCAACTAGCCTATCTGGTTAAATAAAGGTGTTCTCAACTAGCCTACCTGGTTAAATAAAGGTGTTCTCAACTAGCCTACCTGGTTAAATAAAGGTGTTCTCAACTAGCCTACCTGGTTAAATAAAGGTGTTCTCAACTAGCCTACCTGGTTAAATAAAGGTGTTCTCAACTAGCCTACCTGGTTAAATAAAGGTGTTCTCAACTAGCCTACCTGGTTAAATAAAGGTGTTCTCAACTAGCCTACCTGGTTAAATAAAGGTGTTCTCAACTAGCCTACCTGGTTAAATAAAGGTGTTCTCAACTAGCCTACCTGGTTAAATAAAGGTGTTCTCAACTAGCCTACCTGGTTAAATAAAGGTGTTCTCAACTAGCCTACCTGGTTAAATAAAGGTGTTCTCAACTAGCCTACCTGGTTAAATAAAGGTGTTCTCAACTAGCCTACCTGGTTAAATAAAGGTGTTCTCAACTAGCCTACCTGGTTAAATAAAGGTGTTCTCAACTAGCCTACCTGGTTAAATACAGGTGAAATAAAAAATAAAAAAAACGTGTAAATGGGTCCAATTCGACCGGAACACAGCAGGAGGCTTAAGATGGTCATAAGATGGATTTTGAATTTCAGGACCCCTTTATGTATAAACAAATAACACATACATGAATGGCAACAAAAAAGACAGTAAAGATTTGAATCATAAGAAACTAGGTTTTGAAGTGTTTGTCCTATATCTAGGAGATATAAGAAAGCTCAGGAAATAAATATTTTTTTACGCATATTTAACCCCTTTTTTTGGAGTTTATGTTTGTGTGTTTGTGTGTGTTTGTGTGTGTTAGATAGATCCCTGGGAAGGAAGTGATGAGGGGGATGTCATTAAAAACCCTTAACCAGATGCCTGCTTGGCCCCCTGCCAGGAAACTCTAGTGAAACCATAACAGTATTTATTGTAAATGTATGCCCCAGCGGTTCTACCCTCCCTAGGCTACTTGTACTCTAGAAGAGCTGAATAAATTCAAACGCTATTCTCCTTTTCACACCTTGTTTTAGACTACTGTCACGTTCTGACCATAGTTCTGTTATTTTGTCTTTGTTTTAGCATGGTCAGGGCGTGAGTTGGGTGGGCAGTCTATGTTTGTTTTTCTATGTTGGTTTTTGAGTTCGGCCTAGTATGGTTCTCAATCAGAGGCAGCTGTCAATTGTTGTCCCTGATTGAGAATCATACTTAGGAAGCCTGGGTTTCAGTTTTGGTTTCTGGGTGTTTTTCTTCCGTGTCAGTGTTTGTCGCCACACGGGACTGTTTCGTTCATTTAATGTTTATTGTTTTGTATTTTCGAAGTGTTCAGTTTATGTTTTAAAATAAACATTATGGACACTTACCACGCTGTGTTTTAGTCCTCCGATCCTTCTCGCTTCTCCTCCTCAGAAGAGGAGGACGAGATCCGTTACAACTACAATCGTCTGTTCCATTACATCTTGTCTAGTTGGCCAGTAAAAAAGGAATTAACCCAATTGTACACGTGAAATTGTGTACAATGGACGTGGTGGATTGAGATGCATCCATTGCAACAAAAAAAACACGTTGCTCCATGCCACCTTCTCCAAAGCGCAAACAAAC
This sequence comes from Oncorhynchus kisutch, assembly GCF_002021735.2. Lineage (NCBI taxonomy): Eukaryota > Metazoa > Chordata > Actinopteri > Salmoniformes > Salmonidae > Oncorhynchus > Oncorhynchus kisutch. Next base: position 656,370 of record NC_034201.2, on the reverse strand, counting down.
ACTTCTTCAACTCACTGTCAACTGGAGAGGTCTCCAATGGCAGATTTCTCTATTTTTAGTCACAAAAAAACGTTGATATTAACTGTCCTTTCTGTTACAAGCTACGTCTTTGTGACGTGCTCTAAATTAGCATTTTCCCAAATGTTTTGATTTGTGAGAGAAATAATAAACCTTTTAGCCAAAGTGAGGGAGAGGGGAAGACTTTTAAGAAACAACAATCTAGAGAAACATTTTAGTGTGATTAATCTGTTCCAAAACATAATGTATATCTTTTCTGGGCATGAGCCCAATGATATTAAATGGATAAATCAATCTCTGATAGAAAAAAATATATATATATATTTCTTAAGTTGCCAGATTCAACCAAGCATGTTGTCAGCTATCTCATTCCATTAAACTATCAATTTACATGTAGTTTACTGAACAGTTGCAGATAAGAGATAATTGCCCGACTATTTTTCCTGGACATTTAGTTTTTCTTGGACGCTTCCGGTTAGGTCAGGAGATACCGGTAATTACGTTTGGATGAGTCTTTCTGTTTTCACTCCTCTAACGATCTTTAGTCTTTTTGAAAGCCACAGTAAATACTTTGACTTTCTACTACAGTTAAGTTGTTTTCTTGGTTAGCTTCCTGAAAGCTTGTGTCATGCTGTTCTCGGGGAAATGGGAAGACGGAGAGCAGAGTCAGTCTAAAACTAGTGTTTTGGTGAAAACATTATTTATAGTGTGTAGAAGAAGTAGTCCCCAAGTGTGTTTAACAATTTACTGCAGTAGGCAAAATCAGGGTCTTAAACAAATCTACTTTGAAACAAAAGTATACACCTCACACACATGGTTATGGGCTTAGAAAAAAGAAGACACCTGTACCATGTCAGATATAGAGTTGAAATATATTCCATTTTGAGTTTGCTTCCCAATATTACACTTTATATACATTACAGAAGACTGAAATATAACAAAACTGTTTGACATAGAAACACCAGATTATCTGTGTTTAAAAAAACAGTTGATTAATTATGAAATTATGAAAAATATTAATAACATTCCACCCATGAGGCCACTAGGTCATTTGACTCCAGGAAAAGGCTACAAGGGCCAGACAGACCTTTGTATTTAGATTCACTGCTAAGAGCTCCGCTTACAGTACTTTCTTGGTAGACTTCTGAATAAATCATTACCGCTTCTTAGACTAGCTTTCAATTAGACAACATTTCTATGTTAATTTGGTTTTGTCTCCCAAAAAGTTACACATTGCAGCTTTGAAGTGGTAGATCTGTTCAACCAGGAAATGGCTGAGATATTTCTGCATGGTGCATCTTTAACTACAGAGTTTAATGGTTTCCATTGGAGACAAGACACTATCAACACATCCCCTTAACAACTTTTTCCAGACGTTTGTGACATTAAGAGAGCAATCAGACAATAATAACTACGGACTAAGTATTTCACCAACACTTTTCTTTTCAGTTTTCCTTTGCCTTAAGTATCCATCTGTTTTATTTAACCATGCCAAACGTAACATATCATACTAATTTCAGTGTCCCGGATTGACATTTAATATGTTACGTCTAGTCTATGAGACCAGTTTGGCCTATCAGCTGGTGTAGGATGATATACAGTACATTCAAGGAAGTGCCTTGAATTAAGAAGCGACCAATGGTCTGTGTCTGTTGTCAAGGTGAGGATGTCTGTGGGTTTCACAAAGAAGTGAAGAGGAATATGACATTAGTGTGAAAACTAGAACAACACATGATTTTGTGGATATTCACAAAAGGTTATCCAGAGAAGAGTCCTTTTGAAGGAAGGATTGTTGACATATATTTGACATTTGTATCTTAAAGCATAATTGGGAAATAATGAATTCAAGTTGGAATGTTTGTGATATTTTGGCCTGACCTAAATGTCTGTTAAGTCCTTTCAGACTCCATAATGTTTCCTCTGTAGGTGCTACAAAGCAGACAAGGGTCTCATATGAAGCTTCACCACTTGCTCTGTGATATGCGTAGTATTTTCTTACAAACATTTAAAAGTATTGAAAAAATGATTTTAAAATGTATCTGGCTAATACTTCAATATATTGTTGACCATAATACACTCTACATGCATATCAACGTTCTGGAGTGGATCTCTGCTACTTATAGACAAATGATCCAATTTGCGACAGCCTGTATGCCTTCCCACCTATTTGTTTCATGTCTCTGGTAGCACACACACGTCAGCATGGACAGAATGCAAGAGTAGACTAATATGTGCCGTATTCTAATACTTCTCATGTGTCAAATGAGCCTATTGCCAAGGTCCTTGCCAAGGTGAGACTTGCACTCCTGTATATCGGAAATAATTGGATGTTATAACTTGCATCCAGCCAACCAGGAAAGCAAGCGAAGCAATTGTGGCATTCTTGAAAGTCAAGACGATCCTTGTCCTGCAAAGAAACGGTTTTTTATATATATATAGTTGAAAGATAGATTTAGCAAGCAGTTACATATGTGGAGTTGAGCTTTATTCAGTGCCTTCAGGTAGTATTCCTACCCCTTGACTTATTCCACATTTTGTTGTATTACACCCTGAAATCAACATGGATTAAATCACACATCTACACACAATACCCATTAAAGAAAAAGTTTCAACGTGTTGTTTGAAATATTTGCACATTTCTTGAAAATGAAATACAGAAATATCTCATTTACATAAGTATTCACACCCCTGACTCAATTCGTATTAGAATCACCTTTGGCAGTGATTACAGCGGGGAGTCTTTCTGGGTAATTGTCTAAGAGCTTTGCACACTTGGAAAGTTCAATATTTGCCAATTATCCTTTTCAAAATTCTTTAAGCTCTGTCAAATTGGTTGTTGATCATTGCTAAACAGCCATTTTCAAGTCTTGCCATAGATTTTCAAGCCAATTTAAGGCAAAACTGCAACCAGACCACTCAGGAATATTCACTGTCTTGTTGTTAAGCAACTCCAGTGTAGATTTGGCCTTGTATTTTAGGTTATTGTCCTGCTGAAAGGTGAATTCATCTCCCAGTGTCGAGTGGAAGCAGACCGAGTCAGGTTTTACCCTAGGATTTTGCCTGTGCTTAGCTCCATTACATTTCTTCTGTATCCTGAAAAAACTCCCCACTTAACAATTACAAGCATACCCATAACATGATGCAACCACCACTATGCTTGAAAATATGGAGAGTGGTACTCAGTAAGTGTTGTATTGGATTTGCCCCAGACATAACACCTGTATTCAAGACCATTTATTTTGCAGTATTACTTTAGTGCCTTGTTGCAAACAGAATGCATGTTTTCGAATATTTTAATTCTGTACAGGCTTCCTTCTTTTCACTCTTTCAACTAGGTTAGTATTGTGGAGTAACTACAATGTTGTTGAAGCATCTAACTTCTCTCCTATAACAGTTCAACTCTGTAACTGTCACGTTCTGACCATCGTTCTTGTGTGTTTTCCTTGTTTTAGTGTTGGTCAGGACGTGAGCTGGGTGGGCATTCTATGTTGTGTGTCTGGTTTGTCTATTTCTATGTTTGGCCTGATATGGTTCTCAATCAGAGGCAGGTGTTAGTCATTGTCTCTGATTGGGAACCATATTTAGGTAGCCTGTTTTGTGTTGGGTTTTGTGGGTGATTGTTCCTGTCTTTGTGTTTGTGGCACCAGATAGGACTGTTTGGTGTTGGGTTTTGTGGGTGTTTGTTCCTGTCTTTGTGTTTGTGGCACCAGATAGGACTGTTTGGTGTTGGGTTTTGTGGGTGTTTGTTCCTGTCTTTGTGTTTGTGGCACCAGATAGGACTGTTTTGTGTTGGGTTTTGTGGGTGTTTGTTCCTGTCTCTGTGTTTGTGGCACCAGATAGGACTGTTTTGTATTGGGTTTTGTGGGTGATTGTTCCTGTCTCTGTGTTTGTGGCACCAGATGGGACTGTTTGGTGTTGGGTTTTGTGGGTGTTTGTTCCTGTCTCTGTGTTTGTGGCACCAGATGGGACTGTTTGGTGTTGGGTTTTGTGGGTGTTTGTTCCTGTCTCTGTGTTTGTGGCACCAGATGGGACTGTTTGGTGTTGGGTTTTGTGGGTGTTTGTTCCTGTCTCTGTGTTTGTGGCACCAGATGGGACTGTTTGGTGTTGGGTTTTGTGGGTGATTGTTCCTGTCTTTGTGTTTGTGGCACCAGATGGGACTGTTTGGTGTTGGGTTTTGTGGGTGTTTGTTCCTGTCTTTGTGTTTGTGGCACCAGATGGGACTGTTTTGGTTTTTTCACGTTTCTTGTTTTGTAGATTGTTGTATTTTCATCTTTATTAAAGATGTACAAAACTAACCACGCTGCATTTTGGTCCGCCTCTCTTTCACCAGAAAACTGTTACAGTAACTGTTTTAAAGTCACCATTGGCCTCATGGTGAAATCCCTGAGCGGTTTCCTACCTCTGGCAATTGAGTTAGGAAGGATGCCTGTGTCTTTGTAGTGACTGGGTGTATTGATACAGCAATATGAAGTGTAATTAATAACTTTACCATGGTCAAACGGATATATATTTTTACCCATGTAACAAAACAGTAGGTGCCCTTATTTGCTAGACGCTGGAAAACCTCAGTGGTCGTTGTGGTTGAATCTGTATTTGAAATTCACTGCTTGGCTGAGGGACCTTACAGATAATTGTTTGTGTGGGTTACAGAGATGAGCTAGTCATTAAAAAAACCTGTTAAACACTATTGCACACAGAGGGAGTACATGCAACTTATGTGAATGTTTACTCTTGAACGTATATAGTTTGCCATAACAAAGGGGTAGGATTACGTATTGACTCAAGACATTTCGGGATTTTATTTTTCCTTTATTTGTAAACATCTAGAAACACATAATTCCACTTTGACATTATGGGGTGTTGTGTGCAGGCCAGTGACACAACACATAATTCCACTTTGACATTATGGGGTGTTGTGTGCAGGCCAGTGACAAAACAAATCTACATTTAATCCATTTTAAATTCAGGCTTTAACAATTTTTATTTATTTTTTAAAGTCAAGGGATGTGATGAATCATTCCTGAAGGCACTGTAGTTATGTGATGACATCACCATGCCCCACGTACCTTCGAAATTATTCGGCAATCATCAATAAACAAAGAAAAACTAAAGAAAAAAACCCACCAAATGTCAAATGGATAAACATTTAGTTGATCTTTAGAACATTTATTCTATTGCTGCAGTTTCCATTACACATGTTGCAGTGTTATTTGCGACATAGCTTTTGCTTTGTAGTATAAACTTCAATGGAAACCTGCCTAACATGCACATATTTCTCTTTAAAATGGACCATTACTTTAAAACTAGCAAAGATCCTACTCTGGAACTTAGATATGCCCATTGAATATATTATGTTCAACAATAGAAACATTTGCCAAATCAAAAATGGTACATTTTACATGTCTATATTTTACAAAATGCTTTAATGTAAGACAATTATTATTTAACTCCAAATACTACTCATATTACAGAGAAAGCTGTAAAACACTATCACGTCTTAAATCTGCAATCGGTAACGGTTGTCCATTTGTCCATTTGCAATATTCCAATAGCAAAGAAGTTTTTAAACAGGGAACACTGTTTTTTCCCTCAGACATCAGCACAACATTGCACACGCGATAGAAAAGTATAGAATGTACTACTTATATCCTTCCTGTTTGGCCCTGTCTGGGGGTATCATCGGATGGGGCCACAGTATCTCCTGACCCCTCCTGTCTCAGCCTCCAGTATTTATGCTGCAGTAGTTTATGTGTCGGGGGGCTAGGGTCAGTTTCTTATATCTGGAGTACTTCTCCTGTCTTATCCGGTGTCCTGTGTGAATTTAAGTATGCTTCCTCTAATTCTCTTTCGTTCTCTCTCTCTCGGAGGACCTGAGCCGTAGGCCCATGCCTCAGGACTACCTGGCATGATGACTCCTTGCTGTCCCCAGTCCACCTGGCCGTGCTGCTGCTCCAGTTTCAACTGTTCTGCCTGCGGCTATGGAATCCCGACGTGTTCACCGGACGTGCTACCTTTTCTTGACCTATTATTTTACCATGCTGGTCATTTATGAACATTTGAACATCTTGGCCATGTTCTGTTATAATCTCCACCCGGCACAGCCAGAAGAGGACTGGCCACCCCACATAGCCTGGTTCCTCTCTAGGTTTCTTCCGAGGTTTTGGCCTTTCTAGGGAGTTTTTCCTAGCCAACGTGCTTCAACACCTGCATCCTGGGTTTCTGTACAGCACTTTGAGATATCAGCTGATGGACAAAGGGCTATATAAATACATTTGATTTGATTTACAAATGTTTTTTTTACAAAACAAATGCGCTTGGTGCGGCCAATGGCTCTGTTTTGCCTATCGCGGATCACAGCTTTAAAAGGAGGCCCAGGTAAGGCCAAAAAAGATACAAATGTCAAATACATGTCAACAATCCTTCCTCCGAAGGACTCTTCTATCGATTAAATGATATGAAAGTCCCCAAAATCATGGGCTTGTTTTGTTCACGAGGAATCACCCATTAGCTTCTGTTGAATTAAAACAGTTGTTTCTTTACTTAGATATTTTCAAAAATATAGAAAAGAAAAACAGGTCAGTTCATGTCACTACTGCTGAAATAACCCCAAGTGAGTAGGTCAACATAAACATGTTGAATTCACTTAGCTCCGCACTACAAGTGGATCAAATTGGACATGTAATAAACACAACAGAACCCAATAGTCCTACATCCAAAACACATATGACAGCACACTCAAAGAGATGCAGTATAGTAAACATCATTTTCCATTGTCACACACACACAACGTGTTTGCTGGCTCAGATTACTCTTGCAGTGTAAAATGTATAGGCTACTTGTGACTGAGTGTCATTGACTTTCCCACCTCATATTCTATTGGACATTATCCTTGTATTCAGTTTCTTGAAAAAGGATCTCAGTTTGCACAGCTTGCATTTCTTCTTCTTTTTATTCCTCCCTTTCTTATAAACCCCGTTCCATTTCGGCTCATCCTCGTCCCCCCCGACCCAGGGTACCCAGGCCCCCCCGTTGCGGTCTGGATTGGCCCGGGGATCGTCGGTGGGGAACCTAACAGGGACGGCAGTGCGGTTGTAGTAGGCCAGACGTGCTAACAGCTGTTTGACCACATCAGGCCTCTGCACAGCCATGTCACTGCGTTCATAGGGGTCTCCTGTGATGTTAAAGAGCCACACAGACTTCCCTGTTCCCTCAGTGTTCCGCTCCAGGTTCCACCAGCTGCCTGGGAAGTTGGCCAGTACCTGTGGTGGGACCCAGTCTCCATGGCCCGGGTCCCCTGTTAGCAGCTTCCAGTCCCCCACCCGGATGGCAGCTTGGACCGAGGTGTCCCACACATGCTGGGCCTCCTGTCCAGACCCAGACGCCAGGCCAGAGCGCCGGTGGAGTGGGTCAATGTTATGGAGGATCTCCAGGCGTGGGGACTCCCTGCCCTCACTGATAGTTGGCCATACATTGTAGCCGTCAAGACCCTCAGTCTGTGACACGTTACCCCCAGCCAGACCAACCAGGGTTGGGTACCAATCAGTGATGTGCAAGAGGGCCTTGGAAACCCTCCGCTTGTGACGCAGCAGGGGGCTGTGTACGAAGCCCACCCCACGGACCCCTCCCTCCCAGTAGGTCCCCTTACGCCCTCGCAGGGGCCAGTTACTCCCCCCAGTGAACGGCTGGGCACCGTTGTCAGTGGAGAAGATGAGCACACTGTTGCGGTAGTAGCCGTACTTGCGCAGAGCGTAGGTGACATTGCGCACAGCCTCGTCGACGATGGACACCATGGCTGCGTACTTTCTTCTGGCTACGTTCCCCATCCCGCGGTAGGGGTAGATGTAGGCCTTGGGTGACTGGAGGGGCGTGTGGACAGCCTGGAGGGAGAGGAACATGAACAGGGGCTGGCGGGACGGATCGTGAGTGGATAGAATCTTGCGTACCCTCTGCGTGTAGAGGTGGGTGGAGAACTTGCCTCCACGGCCCCAGGCCACGGTTTCACCCTCGTGGAGGTCGTAGCCACACAGGCCTGGTCCGTCACAGGAGCCATACGTGTAGTAGTCCACACTGCCCGTCAGAGAGCCAAAGTAGCTGTGGAAGCCACGGCGCGTGGGCAGACACTCCTTCCTGTAGAAGCCAAGGTGCCATTTGCCCACCATGTGAGTAGCGTAGCCCGCTTCCTGCAGCCGCTGTGGGAGCGTGGTCATATCCAGAGGGAGGCAGTTGGGCTGGCGAGGCCGGATGATAGAGTGCTGGAGGCCTGTGTGGATCTGGTATCTGTGTAGGGAGAAATAATGTCCAATATTCATCTTCATTCATTGTGTAAAATAAACCCATTCAACGCTGGAGCTGATAAATAGAGTCATGATGCTGAGAACACTCTTATTGAAGATACACTTTCCACACAGATAAGTAGGCTGTGATCTACCAACCATTAAATGACTAGGTGGTTGGCAAAGCTTGTTTTACAGTCTGAGTGCAGCTTTCAAGACATAAAAGGCAATTCATTAAGTCAATTAGTCTTGAAGGAAACTCTTCTAAACATTAGCATCTGTTTTCAGAAGTGTACAACAGCTTGTCACCCACCAGGGAAGGAGAAGGGTACTGTTGGGATACTTTACAAGGATATAGGTGAGAGAGCAAAGGAATGTTGCAGGAATCAGAAGAACGAGTATATCCCCCTATTGAACTATAGTAAACCCCACAATGGCTGACGTTGAAAAGGTGCTGCGGCCACTAACAGAAATACCAAAACATTCTAGGTAAAAGAGATATTGAAGTTTTCATCAGTCCTGAACATGTACCTATTTGTATTACTGTGTAGTACTACAGTTACACTGTACCACATGAAAACACTTGCACCTTGTCCCTCTATAACATTTGTCTGGCCACCCACCCAGTTTCTTAGCGTGGTCTGATATTTGGGTGGTCTACACTGCAGTAAGCAGACGCACTCCACTTCCTTCAGACCAAGTCCCTTCCTCCCACGACCCACACCAAAGTCCAAATGAGCATGTGGTGAGAGAGAGTCCACCGAGAGTTCATGTAATGGGTGACACAGTGCAGATATGCACACACCTATACAGAAACAGTCTATGGCTCGACTCTCCCTCTCTCTCCCTTCCTCACAGCTTTAATAACAGCCAATAGGATGGTGTCTATTAGGCCTTGGCCTTCCGTCCACATCTCTTTCAGGCACATAGGGAGTGTGTCATGTCCTCACTCCTCAGCCCAAAAAAACAACTGTCTTGCTCCTGTCCTGTCCTGCCCCCCCCCCCCCCCCCCCCCTGTGGGTTGTTCATTAGCTGAGAGTTGCTGGAGAGAAAACAGCTCATTCAATTCTTCTTAGAAACACTGGGGTGAACTGTGTCTTTCTGCGAGAGATCCTCTAGTGACAGGCTACCAACCAACCCCATTACACGCACGCATGCACGCACACACACACACACACACACAAATCAAATAAATATCAAATAAATATCGGCTGATATCTCAAAGTGCTGTACAGAAACCCAGTCTAAAACCCCAAACAGCAAGCAATGCAGGTGTTGAAGCACGTTGGCTAGGAAAAACTCCCTAAAAAGGCCAAAACCTAGGAAGAAACCTAGAAAGGAACCACACACCCACACACACACACGCACACACACACACACACAAAATGTTTCCACAAACGTACATTGTCCTGATAAGACCTCCCCCAAGCTGTGAACTTTAAGAGATGTTAGGACATATCAACAGGTATAACCTGAGTACTAATGTATAACCTACTCTGAGTACTAATGATAGAGGGAATATAGCCCGTGTGTGTTTCAGACAAATTAACTTTGAGGAGGCAAGGTATAACCTACTCTGAGTACTAATGATAGAGGGAATATAGCCCGTGTGTGTTTCAGACAAATTAACTTTGAGGAGGCAAGGTATAACCTACTCTGAGTACTAATGATAGAGGGAATATAGCCCGTGTGTGTTTCAGACAAATTAACTTTGAGGAGGCAAGGTATAACCTACTCTGAGTACTAATGATAGAGGGAATATAGCCCGTGTGTGTTTCAGACAAATTAACTTTGAGGAGGCAAGGTATAACCTACTCTGAGTACTAATGATAGAGGGAATATAGCCCGTGTGTGTTTCAGACAAATTAACTTTGAGGAGGCAAGGTATAACCTACTCTGAGTACTAATGATAGAGGGAATATAGCCCGTGTGTGTTTCAGACAAATTAACTTTGAGGAGGCAAGGTATAACCTACTCTGAGTACTAATGATAGAGGGAATATAGCCCGTGTGTGTTTCAGACAAATTAACTTTGAGGAGGCAAGGTATAACCTACTCTGAGTACTAATGATAGAGGGAATATAGCCCGTGTGTGTTTCAGACAAATTAACTTTGAGGAGGCAAGGTATAACCTACTCTGAGTACTAATGATAGAGGGAATATAGCCCGTGTGTGTTTCAGACAAATTAACTTTGAGGAGGCAAGGTATAACCTACTCTGAGTACTAATGATAGAGGGAATATAGCCCGTGTGTGTTTCAGACAAATTAACTTTGAGGAGGCAAGGTATAACCTACTCTGAGTACTCATGATAGAGGGAATATAGCCCGTGTGTGTTTCAGACAAATTAACTTTGAGGAGGCAAGGTATAACCTACTCTGAGTACTAATGATAGAGGGAATATAGCCCGTGTGTGTTTCAGACAAATTAACTTTGAGGAGGCAAGGTATAACCTACTCTGAGTACTAATGATAGAGGGAATATAGCCCGTGTGTGTTTCAGACAAATTAACTTTGAGGAGGCAAGGTATAACCTACTCTGAGTACTAATGATAGAGGGAATATAGCCCGTGTGTGTTTCAGACAAATTAACTTTGAGGAGGCAAGGTATAACCTACTCTGAGTACTAATGATAGAGGGAATATAGCCCGTGTGTGTTTCAGACAAATTAACTTTGAGGAGGCAAGGTATAACCTACTCTGAGTACTAATGATAGAGGGAATATAGCCCGTGTGTGTTTCAGACAAATTAACTTTGAGGAGGCAAGGTATAACCTACTCTGAGTACTAATGATAGAGGGAATATAGCCCGTGTGTGTTTCAGACAAATTAACTTTGAGGAGGCAAGGTATAACCTACTCTGAGTACTAATGATAGAGGGAATATAGCCCGTGTGTGTTTCAGACAAATTAACTTTGAGGAGGCAAGGTATAACCTACTCTGAGTACTAATGATAGAGGGAATATAGCCCGTGTGTGTTTCAGACAAATTAACTTTGAGGAGGCAAGGTATAACCTACTCTGAGTACTAATGATAGAGGGAATATAGCCCGTGTGTGTTTCAGACAAATTAACTTTGAGGAGGCAAGGTATAACCTACTCTGAGTACTAATGATAGAGGGAATATAGCCCGTGTGTGTTTCAGACAAATTAACTTTGAGGAGGCAAGGTATAACCTACTCTGAGTACTAATGATAGAGGGAATATAGCCCGTGTGTGTTTCAGACAAATTAACTTTGAGGAGGCAAGGTATAACCTACTCTGAGTACTAATGATAGAGGGAATATAGCCCGTGTGTGTTTCAGACAAATTAACTTTGAGGAGGCAAGGTATAACCTACTCTGAGTACTAATGATAGAGGGAATATAGCCCGTGTGTGTTTCAGACAAATTAACTTTGAGGAGGCAAGGACTCCATCTAAGCATTCGTGTCGTTCCCTTTCAATTATTTTCCTACCCGGGCGCTCATATGGTTGTGTTTATCCAGTCTTTAGCAGCCCTCATCCATTGTTTCACAATACTGGCCTCATCCTGCAGCTCTCCACGTTGCTCTCAACAGCAGATGTTTCTGCTCATGTGCCCTGGGTAGAAACAGAGGTATCTACTACAGCATTGATCTTCCCCAACAGTTTACAGCTCTTTCCTGGTAAGTTATAGTAGAATAAGTGACTATTTGGCAAATGACAGTATCCCTGACCTCTACTGTAGATGTATTCAATCTCTGTTCAATGTCTGTGGGAAAATGAACCAATGTTGTTTAGCTTTCCCAACTCGCCTTCATTCGCTGAGAATTCCTAACTTTATGAATGATCATCTAACTCATCTGTTATGACATACTGTCGATGCCAGCAGTAGTACTTCCAGTAAATGTTGTGGTTGCTCTGGATGAGTCAGCTCAAGGGACACAGCATCAGTGCAAACATTTAACAGTTGTTTTCAGTGCTGGATGAGACATTTCAAAGTACTCTACATATGTTAGGGCACTGCACTGTTCAGCCTTTTCTTCTTATTTTGTTTTTAACCTTTAACCTTTAACCTATTTAACTAGGCAAGTCAGTTAAGAACAAATTCTTATTTACAGTGACAGCCTAGGAACAGTGGGTTAACTGCCTTGTTCAGGGGCAGAACAACAGATTTTTTAGGGACTCTGAGGCCCTAAGGGGAACACAAGTTGGCTAACAAAGGAATGCCTTGTACCATGCATGCACATATTTATCACCAAACGCAACCAGCATCTTGATCAGGAGATGATGCATTATAACGTTTTGTGGTTTCTCTACACTTGTAATTACTCACCTGGCTGTACACTGTCATTGCCGATCATGTTGCCTACATAAAACAATACGTGTTATGTTTAATCTGTGATCAAGAGAACCAATTACAAGCATATGTTTAAGGATATCCGTGTCAAAACGCCTGATGCTGATGGTGAGGCTTTTATGCTTACCTGCCCGTGATCAACTGACTGCGTGACGGAGTGCAGATAGGTTGAACATAGTAATTCTCCAGCTTCACCCCCTCCGCGGCCAGTTTGTCCAGAGTTGGAGTCCGAATGTCCGGGTTGTGATAACCTATGTCATTGAAGCCTTGGTCATCCGTCAGTATGAATATAATGTGTGGTGGTTGCTTAGGCTCAAACGTAATAGAGGCATCGTTTTGAGTGTGCTCCTCCACTTGATTCGGCTTGATCCAGTCCATGGATAGGTAGCCAAAACTTAGCAAACTGACCATTGAGAGGCTGGTAACTGCGTGCATTTTTACTGATTTTAGAGTGCACTTGGACAGATCCGTTAGGGTACTCGCACTCTAGTCTCTGGTTTATCTTTTTGCATTACACACATTCTTGAAATAATACGTATACACACGCGCGTAATTGATGATCCTAGGATGCAGAGTGGAAACATTGTTTCTGCCGCAGATTCTCATTCGTCATCATGACGGTCTTCTGCGTTTACAACGTCCAAGCTTCTCTTCTGTAAACTTGACCTCTAAACTTTGAAAGCTACTACTGCACATTATAAAGTTGCATCGTTTCCAGGCACGCTGATAACCATTCCCTAGTCCCCACTAAACACTGGCCGGCCAAGTATGGTTTGATATTTACAGTAGCCTACATTAGCCTATCTTTTCCACTATTTCTCCTCTCAGTGGTTGTTGTTAACTCCGCCCGCGTCTCATCACCGAACATGAAACAAGACCCCTTCATTGACCCACCCTCTGCCCCTGCTTCAAGAAAAGCCCGGTGCGGCTCATTTCAAGGAAAGTTGTCTAGACCCTGCATTGAAAAAAATGCAGTTTTCTTATGCTATAAGTTTTTTTTGAAACGAACATAAATCAAACATCTCGGATTACGGGTAGAATCGCTCTATTATTACAGTTAGAATGGGAGTAGGCTACAGTGAACATACCACAATTAGGCCTTTCTTGTGCTCAAGCATGCCCGTGTTATTTAAGGAGCTGCATTTCAAAAGTTCTACGACATAGTTGATATTTTCATGACATGATAGTAACTCTATTATTTAATGTCAGAATGGGAGTAGGTAGGCTTCAGTCCACCTACACATAGGCTTATGCTGTGGCTACTGCTCTATTCCAGAGGTTTTGTGAGGGACCATGCCCTTTAGAGGAGAGAATCATGAAACAGGACACCTACCTCCTAATCAGTCTATGTGTGCAGTAATCTCGCACTGCATTACATATCCCTTTATAGACTCCATGCCCTCGGCTAGGATGCGGCTACAAAGAGAAGGTACAGTTGAATTCGGAAGTTTACATGCACTTAGGTTGGAGTCATTAAAACTTGTTTTTCAACCACTCCACAAATTTCTTGTAAACAAACTATAATTTTGGCAAGTCGGTTAGGACATCTACTTTGTGCATGACACAAGTAATTTTTCCAATAATTATTTACAGTGGGTCAGAAGTTGACATACACTAAGCTGACTGTGGCTTTAAACAGCTTGGAAAATTCCAGAAAATGATGTCATGGCTTTAGAAGCTTCTGATGGGCTTAGGTGACATCATTTGAGTCAATTGGAGGTGTACCTGTGGATGTATTTCAAGGCCTACCTTCACACTTTGCTTGACATCATGGGAAATCCAAATAAATCAGCCAAGACCTCCACAAGTCTCTACAAAAAATGGTAGACCTCCAAAAGTCTGGTTCATCCTTGGAAGCAATTTCCAAATGCCTGAAGGTACCACGTTCATCTGTACAAATAATAGTATGCAAGTATAAACACCATGGGACCACGCAGCCGTCATACTGCTCAGGAAGGAGACGCATTCTGTCTCCTAGAGATGAACGTACTTTGGTGCGAAAGGTGCAAATCAATCCCAGAACAACAGCAAAGGACCTTGTGAAGATGCTGGAGGAAACAGGTACAAAAGTACCTATTTCCACAGTCAAACGAGTCCTATATCGACATAACCTGAAAGGCCGCTCAGCAAGGAAGAAGCCACTGCTCCAAAACCGCCATTAAAAAAGCCAGACTACAGTTTGCAACGTACATAGGGACAAAGATAGTACTTTTTGGAGAAATGTCCTCTGGTCTGATGAAACAGAAATAGAACTGTTTGGTCATAATGACCATCGTTATGTTTGGAGGAATAAAGGGGAGGCTTACAAGCCGAAGAACACCATCCCAACCGTGAAGCACGGGGGTGGCAGCATCATGTTCTGGGGGTGCGTTGCTTCAGTTCTGGGGGTTCGTTGCGGACTGGTGCACTTCACAAAATAGATGGCATTATATTGAAGGGAAATTATGTGGATATATTGAAGCAACATCTCAAGACATCAGTCAGGAAGATAAAGCTTGGTCGCAAATGGGTCTACCAAATGGACAATGACCCCAAGCATACTTCCAAAGTTGTGGCAAAATGGCTTAAGGACAACAAAGTCAAGGTATTGGAGTGGCCATCACAAAGCCCGGACCTCAATCCTATAGACAATTTGTGGACAGAACTGAAACAGCGTGTAGGCAAGGCGTATAGGCAAGGAGGCCTATAAACCTGACTCAGTTACACCAGATCTGTCAGGAGGAATGGGCCAAAATTCACCCAACTTATTGTGGGAAGTTTGTGCAAGGCTACCCGAAACGTTTGACCCAAGTAAAACAATTTAAAGGCAATGCTACCAATACTAATTGAGTGCATGTAAACTTCTGACCCACTGGGAATATGATGAATGAAATAAAAGCTGAAATAAATCATTCTCTCTACTATTATTCTGACATGTCACATTCTTACAATAAAGTGGTGATCCTAACTGACCTAAGACAGGGACTTTTTACTTGTGAGGAATTGTGAAAAACAAGAGTTTAAATGTATTTGGCTAAGGTGTATGTAAACTTCCAACTTCAACTGTATATGTAAGGTTGATGGAGAATCAGATTTACCCGTCACCATTAGAGGCCCCTGCAATATACGTGTGTTTTCACATGGTACGCTTCATGCTGTCAAATAAAACACTAACAACAGGGATGTAAAGTACTTAAGTCAAATACTTTAAAGTTCTACTTAAGTTGTTTTGGGGGGTATCTGTACTTTACTATTTATATTTTAGACAACTTTTACTTTTACTCCAATACATTCCTATCGAAGATAATGTACTTTTTACCCCATATATTTTCCTTGACACCCAAAAGTTACATTTTTTTAATGCTTAACGGGACAGGAAAATGGTCCAATTCATTATATATATAAAGAGAAGGTCATCACTACTGTCTCTGATCTGGCGGGAAATGGAGGTGGTAGGCAACAGGGAAATGTGTCATGTTCCAAATACTTCATTTGTAAATTATGTCTGAGTGTTGGAGTGTGCACCTGGCTATCAATAAATGTAACAAAAAAAAATTGTGCTTATCTGGCTTTATTAATATAGGGAATTTGGAATGATTTATACTTTTACTTTTGATATTTATGTATTAGTTTAGCAATTGCATTTACTTTTGATACTTAAGTATATTTAAAACCAAATACTTTTAGACATTTTACTGGGTGACTTTCACTTGAGTCATTTTCTATTAAGGTATATCTACTTTTACTCAAATATGACAATTGGGTACTTTTTTCACCACTGCCTAACAAGTACATCCCTCTTCCCTCTATACCCCTAGGCACAATATTACCTTTACAGTGCAACGAAAGTGTGCCAGAAGTTCATCCGATTTCACTCAACACAAAGCAAGGATTTTGCTGCTTCCCTGCGACGCCACCACCAAAAAGTACCACAATGTCAAGTGTCAAGAATCCACCAACGTTGCCTGACTAACATCTATGCCTGCAAATGTTTTCTTTATCAACGGTTTCCTTTTTTTGAATAGGAAGTATGCCTGTGTACCCAGAATAACCTTGTTGACCAGCCCCAGAGCAGAGGAGGGTCTCTGCTGCCATGGGGTTAGCTTTAGCTCCAGTGTTAGTGTTTAACTTGGCTGCAACTGGATATTTATGGTCCACCTGGGCATTAGGAAACAGACAGTGGGTTTTTAACCGCTCTGTAGCATTCCACCATTGAAGCTTTGATTTTCTCTCTCCGTTTTCCACTGGAGAGGGAAGTGCCCCCGATTATTAACCTTAGTTCATAAGAGCTGTCTTCCATAGTTTCGTTACTGAGGTTTTTGAAACGTTCTGTTTGCCTTTTGTCCTTGAAAGTCCTTTCCTCCCACACTGAAAAAAGGAAATAGGTATTTGTAAGGAGACACAGCATTAACAACTTTGAAACTGTACAGCTTTGTGAAAGGGAATGTTCCAACAAAACAGAGAGCATGAAAGTGAACTCTATTGATTTTCTAGCGAATTGATGGATTAATCGTCCTCGGTGGTTGAAGTGTGTGTGAAGTCGCAGGATACGGTGCAAATGCCCTAAATGCAAAGACCTGCTTTGAGAGGGGGTGTAGTTGTAACACTCACAGCAAGCAGGGCGTTAGACTTTATTAGACCGCAATAATACCAAAACATTCACCGGATTTGTTCTGGCATTAGTCAGGATTACATGAAACTTTACTTGGCTGTATGTTTATTGACAGAGATTTAATGCCATTAGCAGTCCTTCTGTCAACCCATGTAAGATTTTATTTGTGAGGGAAAAATATTTTCTTTCCTTCCCCTCCCTCCCATCCCTTGGCACAAAGTAACAGCCAATAGGGGAGTTGTCAATGGGCATTCATTCATTGAACAGGTTACTGATTATGCATGGTTATGCATTTCCTCTTTACTAGAATAAGCCTACTTCTCTTTCACACGTGTATTTCAGTGGTATAGTTGCTGTAGTTGTCTGTACTGTAGTAATGTGATTGAAATAACGATAAGAATACAAAAATAAATCACAGTACAGATTGGTATTTGAGATCCAATATCATTTTTACTGAATGGCAGACAATGATCTGCCAATGATCATTCATGTTAGAAGATGTTCCTATATTTAAAGTGGTTGGACCAGAGGAATGAGCAGTTGGCATTGGTGGAAGGAAAAATAAGAGGAAACAGGCAAACGTGTCATGTTCCAACATGGAAAGCACAAGACTATGCCCATGCGGTTAGCGTTCATATTTACTCTACTCACTGAAACTCACACATCTGCTCCAGCATTTATCTGGTGGTTTTGTCATGATATACACACAGAGAGTAAATGAGACAATGTGTTATTAATGGTTCATTGACCATCATAGCGAAATGGTTTAGCATGAGAAGATATTTCTAGTCACATGAACCAAAGTTTGAACGGGAAGAGTCTGTTTTTTGGTTGGGCTGATTTAGCACATATCTATTATTTAACAGAGCCAGAAGCCAGGTATGACATCAGATTAGAAAATGTGTTCTGTGATTTGTTTAGTTTTATTTTGTATACATGGCACCTAAAATCTGAATTGCGTATCCCAAAGCACATAACAAAACAATAACATTGTAACACAGTAGGGAAGCTAGGGACTGGAAGAATGAATGACGAATTGAAGCAGTTACGATGGCATTATAGGTGGAGGAACTTCAGGCATGGATGGTCACGGAGGAGGGAGCCGGTCAGAGTCAGTGACAGAGTCAGGTCCGCAGCCTCAGCAGCTCACCTCACCATCCTGTCTCCAATGTCCTTGCTCCGGGCATAGTAGCTTGATGGTTAGATAACTAGCTATCTTACTCCTCTCCAATAACTCTGTGTATCACCCACTTGGGTGATGCTAACATTACTTCTGCCACAGGGTGCTGAAAGCTCCACCACACATAATTCAAATCCAGTGCAGGCAAAAAGTCCAAGCTAAATTCTTGCTTGATAAATTACTCTTTGCTAAGAGGCTACTTTTGTTTTAAAATAAAATGGTTAAAAAGAGACACAGTAAGGTACTTAATTTAAACCAGAAATGATTTGATAAGAGATAAAAATAAAACAGCTGCATTATAACTTTAAAGGTAAAGAGAGTACATTCACTAGTACAAGCCATCTTCATATACAGTTCTCTACTTTTCATGAAGTCAGCGTTCGGGCATTCAAGTCCAATGAGTTCTGTCCTCTACATGTGCATACTTATGGTTCTAAACATGCATTTTAGGGCAGGGTTTCCCCAAACTCGGTCCAGGATCCCCCCCACTTTGTTTTAGGGAACATCTGTATTGTGATAGATTTTAACCATATATTTTATACATGTAGTAACCTTGCTAAACCAGGCATGTGTTGACATGGAAAGGCAAAATAGTCATACCATCCTATTCAAAGTGTTGATTGAACTGGGTACAGTAATTAACACATTTGCACTGCCTGAAAGTTGGCAAATACACCGAAGATGGGGTTTGCAAAGTTACCTAATTCTAAAATGCTTTAGGTATTAATATATGCTTGGTTTAGCATGGCTATCTAGAGAACATTATCAGTGTAGTACTGATATTATCTAGCATGTTGCGAGTTTTATTTTCTGGTCTTTAAGCTATGAACACTGCCACAGAACTTTCTGTGGAAGGAAAGGGATTGAAATATTTCAGATAACAATTAACTCCTCTCCCATTTCTGATCGTTTATTGATAATGATGAACATGGTTCTTTTAATCTGGTTTCTTTACTCAAAAGCTAATTACTGAAGTGTTTATCTATAGCATGAATATAAAACTACATTGTTGCCAGGCACTTGTGTATGAACCTTGCACTGCAATGCGGATAGCCTGGTCGCATTGTCTCGGACAGACCATTGGGTACATAGAACAAGCTTCTTTAACTTTCTGAGTTTGACAGTATTGGGTGCACATAAACATCAGCACTCCTACAAGCTTCACATTCCTACGAATGGAATGAAATTCACATGAACACATCAACGCAGCAGCTTGTCACAAGTTAGTACTCAGATTTATTAAAACAGCAATAGAGATGTGATACACATGTCATTTACAAATCACTGTCTTCGGGGCAGCTGGACTGGTCATGCTTTTGATTTCACAACTGTCTCCAGCGCTTTAGCCACTTGGTCAGCGTTCATATTGTCAAGGGCCACACTGCTCTCTTTACCAAAATCTGCAAAACAGGTACATTTGAAAGAACCAAATGAATACATGGCCATAAACATTGCAGTTGAATTGGCATACAGTGAAACATGTTAATCACCTAGCTACTGAAACAATGCTCTCACCATATCTTGCCCAAAGCTTAGGTTGAACACCTGAGCACTCCCTGATGAGGATGGGGAATGTGGGGTTTGCTTTCTTCAGTTCCACATAGTGCTGCTCCACAAAATCCCTGAAGAACATGGAATAAACAGTTATTTCACCATTTCATAATACTAGTTACTATCCACATACTATTCCATAGTAGTGAAATAGCTAGCTATTAAAACAAGGGAGACAATTCTCACTGGTAACGGGAAAGCGCAATACAGCTGACTGATAAAGCGGCCTCATTTAGATGTATACTGTTGAATTAGTATCACGATAAATCATATATTTATTTTTTTATTTTTTATTTCACCTGGTAGGCTAGTTGAGAACAAGTTCTCATTTGCAACTGCGACCTGGACAAGATAAAGCATAGCAGTGTGAGCAGACAACAAAGATACGTCATATAAAGGATGTTGTAGCGCTGTATCTAGCTAGATAGGTGCATGGTCTGCAAATTATTTCAGTTGAGCTGATTGCAATTGTTTGCTAACCTACTATGTTCACATGTAACGTTAACGCCTGTCTGGCAGTGCAGTAGCTTGTGCTAGTTATGAGTAACGCGGTGACCGCTAACGAAGTACCTAACATAGCTATGGTGATAATTCTAATATTGGTTAACACATTTCGATTCCGTGAACATATAACTGCCGTCACGTTTGAGAAATTACCTTGCTCCTTGACTCGCAGGCGATGTCTGGCACAAATGTAGACGAATCTCTCGAAGGTTTTTAGCAAGGTTAGAGCCAATGCCTCGTACTACGGCAGCGGCCATGATGTTTTTTTCTGCTTTGGGTGAATATTCCTGAACACGCCCATATCTCAACAACAAATCATCTAAAAGAAGTGTTGTAATTTGAACCAATCACTTTCCACGTTCAAGATGAACGTAAAATTCGGGCCAAGAAGAACACCAATCGATGAAGATTGCCACAAATCGAGCAGTCATTTCTATCAAAATTAATCTAGCCGCTATTATAAATTTAACTTCACGCTAACTCTGATCACAAACTCGATATGTTACTTGAGAGTGTGATCAATTTATTTCAAAATGCCCAAACGAGAACGAGAGAGAAGCTAAATTACATTTATTTTGGATTTGTTTGAGCTAACGTTACACCAAATATGTTCTTATTGTTCAATCTGGGGTTATACACTAGCTAGTTTTGGCGTTTGTTTATAGCTAGTTAATTAACTAACGTTACAGTGGTGGAAAAAGTACATTAATAGAAAATGATTCAAGTAAAGGAGTAGGTCACCCACATATTTAATTTGAAATATACTTAAGTATCAAAAGTACATGTAATTGCTCAAATATACTTAAGTATTAAAAGTATAAATAATCTCAAATTACTTATATTAAGCAAACCGTTAAAAAAATATATTTGCTAGGCATTCAAAATTGAATGAGTACTTTTGGGTGTCAAGGAAAATGTATGGAGTAAAAAGTACATACTTTTCTTTAGGAATGTAGTAAAGTAAAAGTAAAAGTTTTCAAAAATACAAATAGTAAAGTACAGATATCCCCAAATATTACTTAAGTAGTATTTTTACAAAATTTTACACTGGTTAGCTAACCATCTGACCTACTACTAGCATTATTAGCTAATGTTCCTGAATCACTTTGTGTATAAGCGTTGAATTACCCATTCAATGTTCACTGCCTATATTTGGATTCACATTTCCTGGCTCAAAACAGTTGCTTTGAATGCTGAAAATCATAGTTTAAGAACACTTTTAAAGGCTCAAAGGATAAGATGATCCAACTTTCAAACAAATTATTTTTGGCTAGCCACTGCAGTCAACATGTGTACACGATTAACAAGCTAATTAACTACAACATGCTCTTGTCACATGGAAATATGGCCATGTGGGAACCCTAACCTTATAAACGTTCTAGTAATTTATCCTTCTGATTTTAGAAAATAATTTATCGCTGATATGAAAGACAAGGTACTTGTGTTTACAAAACTACCGCAAGCGATGCGTGTTAATGTTCGGGCCGAGCCTCTGGGCTCTTAACAAAACTCCCCCGGACAGAAGATAGTTATCTAGGGTCTATGAATAGGCTACAGCATGGTATGATC
Source organism: Oncorhynchus kisutch (assembly GCF_002021735.2). Lineage (NCBI taxonomy): Eukaryota > Metazoa > Chordata > Actinopteri > Salmoniformes > Salmonidae > Oncorhynchus > Oncorhynchus kisutch. Next base: position 634,370 of record NC_034201.2, on the reverse strand, counting down.
TGCCCCCCAGAGCAGCCTCACTACCTCAGCAGCCCTGCCGATGTGTAATTATTGTTACAGACTCACAGGGGTAATTTTGGCTCCAGCGGATAGTATTTGAGGCAAAGCCAAACCTGAAACTGCATTCGCCTCTCTGTGAGAATGTCTTTATATAACATAATCTATCCACAATAGTTTTATTACTTGTACTATGGTAAAACACTTTCTCTAACCTGTAGTGGACTTTGTGATATGTTTGTGTTTCTTCTGACCAGAGGGAGACCTGTGTTTCTTGCTTTGGTCATAGGAAAAGGTTACCATTGAAAGCGGCGATTTCTGGGGTAGCGTTAAGTGCGGAGGTGGAGCAATTGAAGTTGAACATTCCTGATGTTTTTGACGCCCACCATTTGATGTGAAGCAGACCGGGTGGGGAGCGTGGTGAAACAGAGGTGTCATTGTCAGTGCTTTTGAGTCAGCGTCTGTACCAGACAAAAGCATGTTAGGGTAGATCATTTATTTTGATAGAACAACGTTTATGGTCATGTTGCAGCAGGAGGCAGATTCCAAGATGTGGGAAGTGTGCATGGGACAGAGAATTGTGTAGATTCTGTGAATAAAGTTGTGTGTGTCAACTGTAGGGGTGCTCATGTTGCTGGGGATCGGAAGTGTCCAGTGCGAGAGTGGCCAGTTGAAGTGGCCAGAGTCAGACCACTGCAGAAAGAGGGTGTCCTATGAATGTCAGTGAAGAATGTGGAGGAGGATGGGTCAAGGGTGAGTGATCCTGCGAGGATCCCAGTGAGTAGTAGATTTGTGCTAGTGTAACAGTATAACTTTAGACCGTCTCTTCGCCCATACCCGGGCGCGACCCAGGGACCCTCTGCACACATCAACAACAGTCACCCTCGAAGCATCGTTACCCATCGCTCCACAAAAGCCACGGCCCTTGCAGAGCAAGGGGAACAACTACTTCAAGGTCTCAGAGCAAGTGATGTCACCGATTGAAACGCTATTTAGCCGCACCGCTAACTAAGCTAGCCGTTTCACATCCGTTACACCAGCACAGAGGGATAGGGCAACAAATGATTTATGCTTCTGTAAGGTTGGCTTCTTAGCATTCACAGCAATGGTTATCAACTGTACTGCAGAAATGGAATGTAAATCACAGTGTAGATATTGTGGTGGCAGCTGCAGAGACATATTTGGGTATACAATATTTGACTTCAGAAGAGTTATAGTGTGTATTGAGGCATTGTGTCCCGTCTTCCAAGGCCGTTGGAAGACAGATAGGGTCAAAGTAGTGGAATGGGGTAGTGTGTTTTAATGAGTGTAGGTGGCAGCTGCAGAGAAGTACCTGGGTGTAGGAGATTTTGCTGAAGAAGAGTTAATAGGGTGGTGATTTTAATTTTATGGAACAGTGGTATATAAACTCAGCAAAAAATAAATGTCCTCTCACTGTCAACTGCGTTTATTTTCATCAAACTTAACATGTGTAAATATTTGTATGAACATAACAAGATTCAACAACTGAGACATAAACTGAACAAGTTCCACAGACATGTGACTAACAGAAATTTAATAATGTGTCCATGAACAAAGGGGGGGTCAAAATTAACAGTCAGTATCTGTAACAGTCAGTATCTGGTGTGGCCACCAGCTGCATTAAGTACTGCAGTGAATCTCCTCCTCATGGACTGCACCAGATTTGCCCGTTCTTGCTGTGAGATGTTACCCCACTCTTCCAGCAAGGCACCTGCAAGTTCCCAGACATTTCTGGAGGGAATGGCCCTAGCCCTCACCCTCCGATCCAACAGGTCCCAGAACAAGCAGTATGGCTGGTGGCATTGACATGCTGGAGGGTCATGTCAGGGTGAACCTGCAGGAAGGGTACCACATGAGGGAGGAGGATGTCCCTATTCCACACAGCGTTGAGATTGCCTGCAATTACAACAAGCTCGGTCCGATGATGCTGTGACACACCGCCCCAGACCATGACGGACCCTCCACCTCCCAATCGATCCCGCTCCAGAGTACATGCCTCAGTGTAACGCTCATTCCTTCGACGATAAACGCGAATCCGACCATCACCCCTGGTGAGACAAAACCACAACTCGTCAGTGAAGAGTACTTTTTGCCAGTCCTGTCTGGTCCAGCGACGGTGGGTTTGTGCCCATAGGCGACATTGTTGACGGTGATGTCTGGTGAGGACCTGCCTTACAACAGGCCTACAAGCCCTCGGTCCAGCCTCTCTCAGCCTATTGCGGACAGTCTGAGCACTGATGGAGGGATTGTGCGTTCCTGGTGTAACTCGGGCAGTTGTTGTTGCCATCCTGTACCTGTTCCGCAGGTGTGATGTTCGGATGTACCGATCCTGTGCAGGTGTTGTTACACGTGGTCTGCCACTGCAAGGATGATCAGCTGTCCGTCCTGTCTCCCTGTGGCGCTGTCTTAGGCGTCTCACAGTACGGACATTGCAATTTATTGCCCTGGCCACATCTGCAGTCCTCATGCCTCCTTGCAGCATGCCTATGGCACATTCACGCGGATGAGCAGGGACCCTGGGCATTTTTCTTTTTGTGTTTTTCAGAGTCAGTAGAAAGGCTTCTTTAGTGTCCTAAGTTTTCATAACTGTGACCTTAATTGCCTACCGTCTGTAAGCTGTTAGTGTCTTAACATCCGTTCCACAGGTGCATGTTCATTAATTGTTTATGGTTCATTGAACAAGCATGAGAAACAGTGTTTAAACACTTTACAATGAAGATCTGTGTAGTTATTTGGATTTAGGTGTAGGGTTGGTTAGTGGTGCAAGTTTTTCCTTTTGGGAACAGGACTAATGAAGAGAATTGAATGTAGGTAGGCCGTGACTGGCCTCACGCTTTAATACAGTAGTTGGCGGTGTATGCACCTTTAAGTTGGATGCGATCTGCCAACCCAATCCCAAAGATGAAGAAGGCGACAATGCCTGCCAGTTCTTTGGCAAGTCCAACAGCTATGCTGAGTGCTACCCAGCCACCTGAGACCTCTAATTAATCCTTGTCACCCACAGTACATGTCATATTCTACAGTAGTCATTTTGACGTAGTTGGTGTACCTGTTTGATTTGAGTGTTCTCTCTCTTGCTCTCTGTGTTGCATCCCTGATTAAAGGAAGTGGGTTCTTTTTAGTTGTTGTAAAGAGAAACTCGACAATATAAAGCATTAACATCACAAAGAAGTTTATTTCCAACATGACAGCGGATACAACATAGCCGGTTCCAAGCTGAGTCCATCTGCAGCCAATCAAAGGAAGCACACTAAAATACCTTGGCCAACAACCAATGAGGCCTGCCAATTTTTTTAAAGGCACACGTAGCCTACATATCAATGCACACACTCAAACTATCTAGGTCAAATAGGGGAGAGGTATTGTGCTGTGAGGTGTTGCTGTTTTTTCAAACCAGGTTTGCTGTTTATTTGAGCAATATGAGATGGAAGGAAGTTCCATGCAATAAGGGCTCTAAATAATACTGTACGCTTTCTTGAATTTATTCTGGATTTGGGGACTGTGAAAAGACCCCTGGTGGCATGTCTGGTGGGATAATTGTGTGTCTCAGAGCTTCCGTCCCTCTCCTCGCCCCTACCTGGGCTAGAACCAGGGACCCTCTGCACACATCAACAACTGCTTCCCATAAAGCATCGTTACCCATCGCTCCACTAAAGCCACAGCCCTTGCAGGGCAAGGGGAACAACTACTTCAAGGTCTCAGAGCGAGTGACGTCACCAATTGAAACGCTATTAGTGCACACCCCGCTAACTAGCTAGCCATTTCACATCGGTTACACTGGCATGCATAGTATTTAGATCTGCCCTCTGATTACAATGAAGAGCAGAACATGCCGCTCTGTTCTGGGCCAGCTGCAGCTTAACTAGGTATTTTCTTGCAGCACTGGACCACACGACTGGACAATAATCAAGATTAGATCCTGCAAAACTTGCTTTTAGGAGTGTGGTGTCAAAAAAAGCATAGCATCTCTTTATTACGGCCAGACGTCTCCCCATCTTTACAACCATTGAATCCATAGGTTTTGACCATGACAGTTTACATTCTACATTCTACATTCAAGTAATTTAGTCTCCTCAACTTGTTCAACAGCCACACCATTCATTACTAGATTCAGCTGAGGTCTAGAACTTAAGTAATGATTTGTACCAAATACAATGCTCTTAGTTTTAGAGATGTTCAGGACCAGTTTATTACTGGCCACCCATTCAAAACAGACTGCAACTCTTTGTTCAGGGTTTCAGTGACTTCATTAGCTGTGGTTGCTGATTGCTTTATGGTTGAATCATCAACATACATGGATACCTATGCTTTATTTAATGCCACTGGCAGGTCGTTGGTAAAAATAGAAAAGAGTAGAGGGCCTAGAGAGCTGCCCTGCTGTACACCACACTTTACATGTTTGACATTAGAGAAGCTTCCATTAAAGATAACCATTTGAGTTATATTAGATAGCTCTGAATCCACGATATGGCAGAGGTTGAAAAGCCATAACACATATGTTTTTTTCAACAACAGGTAATAGTCAATAATATCAAAGTCTGCACTGAATTCTAACAGTACAGCTCCCACAATCTTCTTATTATCAATTTCTTTCAGCAAGCTTATAGGTACAGGCTGCAGGCCCAGACGGCATCCCCAGCAGGGCCCTCAGAGCATGCGCAGACCAGCTGACTGGTGTGTTTACAGACATATTCAATCAATCCCTATCCCAGTCTGCTGTTCCCACATGCTTCAAGAGGGCCACCATTGTTCCTGTTCCCAAGAAAGCTAAGGTAACGGAGCTAAACGACTACCGCCCCGTAGCACTCACTTCCGTCATCATGAAGTGCTTTGAGAGACTAGTCAAGGACCATATCACCTCCACCCTACCTGACACCCTAGACCCACTCCAATTTGCTTACCGCCCAAATAGGTCCACAGACGATGCAATCAACCACACTGCACACTGCCCTAACCCATCTGGACAAGAGGAATACCTATGTGAGAATGCTGTTCATTGACTACAGCTCGGCATTCAACACCATAGTACCCTCCAAGCTCGTCATCAAGCTCGAGACCCTGGGTCTCGACCCCGCCCTGTGCAACTGGGTACTGGACTTCCTGACGGGCCGCCCCCAGGTGGTGAGGGTAGGCAACAACATCTCCTCCCCGCTGATCCTCAACACTGGGGCCCCACAAGGGTGCGTTCTGAGCCCTCTCCTGTACTCCCTGTTCACCCACGACTGCGTGGCCACGCACGCCTCCAACTCAATCATCAAGTTTGCGGACGACACAACAGTGGTAGGCTTGATTACCAACAACGACGAGACGGGCTACAGGGAGGATGTGAGGGTCCTCGGAGTGTGGTGTCAGGAAAATAACCTCACACTCAATGTCAAAAAAACTAAGGAGATGATTGTGGACTTCAGGAAACAGCAGAGGGAACACCCCCCTATCCACATAAATGGAACAGTAGTGGAGAGGGTAGCAAGTTAAGTTCCTCGGCATACACATCACAGACAAACTGAATTGGTCCACTCACACAGACAGCATCGTGAAGAAGGCGCAGTAGCGCCTCTTCAACCTCAGGAGGCTGAAGAAATTTGGCTTGTCACCAAAAGCACTCACAAACTTCTACAGATGCACAAAATCGAGAGCATCCTGGCGGGCTGTATCACCGCCTGGTACGGCAACTGCTCCGCCCTCAACCGTAAGGCTCTCGAGAGGGTAGTGAGGTCTGCACAACGCATCACCGGGGGCAAACTACCTGCCCTCCAGGACACCTACACCACCCGATGTTACAGGAAGGCCATAAAGATCATCAAGGACATCAACCACCCGAGCCACTGCCTGTTCACCCCGCTATCATCCAGAAGGCGAGGTCAGTATAGGTGCATCAAAGCTGGGACGGAGAGACTGAAAAACAGCTTCTATCTCAAGGCCATCAGACTGTTAAACAGCCACCACTAACATTGAGTGGCTTCTGCCAACACACTGACACTGACTCAACTCCAGCCACTTTAATAATGGGAATTGATGGGAAATGATGTAAATATATCACTAGCCACTTTAAACAATGCTACCTTATATAATGTTACTTACCCTACATTATTCATCTCATATGCATACGTATATACTGTACTCTATATCATCGACTGTATCCTTATGTAATACATGTATCACTAGCCACTTTAACTATGCCACTTTGTTTACATACTCATCTCATATGTATATACTGTACTCGATACCATCTACTGTATCTTGCCTATGCTGCTCTGTACCATCACTCATTCAAATATCCTTATGTACATATTCTTTATCCCCTTACACTGTGTATAAGACAGTAGTTTTGGAATTGTTAGTTAGATTACTTGTTGGTTATTACTGCATTGTCGGAACTAGAAGCACAAGCATTTCGCTACACTCGCATTAACATCTGCTAACCATGTGTATGTGATTTAATACCATCTCTCAAACTGTCACGTTCGTCATAACGATGAGACCAAGGCGCAGCGTGATAAGAATACTTACTTCTTTTAATAAAGAAAAAACAGTAAACAAAATAACAACCCGACCATGACGCTATATGAACCGAGTGCTGACAGGCAACTACACATAGAAAATAACCCACAAAACCAAAATGGGAAATGGCAAGCTAAATAGGATCCCCAATCAGAGACAACGATAAACAGCTGTCTCTGATTGGGAACCAATTCAGGCCACCATAGACCAATAATAAACCTAGACTAACAAACACAATAGATATACAAAAAAAACCTAGACAGGACAAACAAGCATACCCACCCTCGTCACACCCTGACCTGACCAAAATAATACATAAAACATAGAAAACTAAGGTCAGGGCGTGACACAAACACTACAGCTCCTCCCATGTAACTTCAACTAGATTTGAGAACCTTTCTATCTTATTTGACCTTTGACAATGTTTTTCTCCTTGTCTCCTTGGCTTGATGTTCAACATCTTATTCATATGTCTTTTCACACAGTTAAACATTAACCATGTACAGTGGGGCAAAAAAGTATTTCGTTCAGCCACCAATTTTACAAGTTCTCCCACGTAAAAAGATGAGAGAGGCCTGTAATTTTCATCATAGGTACACTTCAACTATGACAGACAAAATGAGGGGGAAAAAATCCAGAAAATCACATTGTAGGATTTTTGATGAATTTATTTGCAAATTATGGTGGAAATACATATTTGGTCACCTTTCTTGCTCTCACAGACCTGTAACTTCTTCTTTAAGAGGCTGCTCTGTCCTCTACTCGTTACCTGTATTAATGGCACCTGTTTGAACTTATCAGTATAAAAGACACCTGTCTACAACCTCAAACAGTCACACTCCAAACTCCACTATGGCCAAGACCAAAGAGCTGTCAAAGGACACCAGAAACAAAATTGTAGACCTGCACCAGGCTGGGAAGACTGAATCTGCAATAGGTAAGCAGCTTGGTTTGAAGAAATCAACTGTGGGAGCAATTATTAGGAAATGGCAGACATACAAGACCACTGATAATCTCCCTCGATCTGGGGCTCCACGCAAGATCTCACCCCATGGGGTCATAATGATCACAAGAACGGTGAGCAAAAATCCCAGTAACAAAGCCTACCATCAGTAACACACTACGCCGCCAGGGACTCAAATCCTGCAACGTTTGCCATGTTTCAGTCGATATTATGGAGTTAATTTGGAAAAAAGTTTGGCGTTTTGATGACTGAATTTTCGGGGGTTTTTGGTAGCCAAACGTGATGTACAAAACGGAGCGATTTCTCCTATACAAAGAATATTTTTGGACAAACTGAACATTTGCTATCTAACTGAGAGTCTCCTAATTGAAAACATCTGAAGTTCTTCAAAGGTAAATGATTTTATTTGAATGCTTTTCTTGTTTTTGTGAAAATGTTGCCCGTTGAATGCTAACGCTAAATGCTATGCTAGCTATCAATACTGTTACACAAATGCTTGTTTTGCTATGGTTGAAAAGCATATTTAGAAAATCTGAGATGACAGTGTTGTTAACAAAAGGCTAAGCTTGAGAGCTAGCATATTTATTTAATTTCATTTGCGATTTTCATGAATAGTTAACGTTGCGTTATGGTAATGAGCTTGAGGCTGTATTCACGATCCCGGATCCGGGATGGCTAGTGTCAAGAGTTAAAGACTTTGTCTGGAACATGGTTTGGCCAACCTGACATTACCTACTGCTTAACCATTTTCAATAACATATCTTTCTCAGTTTCAACTGCTATATCCTTAGCAGTGACTGGCAAGTCATCTATTCACTGGATTTGGTGTACTCAGTGGGAGTCTGGACAGCGCATCTGCATTGCCATGCTGCTCTGATGGTTTGTACTATATCTCATATGTGGGAGCTGCTAAAATCAAAGACCATCGTTGCATTCTAGCTGCTGCAAGTGTTGGGACACCTGTCTTAGGACCAAGAATCTTAAGAAGATTCAGTGTACATTTCAGCAGTGTACATTTCCTACCATACAGATACTCATGAAATGTCATACCTCCAAACACAATTACTATTGTAATTATCTGAGAATAGATCCTTTCTTTTTTAGTTATCATCCTAGAGGCAAATGCAATAGGTGAGAAATCACTTCACCTACACCTACCGGTGAAGCATCACAGGCTAGTATGAGTGGTAGCTCCGGTTTGTAGTGAACTAACACCTGGCAAGTAAGTAGATGTCTCTTAGCTTCTTCCAAAGCACTTTGGCTTTTCTGTGACCATTCCCATTTTACATCTTTCTGTAGTAGAGCAGTCATAGGCTTAACTATGGTAGACCGATTTGGAGTGAATTTGCCATAATAGTTAGGTAACGAAGGAAAAGGCCATGAGCTCAGTGGTGTTTGTAGGAATGGGAGCCTTCTCAATAGCTTCAGTTTTCTGTTTCATGTGGTGTATTCCCTTGTAGGATCTGATCCATCATTTTCTGAAAAATAGCTGGGGCACAGGCAACACCATCAGGAAGGCCGTTGACCTTAAACCAACCCCTTATGCGTATTAACGGTGAGATAGTGCTCAGAGATCTCCTCTAGTTGTACTTGCTGGTATGCCTGTGACAACTCCAGCTTCGTGAACAAGTCATGCGTTTTTGGTAATGGATACTGCTCTACTTCCAGCAACAGATTGATAGTTCCCTTGAAATCTCCACATATTCTTACAGTATTGTCTGTTTTCGGTATAAACACAATTGGAGCAACCCATTCACTGTAGTTAACTGGTGTAAGGATCCCTTCTGACTCCATTTTGACTGTCACGTTCTGACCTTAGTTTCTTTTTATGTCTTTGTGTTAGGTTGGTCAGGGCGTGAGTTGGGGTGGGTTATCTATGTTATTTTTTCTATGTCTTGGCCTGGTATGGTTCTCAATCAGGGACAGCTGTCTATCGTTGTCTCTGATTGAGAACCATACTTAGGTACCCTTTTTCCCCACCTGTTTTGTGGGAAGTTAACTTTGTCTTTGTTCAGGGCACATAGCCCAAAGCTTCACGGTTTGGTTTTTGTTCGTCGTTTTGTCGGCGTCATTTTTGAATAAAGAGAAAATGTATGCTTACCATGCTGCACCTTGGTCCAGTCCTTCAGCCAGCCGTGACAGAACTTCCCACCCGTTCTAATGACCAAGCAGCATGGTAAGGTGGACTCCTGGACGGCAAGGGGAGGAGACATGGGAGGAGATCCTGGCGGGAAGGGATCGCCTTCCATGGGAACAGGTGGAGGCAGCTAGGAGAGCAGAGGCAGCCGGAGAAAGGAACCAGCGGTATGTGGGAACACGGCTGGCAAGGAAGCCCGAGAGGCAGCCCCCAAATTATTTTGGGGGGAGGGAAAACGGGGAGAGTGGCAGAGTCAGGAAGCAGACCTGAGCCAACTCCCCGTGCTTACCGTGGCGAGCGTGGGACTGGTCAGGCCCCGTGCTATGGGGTGATGCGCACGGTACCGAGGCGGGGTATTCACAGGCCGGTATGCTCGGTGCCAGCGTCCCGCATTTACCGGGGTGAAGCTGGCATCCAGCCAGAACGGGTGGGGCCAGCTCTGCGCTCGAGACCGCCAGTTCGCCTCCACGGCCCAGTGTATCCTGTGCCTCCTCCCCGCACTCCTTCAGCCAGCCGTGACCTTGACTAGCTGTTTTTCAACAGCTTCTCTAAGTGCATACGGCACTGGGCGAGGCTTGCAGAACTTAGGTACAGCCCCCTTAGTTACATGTATCTTGGCTGTGATACTTTTTAGCATCACACAAACCCTCTACTGTCTCTACAGTTGTTACTCTGTAGACATGTGACCAGTCTAGCTTCAATTGACTGATCCAGGCTCTACACAGCAGGGCAGGACTATTTTCTTTCACCACCAGCAAGCCCTACATTTTAATGCTCCCATGTACACGTGACCTTGACTGAGAGTTCCTCTCTTAGAACTATTGACTGTTTACTGTATGTTTTTAACACACTTTGCAGGGCTCAATTTCACCTTTTTGAACCTGCGGTTGTACAACCTCTCTGATATCACAGAAACTGCTGCACCTGTATCAACTTCCATTTTTAGTCTCACATCATCTACCCTTATATACCCATCGTACGGTTTAGTAATGTCTTTACCTGAATCTAGTGCAAACAGTTAATCTACCCTTACATACACACAGTACGGTTTAGCAATGTCTTTACTGGTATCTAATGTAAACAGTTCAGTTCCTTTTACGTCACACAACTCAGAGTCATTGGTGAAAACGGCTGATGTCCCTTTATCAGATGCCTCGCTCTCATTTGAGATGTACATGTAATGCTCATCACTCTGGCACTTGAGTGTGACGCAATGCTCGTCTCTGTTGCAATGACGTTCTTGTCCTCTCCCTCGTTGGTGTGCGTTGCCCTGGTGCTGACCATCGTTGCTCCTCTCGTCTTCCTGCAGTCACAGGAAGTAGGCCTCTCCCTTAGTAGCATCCAGGTGCTTGATCCATTTCGCTTGATTAACGTCATTGTTTCCCACTTGACGCGAACGGCATGCCCTGGCTATGTGTCCTATGTTCTTGCACTCCAGACACTCAATCTTTGTAGTGGAACTCCTCTGGCATTTTCCCCGCGCAACCGTAACATGGTTTACCGGTTGCCTCCGTTTTCTTGGCAACGATTTTCTTCTCAACTGCATTTGCTTTAAAAGTATTTTGTGAAAACTGCTGTGCACTTATCTTTGCTACTTCAAAAGAAAATCCCATCTCCACAGCCAGTGCTAATGTTGTCTTTTGTATTGAGCTATGATCAGTAAACAGTCTCTCAGCTCTGTACTTTTAACACCGCACACATCTATCACATAAATGACTCTTCAAGAAACTGACTGAATGTGACTGATAGTTTTCTTAAACTAGCAAAGGACTCACTAATTGACCCTCGAGTTGACTCCTTGCATGAAACTTGCAACTTTCAGCAATATATATATATATATATCTATATAGTGATTTTTCAACAACGCAACCAACTCTGTCAACGTTTTTTCACTTGGTTTCTGTGGCACGCATAAGTCCATTAACAAATTGTGAGACTTTCTGCCAACAATCGTTAGAAAAATGGCTTTTGTACTTTAAAATTCTCGGGAACGCCATCTTCGGTGCTAGCTTTTCTACACAGACTGTCTCGCTGGAGCTAGCACTTTCTTGCTTGCTCTGTTCCCCTTCAGACAAAAACTTTGGTACCTCATCGCCAATCTGTTGCATCCCTGTTAAAGGAAGCGGGTTATTTTTAGTTATTGTAAATAGAAACTCGACAGTTTCAAGCATTACCTTCTTGGATATAGGGGGCGCTCTTTTAATTTATGGATAAAAAAACGTGCCCGTTTTAAGCGCAATATTTTGTCACGAAAAGATGCTCGACTATGCATATAATTGACAGCTTTGGAAAGAAAACACTAAGGTTTCCAAAACTGCAAAGATATTATCTGTGAGTGCCACAGAACTCATGCTACAGGCGAAACCAAGATGATACTTCAACCAGGAAATGGGCAGAATTTTCGAAGCTCTGTTTTCTATTGTCTCCTTATATGGCTGTGAATGCGCCGGGAATGAGCCTGCCCTTCCTATCGTTTCTCCAAGGTGTCTGCAGCATTGTGACGTATTTGTAGGCATATCATTGGAAGATTGGCCATAAGAGACTACATTTACCAGGTGTCCGCCTGGTGTCCTTTGTGTAAATTGGTGCGTAATCTTCAGCCGCAGGCATTTTCTCCTGGGATTCAGAGGGGAAAGCACACTTCCACAAACGATATATCATCGAAGAGATATGTGAAAAACACCTTGAGGATTGGTTCTAAACAACGTTTGCCATGTTTCAGTCGATATTATGGAGTTAATTTGGAAAAAAGTTAGGCGTTTTGAAGACTGCATTTTCGTTTTTTTTTGGTAGCCAAACGTGACGCACCAAACGGAGCAATTTCTCCTAAACAAATCATCTTTCAGGAAAAATTGAGCATTTGCTATCTAACTGAGAGTCTCCTCATTGAAAACATCTGAAGTTCTTCAAAGGTAATGATTTTATTTGAATGATTCTGTTTTTTGTGAAAATGTTGCCTGCTAATGCTAACGCTAAATGCTACGCTAGGTGCGCTAGCTGTTACACAAATGCTTATTTTGCAATGGTTGAGAAGCATATTTTGAAAATCTGAGATGACAGTGTTGTTAACAAAAGGCTAAGCTTGAGAGCTAGCATATTAATTTCATTTCATTTGCGATTTTCATGAATAGTTAACGTTGCGTTATGGTAATGAGCTTGAGGCTGTATTCACGATCCCGGATCCGGGATGGCTCGACGCAACAGGTTAATAACATGCTGCTTATCTCTCAAACACTACACTCTGTCTGCTCAGTATGGGCGACCTGGCTGTGGACAGTGACGAGGGGGTGGACTACAGTTCGATGGACCAGGTGGGTGCTTTGGATCTGTAGTCCCCTCTTAGCTAGACCTTTGGGTTCATTGTCTGCCGCTATGTAGTATGTTAATGTGATAGCTGGTTGTGTGCTATGTTGTGATTGATATGCTTTTTGACCTCAGTTTTGCCATCTGTCTTTCTCTATAGGGTAAGAAGAAGGGTCCTCTGGGTTGCTGGGACTTTGACACTCAGGATGAATACAGTGAATACATGAACAACAAGGAGGCTCTTCCAAAGTATGTTATCTTAGAGCTTTGTCCCAACAATAAACCTGGAATCCCTCGTTCCAGGTCTTTGTGTCTTCACAGCATACATAATAATATCAACATATTTGGATTCCTTTGCATATCTATGAAATGCTTTTAACCTTTTTGGGATAGGTGGCAGAATTTTCACTTTTGGATGAATAGCGTGCCCAGAGTGAACTGCCTCCTACTCTGTCCCAGATGCTAATATATGCATATTATTACTAGTATTGGATAGAAAACACACTGAAGTATCTAAAACTGTTTGAATGATGTCTGTCAGTATAACAGAACTCATATGGCAGGCGAAAACCTGAGAAAAATCCAGGAAGTGGGACATCTGAGGTTGGCAGTTTTTCAAAGCTTGGCCTACCAAATACACATTGAGATATGGATGAGGTTGCACTTCCTAGGGCTTCCACTAGATGTCAACCATCTTTAGAAACTCGTTTGAGGATTCTACTATAAAGGAGGGGCTCATGAGACCTCTTTGAGTAAGTGGTCTGGCAGAGAGCCTTGGTCTCATGACGCGCGCTCCCGATAGAGTTACCACTCGTTCCAGTGCTTTTCTGAAGACAGAGGAATTCTCTGGTTGGAACATTATTGATGTTTTATGTTAAAAACATCCTAACAATTGATTCCATACATCGTTTGACATGTTTCTAAAGGACTGTAACGGAACTTTTCGAGTTTTTGTCTGGACGAAATGCTCACGCCTCATGAAGATGGATTACTGGGCTGAACACGCTAAACAACAAGTGGCTATTTGGACATAAATGATGGAACGTTATGGAACAAATCAGTCATTTATTGTCGAACTGGGAGTCCTGTGAGTGCCTTCTGATGAAGATCAAAGGTGAGTGAATATTTGTGGTGTTGTTTCTAACTTTGTTGATTCCAAAATGGCAGATATTCCTCTGGCTGCATTTTTTTCAGTTCTGGGATTGGATCGTTTAATTGCTCCATTAACAGGGTTGACAGTGTTGTCAGGTAGGGTATAATGAAGTTGGGACTTATTAATAATGTGCTTTGTCCCTCACAGATCATCGAGAAGAGGATCTACTGCAGCCCTCCTCCTCCACATACAACACCCGTTCTGCCAGTCACATTCTGTTAAAGTTCCCCAAAGCACACACATCCCTGGGTCGCTCGTCTTTTCAGTTTGCTGCAGCTAGTGACTGGAAAGATCTCAAAATCATGGTCACTCTTACTGACAGTTGTGGCTGCTTTCGTGATGTCTTGTCTACCTTCTTGCCCTTTGTGCTGTTGTCTGTGCTCAATAATGTTTGTACCATGTTCTGTGCTGCTACCATGTTGTGTTGCTGCCATGTTGTGTTGTTGTGTTGTTGCTATCATGCTGTCATGTGTTGCTGCCTTGCTATGTTGTCGTGATGTGTGTTTTGTCGTATATTTTTATTATTTTTTTAATTATAAAAAAAAATCTCAGCCCCTGTCCCCGCAGGATGCCTTTTGGTAAGTAAGAATTTGTTCTTAACTGACTTGCCTAAAATAAAGGTTAAATAAAAAATAAGAGGAAGAAGGGTGAGTACATTTCCTTCAGTCTGTTTTTCATCCTACAGTTAGTGTACGTGACTGAGAGCAGACAGAAAGACCGTACGATGATGCGAAGATGGCGGTGTTAGCTGAAAGACTGTCAGAGCTGCTCAACGTGCTGTACAGTGGTGACCTACTTTCTGCTCACACTCAGAAAGTAGGAGAACTTGTACCAAGCAGTAATGCTGTACTGCAAACCACTCTGGATAGTACCAAGCAGTGATGGTCAACATTTACTCCCAGGTATTTATAGGTCTAACTGCTGGATGTGTTCACTGTGAATGACGCTCCTGTGACATTCAGGACCAGAGAGTTTGTGTCACACCACTGCACAAGGCTGTTTACATTGCCTAGGTACAGTGGGAGGTTGATGTTGTCATCCATTTGGACCAGCAGGACGGTGTCGTCAGAGAAATTAATGATGTGATGCTTGGTGTTTTGATTTGTGCAATCGTCAGTGTACAGAATGAAGACGGCTGAGCTCACACAACCTTGCAGGGACCCGATGAATTTATGAAATTGCTTCTTCCAATTATTGATAAACATGCACCTGTTAAAAACCTGACTGTTTCAACTGTTAAGGCCCCATGGATTGATGAGGATTTGAACAACTGTATGGTTGAAAGACATGTGGCAAAAGGAGTGGCTAATAAGTCTAGCTGCATATCTGACTGGCTTACTGCAAATTGAGAAATTATGTGAAAAAAAGAAACTGCATTTTGAAGCTAAAACCAATGATATAAAGAATGATGGGGAAATACTATGGAGTACTTCAAATGAAATTGTGGGCAGAAAGACAAATTCAACTCCACCTTTCATTGAATCAGATGGTTTATTCATCACAAAACCATTTGAGGTTGCCACATATTTGAATGATTATTTCATTGGCAAAGCGAACAAGCTTAGGCAGGAAATGTCAACAACGAACAGTGAACAATTGTATTCATGCATAAAAAAACTAATAATGAAAGCAAGTTAGAATTTTTTTTAAGTTAGTGTGGGAGAGGTGGAAAAATTGTTATCAATCAATAATGACAAACCTCCTGGCATTGACAACTTAGATGGAAAGCTACTGAGGATGGTAGCTGACTCTATACCCACTCCTATCTGTCATATCTTTAATCTGAGCCTAGAGAAAAGTCTTTGTCCTCAGGCCTGGAGGGAAGCCAAAGTCATTCCGCTACCCAAGAGTGGTAAAGCTGCCTTTACTGGTTCTAACAGCAGACCTATAAGCTTGCTGCCAGCTCTTAGCAAACTGTTGGAAAACAGTGTTTGACTAAATACAATGCAATTTCTCTGTAAACAAATGAACAACAGACTTTCAGCATGCTTATAGAGAAGGGCACTCAACATGTACTGCACTGACACAAATGACTGAGGATTGGTTGAAATAAATTGATAATAAGAAGATTGTGGGAGCTGTACTGTTAGAATTCAGTGCAGACTTTTATTATTGACCATAATTGACCATGAAAAAACATATGTGTTATGGCTTTTCAACCTCAGCTCTGAATCCACAATATGGCAATCTATCTAATAGAACTCAAAAGTTTTTTTTTAATGGAAGCTTCTCTAATGTCAAACATGTCAAGTGTGGTGTACAGCAGGGCAGCTCTCTAGGCCCTCTACTCGTTTCTATTTTTACCAACAACCTGCCACTGGCATTAAATATAGTATGTGTATCCATGTATGCTGATAATTCAACCATAAAGCAATCAGCAACCACAGCTAATGAAGTCACTGAAACCCTTAACAAAGAGTTGCAGTCTATTTTGGAATGGGTGGCCAGTAATGAATTGGTCCTGAACATCTCCAAATCTAAGAGCGTTGTATTTGGTACAAATCATTCCTTAAGTTCTAGACCTCAGCTGAATCTGGTAATGAAGGGTGTGGCTGTCGAACAAGTTGAGGAGACTAAATTACTTGCCGTTACCTTAGATTGTAAACTGTTATGGTCAAAACCTATAGATTCAATGGTTGTAAAGATGTGGAGAGGTCTGGCTGTAATACAGAGATGCTATGCTGTTTTGACACCACACTCCAAAAAGCAAGTTCTGCAGGATCTAGTTTTGTCTAATCTTGATTATTGTCCAGTCGTGTGGTCCAGTGCTGTAAGGAAAGACCTAGTTAAGCTGCAGATGGCCCAGAAAAGAGCAGCATGTTTTGCTCTTCATTGTAATCAGAGGGCTGATATAAATACTATGCATGCCAGTCTCTCTTGGCTAAGTGTTGAGGAGAGACGGACTGCGTCACTTCTTTTTATAAGAAACAATGTGTTGAAAATCCAAAATTGTTTGCATAGTTAACGTACACACAGCTCTGACAGACAAACTTATCCCACCAGACATGCCACCAGGGGTCTTTTCACAGTCCCCAAATCCAGAACAAATTCAAGAAAGTGTACAGTATTATATAGAGCCCTTATCGCATGGAACTTCCATCTCATATTGCTCAAATAAACATCAAACCTAGTTTAAAAAACCAGATAAAGCAACACCCCTTGGCACAACACCTCTCCCCTATATGATCTAGAGAGTCTGTGTGTATGCATTGATATGGAGGCTACGTGTGCCTTTTTGTAATGTTGTTCTGTCTTTGAGTAGTTCTTGTCTATTGATGTTC
Source organism: Oncorhynchus kisutch (assembly GCF_002021735.2). NCBI lineage: Eukaryota > Metazoa > Chordata > Actinopteri > Salmoniformes > Salmonidae > Oncorhynchus > Oncorhynchus kisutch. The sequence goes on along the minus strand of NC_034201.2, from coordinate 617,013 downwards.
TGTATTATGTCATTCTGTATTATGTTTCATGTTCTGTGTGGACCCCAGGAAGAGTAGCTGCTGCTTTTGCAACAGCTAATGGGGATCCTAATAAAATACCAGTACCAGAGATGTTCGATTGGGTTCACGTCCGGGCTCTAGCTGGGCCCGGGTTGTCTTGATCTGTGTGCTTAGGGTTGTTATCCTGTCTCCCAGTCCCTGCCGCTGAAAAACATCCCCACAGCATGATGCTGCCACCATCATGCTTCAGCGTAAGGATGGTGCCAGGTTTCCTCCAGACGTGACGCTCGGCATTCAGGCCAAAGAGTTCAATCTTGGTTTCATCAGACCAGAAAATGTTATTTCTCATGGCCTGATAGTCTTTAGGTACCTTTTGGCAAACTCCAAGTTGGCTGTCATGTGCCTTTTCCTGAGAAGTGGCTTCCGTCTGGCCAATCTACAATAAAGGCCTGATTGCAGCACTCCACCAGAGTTGGTTGTCCTTCTGGAAGGTTCTCCCATCTCCACAGAGGAACTCTGGAGCTCTGTCAGAATGAACATTGGGTTCTTGGTCACCTCCCTGACCAAGGCCCTTCTCCCTCGATTACTCAGTTTGGCCAGGCGGTGGTTCCAAACTTCTTCCATTTAAGAATGATGGAGGCCACTGTGTTCTTGGGGATCTTTAATGCTGCAGAAGTGTTTTGGTACCCTTCCCCAGGTCTGTGCCTCGACACAATCCTGTCTCGGAGCTCTACGGACAATTCCTTCGACCTCATAGCTTAGTTTTTGCTCTGACATGCACTGTCAACTGTTGGACCTTATATAGACAGGTGTGTGCCTTTCCAAATAATGTCCAATCAATTCAATATACCACAGGTGGACTCCAGTCAAGTTGTAGATACAACTTATTTGAAATAAATGCAAAATGTCTAAAACCTTGTTTGGCTTTGTCATTATGGGGTAGTGTGTGTAGATAGGTTTTTATTTCATCCATTTTAGAATAAGGCTGTTACTTAACAAAATGTGGAAATACTGAATACTTTCCGAAGGCACTGTATATACAACATTGATGCCAATGATTTGTTTAGCATAGCATTGCAAATAGTGTAGAATGAATAGAATTAACAAACAGGTCAGAACCTCAGAATTATAACTGGCTTTTGCCTGAACTATATCATCTGGTGAAAAGATTCAATAAAATGAATTTACTCATTAAAATAACTTTTTTAAAAATTGAAAACATGTAATTAATCTGTTTTTAATGTGTTTGGCAAAGCATTTATAAAATCAATAAGGCCCTCAAACCCGGGAATTTTCATGAATAACACCCTCCTAAAGCTGTTTTCCCGGCCCTTGGCTTCGTGTCGGGCCTAAGAACAGCCCTTTGTCGGGAGTTATTCACACAATAATTCCCGGATTGTCATGCCTTATTGTTTAAACATAAAAGGCACATTGTCAATTATGTTGATAAATGCATGTTAAATTCACACGATCCTATATTCATTTTAGTCATTTTTATTTCAGGCAGAAACCGAAGAGGCCTAAGTATTAATGTTCTCCCCTCTTGCATATTTTGGAACATTTTGAAAATCTGAACATCTTGCAGTATATTGTTTGCTAGAAATCCTGTTAGTATTTTGTGGAATACTAGATTGTTTCTAGTTTTGATTACTTGTTATCTTTATTTTTGTTAATGTGACCATCAATGAGAATTGTAGCACAATGTTTTACAGCTTTTACACAAATGTCTCTTAACTAAGCAGGGTCAGTCCTGGTCTGCTGGACCAGATACGGTTGGAAGTGGTGTTGGAGGGCCAGTAGAAGACACTATTTCCTCTGGTCTAAAATACAATATCCCAATGCCCCAGGACAGTAATTGGGGACATTGCCCTGTGTAGGGTGACATCTTTCAAATGGGACGCTAAACAGGTTCTTAACCCTCTATGGTCACCAAAGATCCCATGGTGCTTATTGTAAGAGTATGGTTGTTAACCCTGGGGTCCTGGCTAACTTCCCAATCTGGCCCTCATACCGTCATGGCCACCTAACCATCCCCAGTTTCCAATTGACTCATTCATCCCCCCTCCTCTTCCCTGTAACCATACTGCAGGTCGTTGCTGTAAATGAGAATGTGCTCTCAAGTCAACTTATCGGTAAAATAAGGGTAAGAAAATATTAGAATAAAAAAACAATGTTTCTTGGTTTATGTCATACAATTTATTTTTAAAGAGATACTGTTCCGAACAGTTTGATACAATTTTGTTGTTATTTTACAGTCACCTAAATGACAATAAACCCCCATGTTGAATAAATATGTTTGAACCCGTCCATGACCTAAATGTACAGTTCAAAGAAGTTTTGAAAATGACTATTGATCAAATGTTCTTGTTAACCCCACAATTAGCAGAAGTTGAAAGGGCAGCCTGTAACCAAATATATTTCCAATAGAAGCTTTCCTTGACAGCCAAAGGCAAATATACATTACCAGTCAAACGTTTGGTCACACCTAGTCAGTCAATAGTATCTTTATTTTTACTATTTTCTACATGGTAGAATAACAGTGAAAACATTGAAACTATGAACTTACACATATGGAATCATGTAGTAACTGAAAGTGTTAAACAAATCAAAATATATTTTATATTTCAGATTGTTCAAAGTAGCCACCATTTGCCTTTGACAGCTTTGCACACTCTTGGCATTCTCTCGACTAGCTTCACGAGGAATGCTTTCCCAACCGTCTTGAAGAAGTTCCCACATATGCTGAGCACTTGTTGGTGGCTTTTCCTTCACTCTGAGGTCCAACTCATCCCAAACCATCACAATTGGGATGAGGTAGGGTGATTGTGGAGTCCAGGTCATCTGATGCAGCACTCCATCACTCTCCTTCTTGGTCAAATAGCCCTTACACAACCTGGAGGTGTGTTTGGGGTCATTGCCCTGTTGAATTACAAATGATAGTCCCACAAAGAGCAAACCAGACGGGATGGCGTATCACTGCAGAATGCTGTGGTGGCCATGCTGGTTAAGTGTGCATTGAATTCTAAATAAATCCCTGACAGTGTCACCAGCAAAGCACCCCGACACCATCACACCTACACCCCACACCATCTCACCATGCTTCAAGGTGGGAACCACACATGCGGAGATCATCAGTTCAGCTACTCTGCGGTTGGAACCAAAATTCTCAAATTTGGACAGATTTCCACCAGTCTAATGTCCAATGCTCGTGTTTCTTGGGCCAAGCAAGTCTCTTCTTATTATTGGTGTCCTTTAGTAGTGGTTTCTTTGCAGCAATTTGACCATGAAGGCCTGATTCACAGTCTCCTCTGAACAGTTGATATGAAATGTGTCAGGTACTTGAACTCTGTGAAGCATTTATCTGGGCTGCAATCTGAAGTGCAGTTAACTCTAATGAACTTATCCTCTGCAGCAGAGGTAACTCTGGGTCTTCCTCTGGGTCCTCATGAGAGCCAGTTTTATCATAGCGCTTGATGTATTTTTGCAACGGCACTTGAAGAAACTTTAAAAGTTAATTGACTGACCATGTCTTAAAGTAATGATGGACTGTCGCTTCTCTTTGCTTATTTGAGCTGTTCTTGGCATAATATGGACTTAGCCTAATTCGGCAAAAGACTATCTTCTGTATAGCACCCCTACCTTGTCACAACACAACTGATTTGGCTCAAACGCATCAAGGAAAGAAATTCCACAAATGCATTTTTAACAAGGCACACCTGTTAATTGAAAAGCTTTCCAGGTGACTCCCTCATGAAGCTGTTTGAGAGAATGCCAAGAGTATGCAAAGCTGTCGTCAAGGCAAAGGGTGGCTACTTTGAAGAATCTCAAATATAAAATATATTTTGATATGTTTAACACTTTTTTGGTTACTACATGATTCCATATTTAGTACCAATATAAAGAAAAACCCTGGAATGAGTAGGTGTGTCCAAACATTTGACTGGTACTGTATATTTTTTCTATAACTTAGTTATTAGTTCTTCACGCTCCATGTCAGACTCCTCTTCTTTACCCTGTAGATTGCAAGACATGGTAGTTATAAATGTCTAGTCTAGTTCACTGTCAGTCTTTCACTGCTTTATGCAGATATGTTCCATGACCCAATAGAAGAGGTGGAGTTCAAAGTGTCTTACCAGGAAGAGGAGTGTGTAGTGGATAATGAGCTCTCTGGTGAGCTGCACCATGTCAGTGTTCATGGCCAGCTCCTGGAATAGTGTGGGGACAAACACCAGCGCCAGGTTCTGTGCTGTCATACGGTTCTCTGCACTATACTGCTGAACTCTAGAAGGAGGGGTTGACAACGGTGAACCATTAGTCATACAGGTTAATTTCGTTGCCCTTTTAAATTTGACAATCGTTGGACGTGTGTGGTTCTTACATGTAGAAGTGTCCGCAGAGGGCGTTGAGTGTGATTCTGTTGTCAGGGGGCAGCTTCTTCAGTAGTCCGCGGTATGTAGTCAGTCTAAAGGTCTCTTCTGTGTGAGCTATGGTGACAAAGGCGATGTATGAGAACACCATTATTTAAAATCACAGCTTGTATTAAACAATGTCCATCTGCATTGGGGTTTGTTTGTTATTCTAGATATTGGTAAACTATGTCCATGGTGACTCTAAACTGTGGGGAGAGGATCTTGAATAATTGGTCAGATGCTCGATTAAGTTCTGGGTCCATACGTGTTAAGAGAAGTGATAGAACAATGATCGGAACCGGGAACACAGAGCTCCACCCTCTCTCTTTGCAAGTTACAGGCAAGTCTATCGTCCAAATATCCCCTCCTCTTCCAATATTCGAAAGATGCTAACAACTGCGGAATTGTGATTTGTCCAAAAGCACCGGAACTAATGCTGCTCGTTATCTACCCCGTCTCATTGTATCAGGACAGATCTACAGTACCATTTATGTTTACATAGTCTGTCCACGAGAGATGAAGATGAGAAGGAGAGTACCTGCGGCCTCCACCCACAGTTTCCTGTGTGTTTCTGGGATGAGCACCACCTGCTGGCGGACATACTGCTTCAGGGCCCCTGCAGCGTCCAGGAGACCCTCTTCGTCTGTCTCCAGAGGTGTAGTTGTAGGTGAACTGCTGAGGGCCTCCACCAGACAACTGATCTTTGTGGCCAAGCCACAGCGCCGGTACAGCCCATCCACCTTTAAACCTGGGAGAGAGAGAGGAGTGGAGCTGATGTAGAATCGTGAGAATAATTTTTCCTTCTTTATCCAGATCACTACAATACTTGTTCCAGTATCAAATGGAACACACCATATTGTGTGATGTGTGAGATACACCTCTCGATGGCAGGGGGCACATTGCCAATGGCGTTGGGGGGCAGCTGGTACAGCTTCCTCTCTGTGGACACTGCCCGTTTCAGTAGGCTGTGCCAGGACTGACAGCTGTGGTCTCGTTCAAACTGCATGGACATGGTTCTAGCAGGAAGAAGAGAGCAAGCAATAGATACATTCCTTCCTTTGAATGATGCTGAAAAACTGCTGCTATGATATAAGTAAATGCGAATGTGACTTGTTATTACAAAGTGCTCCTGTAGTGCTGACCTCTCTCCAGTGACCAGCTCTATGGTGTTCTCAGAGGAATCTATCTCTGTGGGCAAAAAAAAAAAAACTGTCAGTGTTGAGTGAGATACACAGTCATATTACCTCATCATGAAACTTCTGCTCATCTGAACAAGGCATGTACATCACGCTGTGTAAACATGCAGTCCGAACAATGAGGCTAGATGGGACTTACTGTATTGCGTCTCGAGGTTGAGTGTTAGCCTTTCTCTGTGGTGCTGCTGGTCAGTAGGATAGATGAGGACCTGACCTCCACGGAGCACTGCCCAGACCTCGTTGTGCTGCAGGCCTCCTCCCTCCCTCACAGACACCCGGGACATAGCAAACCCCCTGTCCAACTCCTCCTCTATGGGCCCGGGCAACACCACCTGTCGGGGGGGGGGGGGGGACATATGAGTTTTAACCACATTACTTTATTGGTTCCGTCTGTTTATCTGTACCCTTTACAGGATAGAGTACAGTTGGCACAACGGTTGCTATCCTCACAGCTGTTTATTGGTGCTACCTTGAGAATATGGAGAAGGTGTATGAGTAAACCATCTTCTGTATCAGAACTGCACAGCAACTGGTCCGTCAGAGTCACCATCTCAAATGCATGAGTTGGTCTGTGGGGGAGGACGAAAATCAACAGTCACCCTTACGTCTTATCAACACATATCAAATCATAAAAATGTGTGTTTTCTCACGAGGTTGCAGTACCCGTTGGAGCAGTCGAAGATGGAGATGACCTCCCTCAGGTCCAGAACATCACAGGCAGCAGAGTCGTTCTCCTGGGAGAACAGGAAGCGGTCCTCCTCTAACTTCCCATGGAGCTCCTCTCCTGCCGCACACACATTTACAATTTCACACCCACTACCAAGTCCCCTTTTAGGCAATTGTGATGCACTCATAGTATACGTGTACCTGCAGCAGACAAGGGGACAGAGGTAGCAGGGTCTCTGCTGGGCTTCTGATGAGCATAGGCAGGGGGCTCTGTACAGGAGAATAACAAACAGATAGGAGAAAACATGATGAACAAGATCGACATTTGATGTACTGACTTCATGAAAGTGACAAGTTGAGACTACGCAAAAACACAAAACAACAGCAGTACTGTGGATCTTAGAGCCTGGACCCCTGATGTCAATACCTGTGTACTCGTTGTGTCTGAGGAGCTCAGTCTGCATGGCCTGTCCAGCCCGCTCTGCCAGTGAGATGGGTGAGGAGCAATGAGGGTCCCCTGAGTGGCACAGGACCCGCGCCCCCGAGCACAGCAGGGACATGGTCTCTGGGACGTTAGGGCCACACACTATCTCACACAGCCTCTGGAGGATATAGGATGAGGGGATGATGTTGCCATAACAACCAATAACACTTCTCATTTAGCACAGTTTTTCCTGTACAGACTCTGGGAGGTTTAGGTGTATGTTGCTATCTTTTAAGATGGAAAGGAATCCGAAACGGACGCTTACAAATGTGTAATAACACAAGTTTGGAAGCGATCTAAACGAAAACCTGAATAAGTACACTGTCCTCTGCTGGTTGATAGCAGCAGTGTAGGCTGAGGCTGGCTGACCTTGTTGAGCAGGTTCTGGCTGGAGGCTAACGGATGGGTCCGTCTGTATCGACCTTTGGTGTACTTGGCCCTAATGAACTCCCCCCTCTGATCCACAGAAGAGTCCGGCAGGATCTGCTCTGCACCTGGCACGTTGTGAGCCCACACATCATTGGCTGCTTTGTTCCCATAATGGACAAAGAGCTATGGAAGAAAGAGAGAACATCATGTGTATATGTAAACTCAGCAAAAAAAGAAACGTCCCTTTTCCAGGACCCTGTCTTTCAAAGATAATTAGTAAAAATCCAAATAACTTCACAGATCTTCATTGTAAATGAATGTTTCCCATGCTTGTTCAATGAACCATAAACAATTAATGAATAAGCACCTGTGGAACGGTCGATAAGACACTAACAGCTTAGGTAGGCAATTAAGATCACAGTTATGAAAACTTAGGACACTAAATATGCATTTCTACTGACTCTGAAAACACCAAAAGAAAGATGCCCAGGGTCCCTGCTCATCTGCGTGAATGTGCCTTAGGCATGCTGCAAGGACGCATGAGGACTGCAGATGTGGCCAGGGCAATAAATTGCAATGTCCGTACTGTGAGACGCCTAAGACAGCCCTACAGGGAGCTAGGACGGACAGCTGATCGTCCTCGCAGTGGCAGACCATGTGTAACAACACCTGCACAGGATCGGTACATCCGAACATCACACCTGCGGGACAGGTAGAGGATGGCAAGAACAACTGCCCGAGTTACACCAGGAATGCACAATCCCTCCATCAGTGCTCAGACTGTCCGTAATAGGCTGAGAGAGGCTGGACTGAGGGCTTGTAGGCCTGTTGTAAGGCAGGTCCTCACCAGACATCACAGGCAACAACGTCGCCTATAGGCACAAACCCAGGACCAGACAGGACTGGCAAAAAGTGCTCTTCACTGACGAGTCGCAGTTCTCTCACCAGGGGTGATGGTCGGATTTGCGTTTATCGTCGAAGGAATGAGTGTTACACTGAGGCCTGTACTCTGGAGCAGGATCGATTTGGAGGTGGAGGGTCGTCATGGTCTGGGGCAGTGTGTCACAGCATTATCGGACTGAGCTTGTTGTCGTTGCAGGCAATCTCAAGTCTGTGCGTTACAGGAAAGACATCCACCTCCCTCGTGTGGTACCCTTCCTGCAGGCTCATCCCAACATGACCCTGCAGCATGACAATGCCACCAGCCATACTGCTTGTTCTGTGCGTGATTTCCTGCAAGACAGGAATGTCAGTGTTCTGCCATGGCCAGCGAAGAGCCCGGATCTCAATCCTATTGAGCAGGGCTAGGGCCATTGCTTTGTGGAAGAGTGGGGTAACGTCTCACAGCAAGAACTGGAAAATCTGGTGCAGTCCATGAGGAGGATGTACTGCAATACTTAATGCAGCTGGTGGCCACACCAGATACTGACTGTTACTTTTGATTTTGAATCCCCCTTTGTTCAGGGACACATTATTCCATTTCTGTTAGTCATTTTCTGTCTGTGGAACTTGTTCAGTCTGTCTCAGTTCTTGAATCTTGTTAAGTTCATACAAATATTTACACATGTTAAGTTCACTGAAAATAAACGCAGTTGACAGTGAGAGGACGTTTCTTTTTTTGCTGAGTTTATATAGTAGTGCCTATTTTCACATTGTTATTTTAGACTGAGTATTTGTCAAGACATACACTATAGCACTATTACAGGAAAAGTAATCTCACCAGAATCAGAGGTTCAGTCCACACTTTAATGTCCAACTTCAGGCTTCTCACTTTGGAGACATGCATTCCCAAAGACCGATGCTGGCCTTAGAGAAACAATAAGGAAACTATTAGCAAAGGTCATGTCAAGCAGATTTCGCAATCCATACACATTCTGTGCCTACTTATTTAGGCTCACCGCAGTACCGGCTCACCTGCACAAGCCTCACAGATGACCACCAGCAGGTTGACTGAGGCCCACTCAGGGTTGGCACAGCCACAGTCGGCACACACTTTGTTCCATGGGCTGGCCCAGAGTCGCTCGGCCACCTCGCTGCATGACAGGGCACTGCGGATCACCTGGGTCAGGCTCTCCAGCCACACGCCAAGCTCCCTCAACGAGTCTGTGGAGAAACTAGAGTACACAAAGACTGTGCTTTTCAGTGGCCAGTAAAGCAAGGTGCTCAAATGCACCTGGCCAGATAATGGGATAATCTGCGAGAAGAGCAATTGTCTTGAGTCAGCTCAGACAGAGACAGTGAGAGAGAGACAGAGAGACAGAGACAGAGAGAGAGAAGGAGCTGGACACTCACTTGAAGGTTTTGTACGGTGTGATGAGGCTGAAGCTATGACGGCCAGTCTGCTTCACTGACGCCACGTTCATGGACACAAAGGTCATCCCAACCCCCAACTGGAAGTCCTGCACGGCACAATGACAGTAACTGAGTGACACAAAACACACTGAAGATGTCTTCCGGAATCATCAAACAATCATATAGTGATGGAGCATAGCTGAGCTCTGTTCCCTATCCCCACCTCTTTATTGTTGTAGATCCATAGGTTGTGTCCACAGATGGCAGCGTACACTCTGTTGTTGCGAGGGCCCTTCATGGTCAGGGCTCCATGCTGCTCCGGAGGGACTGGGGGTTCCCGCCCACGAGAAGCCAGAATGGAAGTCACCCAGCCCTCCTGCACCTCTGGGACCAGGGAGAGAGGTGGGGAGAGTCAGGGCACAGCACAAAACCCACTCGGAACCAAAGGGAGAGTCTACATCCATCAGCGGCTCACCTTTGTTGTGTGCCATGAACTCAAAGTGTTTCTTGCTGAAGTAAACGGAGAAGCGTCCTTTCTCCTGCTTACGGACGTCGGTGATGCTTGACACGTGGAACACTATGTCTGTGAACTTGTCCTGCAGCACAGAAGATGGGGGAATAGTGCGAGGCATAGCCCGGGAGATACAATAATGTCATAACAAACATTATGCCAGAACTCAAAGGGTCCATTGAACCATGGTGTGGTGGTGGTGGTGGTTCACTCACTGTGCGTTTCTTCCATAGTGATACCAACTGTCCATCCAGGGTGGCCCACAGAACATTGTGCCTTCAGGGACACAAAGTATCTCAACATTTCCAAAAACATAGAAATGAATCTGAAACGTCATATCAAAGAGTGTGACTTCGGCAAGGTGTTGCTGAAATGTTAACAGTGCATATCTCCCGTCCCACAGTGTTCCACATTACCTGCGTCCCTTCCATACATCCAGCCAGCTGGATCTGGACACAACACTCTCCCTATGAGAGGACTCTGCTATCTGGGCACCACCACCGCTCGCTGCTGCCTGCTTTCTCCTGCTGACGCGGATGGTGGCAGCACTGTGAACAAATAGAGGAGTTATCTAACAGAAACATACACGTGGACAACTGTTTCATTAGCTGTCAGCTATCTTGAACAAATACGCTACACATTTAGGTATAGGTATGCGGAATACAGTGATCTGACTACATCAACAAAGGTGCTTGGGGAGTTCAGAGATGAGTTAGGTAAACAAGGATGTCACGCTCAACGTCAAATAGCTGCTGTTCCATGTCTGATCTGGCTACACCCCAATGATAATTTCAATGTGTTTTCAATTATATCATACCATTACAACCATGAAATACGTGGATATTGGTCAGGTACTATCTTAACATTTCTGTTGATTAGGTGGTCATTTTTATTCTATTGAGCTCCCCGTGAAAGCTGTCTGTTAACTGTCTGTCTGCTGTGATGGGGGTGCTGTGACGTACCGTGGGGTCTTTTGTTTGATTGGTCTGGTCTGCATAGACGCCTGTTCCACAGGAGGCTGAGGGATTTCTCCATTGGGGACAACACCAACCTGCCTTGACACCACACTGGAACCCGAGGCATGGAAGAATGAGACAAAGCCATTTCAACGTTTCTACCAGCGTTTCATGTTTTCTGTGACCTGTAGCTTGTTACATAAATTGATATACATATTCTGCCCCGTCTTTGGACATGGCCTGTACTGTTTTGTTACTTATGCCTTTAAACCTGCTTGCTAAAACTCACTTCACTCACCTGATAGCCAAAACTCACTTGTTCATCTGAAATGGGTTCTTCATTTCTCCAGTAACGGCATCATCATCATTGGAAGATTCCGATCCAAGGTCTTTTGCCCAGTCAGCTACTACAGTGATATCGGGGTCATAATCTGCAGCAGAACTGTATGGAGGGGTGGATGACCAGGCAGATCTGTCGTGGAGTCCATCTGGATCCTTACTGCCCAGGAATGGGCAAGACAGAGTCACTCCAGAATCAGATCTGGAGAGAGGGAAGTTATGCTGGCTTTGATTCTCATTAGCCGGGCTGGGGATGGCAGGGCTGAACGGAGGTTTATTTAGGATAATGGCATGGTTGTCTTCACTTTCTACCAGCAAATCATTTGTAGGTGGAACACCTGTGAAACCAAGATAAAATGGCATACAGTAAAATAAGATGAGTTGTCTGGTGAGAAATTAAAGCAGTGAATCTTACAGAAGTCTGTCACCGATTCACAAGTATTTGTGACTAGAACAAAACCAGTTTTTCTTGTGTTGCTATTATGACAGTGCACTGGAGCTATCTTTAGCTTCAGGAATGTTTTACTGGAGATTGCGTATTAAACTCAGCATCACATTTAAAAGGATGCACACGTTATTGATTGACAAGTGGGGGAGGAGTCTCTTATGACTTGCACGGAACAAATCTTGTTTAGCACGATAGCAGATCGCTCACTGGTGAGTTGTTGAAAGGTGAGCTGTTAAGCTGACGCACTATGTCCGAGTCAATTGAACGTGACCTGTTATTACAGGATAGTTCTAACGAAACTCATCTTGTTTCAAAGGAAATGTACATGTTGTCCAAACCTTTATCATTGATCAAACAATGTCATTGTCATCACGATAAGCACCAGGGTCTACCTTTGCTAGGATTTCCTGTACTTGCCGCTGGATCAGTTGTATCACATAGAAAATCCCTTGAAAACAAATGTAAAAACATATCATTTGAAAATAATCACCAAGAACATATCAGGTGTTTGGTATAACAAGTAAACATCATGAGGATAAGTCACCTCTCAGAAGAGAGCTGGCTCTGTAAGCTCCCACCAGCCCGCTTGTACCGTGCCCGTGGTTTAGGTACTGGCACAGGCATGTCTGGACCGAGGGGGACAGACATCGAATTCACAGTAGGAGACACGTTGGGCACAAACACGTCTGAAATGACACATTTCATCTTAATAAGGCATTTTAATATGATTTTTTAAAAATTGAACTAACAAAAGACCAAACACATTCTAACATAATAATTCAAATGCACTATGACAATAGGCTTATGTCTTAAATGTTATAGCAACTACTGTCATTTTATTTGACACTTAGGCTGAGACACATTCTCATCGTCTTTTTTCTCCTCACAGTTTATAGGTAGGCTACTATTGTTGCTCTTTCTTTTCTAAATGTCTGAAGGCCTCCAAAACGTTAGCGTTTCCGTATGAAAATACATTATAATATTGTCATGGTTATTTAATGGGGGGAAAAAAACAATGTGTGGGGGAAAAAACAAACATTATTAAAGTGATGGACCAGAACTTTTTTAAATGATTTCAGCCATTCGTTTTGAGAGTGGTGCTCACGAGTCAAAACGGTTCCCCATTTGTTGTGTACTACGTCATCCATTTCAAATTATATGTTTTTATTTTATTTGTATGAATCCAATTCAAACAATATGTTACGAATATGTTGTTGGAATGCATATTTAATAGTATATGTTGGAAATGTTGCTCTCAGCTACAGTCGCCCCGAATCACAACTGAGTTCATGCTGTCCTGTGTCCAAAGGTAACAAACACCTGCCCCTGTTCCGAGCATGTGAAATAACTACGAATGAACATTATGGCTAGCTTTCTGCATAACAAAGTGTTACGAAAAAGAGAAGAAAAAAAACATAAACGTTGTGCCCAACGTTTACCTTGTCGCTGCTCTCCTGTTCTGCTCAATTGCGATGTTCCAACAAGCGGGAACTTGTAGACTCCTTACCCTCCTAACACTGAAGGGGTTTTCGGTTGTTCTGCTTTCTGACAACAGTGACGGTGTGTGGGGCTACCGCGGAACAAATCTGTGCTTCATAGTCTCACCTGTATTACCTGTTCGGCAGCTGAGCTAGCAAGGGCGGCAGATGGGCAGGGCAGGTAAATCAGTTTTATCACATGAATAACATTAACAGCTAAATCAATGTAACTGTTATGTATTGCCAAAGGCGTTTTAAGCAGAGCATCATGGGGGTTTGCATGTGTTGACTGATCACGTTCTAGATAAATGGTTGAACCAAACTCCTGTCTTCCATCTCGTCCTTGTTGAACTGTTATAAAGATGTGGTTATGAAACCCACGAGACATAACAAAAGATTCCTGTAGGTTCAGACGAGTAAGTCAGAACCTACAGGAACTATTCTGTCCAGAAGAAATGGGGTTTTACAAATTGAAAACTGTTACTTTCAGTGGTACAGTCTAGATAATGTTAGCACAAGTGTTTTGCTAGCAGAGGCAAGTGCATAGTCGTGCTAGCTAAGAGAGAGAGTTAGCATCGTCATGGACCGCTTAAAAGTATTTGAGAAGGACGTCGGAGTGGGAAAACAATGTGATTAAAAAGGAGTGATTAAAAACCAGTCATTCGGGGCAGGTGGATGTTTATGTGTATTTACAGTAAGAATGTACAGTAAAAATTCACATTTTGTCAGAATGATTTTATTCCCAGAACCCGATTACCCCAGGGTTTTCATTTCCGGAAGCACCTCTGGCAACAGGTAACCAACTTCTCCCTTGAATGACTTAAATGACAATAACAATGTCCTGATGACAGTGTGCCAACTTTCACATATCACACCAAAAAAAACACGTCTGGCGACTTAGATCCTCTAATGATATTTAGTGATTTTGAATTGTGATTGGTTGTCAACCACAAACAAATATCAACATTTGAAGGAGATGTATCTAGGGCTTGGATAGTTCCATCTGTGCCATTGACTTAGTCTGGCTTTAATTCCAGTTTGTCTACAAATTAATAAACGATATGTTGGACTCAAATCTCCATCGCAACCAAAAATCAAAAGTCAAAGAATGGAATGAAGCCAGTGGCTCAGATGGAACTATCTAAGCACTAGATGCATCTCTGTTAAATGTTGATATTTGGTTGCGTTGTCAATTCAACACAATTCAACCTTAAAATGAGAAACAACATCCATGGCCACATTGAGGTTACTTAACTATAGATGTATTCCTATGTAATCGTAGAAAGCGTGCACGTTCAAGATGACATGCAAAGGTCGCAGGTCTGTGGAGATCTTGACAATTGCTGTAGTAATCTACGCAGAATCTCTAACAGCATTGATTACTTGCACTGTGTACTTTTAATGTAATCGCAACTGCAATACAGGTCATTTGGTTGTACTGTTAGATGAAGCACAGTGATGACACAATCGATTGTATAAATGAACACAATTTCTGACATTGTATTTCAACTTTAGTGTGCTTTTTAAATGGTTGAAAGCGCAGTGATAGACATTTGGGTGATGGCTAAACCAAAAATCAGACATCGTTTTTCCACTGGAATTTGGTTGTGCATTTAAATCATAGTTATAACACATTGGAAATTCTACTAACTTTTGTCTTCTTTTTGAGTGGGTGAATGTAGGTTGTAATTTCATTGATCAACACCTCAACCAAAGATTACCCAATTATCCACGTTGAAATGAGGTGGTGTGCCCAGTGGGTGGATTGTTGAGTTACTTTGACATGATGAATATGTTGAACACAATGAGGCTTTATAGGGTAAGGGAGGCCGGGGATGGTTGTAACACTCTCAATACCTACAATCAGTAACAAGCTAGAATAATGTGACTCACTGTGCACTTGCTCAGTTTAGTCCTCAACCCTAATATGAAGAAGCAAGACCCTGTGACAGACTGCAGATTTTATTGAGAAAAAATAAAGATTGAGGTAAAGAAAGTTTGTTTTTGTGATGGCATCACCTGCTTTGCAGTTAGATTCATCAAATGTATATCAGCTTTATAACCAGTGGGTGTCTATCTTTGACGTAAGTTAGCAATGCTAAAGTTTTAACATGTAGCCAAAATTGAAGCTAGCTAATGGCTGCAAGGGTCAAACTTAGTTGCAACAGCATGTCCAGCACTCACTCTCACAGCGCGGGTGCACACGCACACACCACCGCTCTGTCTCTCTCAAACTCACACACACACACACACACACACACAACAAACATTCAGTTGTATAGTTCAGATGTTGAGAAGGGCCAGATAATGGAGTGTAAAAATAATAAACATTTTATGATTTGTATCATTATTTTATTATGTCAGCCATACAAATATTAAACATGGCAATGTTGTTCTCATCTTCTCAAAAAAGGCTTTCAATATTTAGTTCCATGTCATGATTTATACATCTTCTTGCACTGTTACATTTCACCCCAAGCTCTGTTACAATTGCCCCGGGAGACGGGGTAGATTGTATCACTTCACACACTTCACAGATGTAGAGATAATACCTATCCCATTTTGTAGCAGACAGACGGACGTTGTTCTTATCACATTTTGAATGTAGTAGTTCAAACGACCTCTGAGAAATTGACAAAAATGCTAAAAGTCTTACAACCATCAGTCTTCCCTATTCCATGTCTGTGACAGGATGCTCCCCTGTCTGACAGCCCTCCAAATATGATGGCCCCATGCCACGACCCCAACATTGTAAATAGTCTGGCTCATCGGTTTCATAGGACGGAGGGTACAGACCAAGTCCCGCTGGAAAACAAGATCGCAATCAAGCTTTTTCTTTAGCAGGATTTTAATGGGCCTATCCCATTCTTTGCCTTGCTATGTCATAAGGGCCACTGTTAGGAGATGATTAGGCCTACTGAAAAATAATCATAATAGTAATCCTAATATGCAACTTCATTCATAAATATATATTTTTAAATTGAATGTGTAAAAAGTGCGTTTGCATACCCGCACTTTTCTTATTTTCTTTTATAACACCTAGCCTACTTATTTATGGAGCATGTAGCCCACTGTAAAAATGTGCATGGACAGCTCCACAGAAATGCAGATTTGTCATCAAGTCCAGCCATCCAGACAGATCTCTGTCTCAGACTCTGTAAAGTTAGCCTGATGTCTGATGACGCTCGCATTGCTCTCAAGAAGATGCCACTGCGCTTCGACGTACCTTGTGCACTTCGACATCCATCGGGATAAAGGCTTGAAGAAGCTGTCTGTCATCCACTTCTGACAGAGAATTTGATTCACTGCTCGGGTGGTGGGCCTTCCTTCATACACACGGGAAACTGTTGAGTGTGAAAAACCCAGCAGTGTTGCAGTTCTGGACACCCTCAAACCGGTGCACCTACTACCATATCCCGTTCAAAGGCACTTCAATCTTTTGTCTTGCCCATTCACCCTCTGAATGGCACACAAACACAATCCATGTCTCAATTGTCTCAAGGCTTAAACATCCTTCTTGAACCTGCCTTCTCCTCTTCATCTACACTGATTGAAGTGGATTTAACAGGTGACATCAATAAGGGATCAAAGCTTTCACCTGGATTCACCTGGCCAGTCTATGTCATGGAAAGAGCACGTTTTGTACACTCAGTGTATAAATAAAATACAATTTTATTTGTCACATGCTTTGTAAATAACAGGTGTAGTTTAAAAGTGAAATGCTTATTTACGGGTAAAAATGTAAATAATGACACAAGGAATAAATACACAGTGAATAACGAATAACAATGACGAGTAAAAATAACACGGCAATACAGGGAATACCAGAACCGAGTCGATGTAGTTGCGGTTGCTATGTACATATAGGTAGGGGTAAAGGGACTCAGCAACAGGATAGATAATAGACAGTAGCAGCAGTGGGTTACCATTTGATGAGCTATTTAGTCGTCTTGTTTAACAGTCTTGGGGGTAGAAGCTGTTCAGGGTGCTGTTGGTTCCAGACTTGCTACACTGGTACCGCTTGCCATGCGGTAGCAGAGACAACAGTCTCTTTGTCCATTTTTTGGGCCTTCCTCTTACGCCTGGTATAGAGGTCCTGAAATGCAGGGAGCTCAGCCCCAGTGATGTACTGGTCCATATTCCCCACCCTCTGTAGTGCCTTGCGGTAGGGCGACTTACCACAGTTGCAGTACCAAGCGGTGATGCAGCCAGACAAGATGCTCTCAATGGTGCAGCTGTAGAACCTTGTGGGGATCTGAGGGCCATGCTAAATCTTTCCAGCCTCCTGAGGACGAAGAGGCGCTGTCTTGCCCTGTTCACAACTACGCAGGTGTGTGTAGACTACGTTAATTCCTTAGTGATGTGGACACTGAGGAACTTGAAGTTCTCAACCAACTCCACTACAGACCCATCGATGTGGATGGGAGCGTGCTTGGCCCTCCATTTACTGTAGTCCACAATTAGCTTTTTTGTCTTGCTGACATTGAGGGAGAGGTTGTTGTCCTGGCACCACACTGCCAGGTCTCTGACCTCCTCCCTATAGGCTGCCTCATCGTCATCAGTCCTACCACTGTTGTGTCGTCAACAAACTTGATGATGGTGTTGGAGTCGTGCACGGCCACACAGTCGTGGGTGAACAGGGAGTACAGGAGGGGACTAAGCACACACCCATGAGGGGCACCGTGTTGATGGTCAGTGTGGCGGATGTGTTGTTGCTTACACTTACTGCCTGGGGGTGGTCTGTCAGGAAGTCCAGGATCCAGTTGCAGAGGGAGGTGTTCAGTCACAGGTTCCTGAGCACGGTGATGAGCTTGGAGGGGACTATAGTGTTGAATACTGAGCTGAAGTCAATGAACAGCATTCTTACATAGATATTCCTTTTGTACAGGTGAGTGAGGGCAATGTGGATTGCAATAGAGATTGCGTCATCTGTGGATCTATTGGGGCAGTATGTGAATTGGAGTGGGTCCAGGGTGTCTTGGATGATGGTGTTGATGTGAGCCATGACCAGCCTTTCAAACCATTTAATGGTTTTAGATGTGAGTGCTATGGGGCGATAGTCACTTAGGGAGGTTACCTTGGCGATCTTGGGCACGGGACTGTGGTAATCAGCTTGAAACAAGTTGGTATTACAGACCGGGTCAGGGATACGTTGAACATGTCAGTGAAGACACTTTCCAGCTGGTCAGTGCATGCTCTGAGTACTCGTCCTGGTATTCCATCTGGCCACGCGTCCTTGCGAATGTTAACCTGTTCTTACTAACATCTGCTATGGAGAGCAGTGTTGCTTGCCTCAAAGCAAGCATAGAAGGCATTTAGCTTGTCTGGTAGGCTTGCGTCGATAGGCACGTATCGGCTGGGCTTCCCTTTTGTAATCAGTGATGGTTTGCAAGTTCTGCCACATCCGTCGACCATCAGATCCGGCGTAGTAGGATTTGATCTTAGCCCTGTATTGACGCTTTGCCTGTTTGATGGCACACCGGGGGTTGTAGCGGAATGTGCTATAAGCGTCTGGATTAGAGCCCGCTCCTTGAAAGTGGAAGCTCTAGCCTTTAGCTCAGTGTGGATGATGCCTGTAATCCATGGCTTCTGGTTGGGGTATGTACGTACGTACGTACGGTCACTGTGGGGAGGACGTCGTCGATGCACTTATTAATGAAGCCTGTGACTGATGTGATAAACTCCTCAATTTTATCGGATGAATCCCTGAACATATTCCAATCTGTGCTAGCGAAACAGTCCTAGCTTAGCATCCGCTTCATCGGACCACTTCCGTATTAAGTGCGTCAGTGGTACTTCCTGTTTGTGATTTTGCTTGTAAGCAGGAAGCAGGAAGATTAAGTTATGGTCTGATTTGCAAAAGACAGGGGAGGGTGTTGTATTCGTTTCTGTGTGTGGAATAAAGTTGATCTAGAGTTTTGTCATCTCTAGCTGCACAAGTGGCATGATGGTAAAAATGAAGTAAAACGCATTTCAGTTTCCCTGCATTAAAATCACCAGCAAAGAGAAACGCTGCCTCTGAATGTGCATTGTCTTGTTTGCTTATGGCCCTATACAGCTGGTTGAGTGTGGTCTTAGTGCCAGCATCGGTTTGTGGTGGTAAATAGACAGCTACGAAAAATATAGATGAAAACCCTCTTGGTCAATAGTATGGTTTGCAGCTTATCATGAGGTATTCTAACTCAGGCGAGCAAAACCTGAGACTTTCTTAACATTAGAGATTGTGCACTAGCTGCTGTTAATAAAGAAACACACCAGTCATCTTACTGTTGTTTCACGACTCTGAGAAACATAGCACATTACAGTTTTTCATGTCCCGTTGATAGGAGCGTCTCAAGCGGAGCTCATCCAGTTTGATCTTTAGTGGTTGCACATTCACCAATAGAACAGATATACAGTCAGGTCCAAAATTACTGGCACCCTTGATAAAGATGAGCAAAAAAGATTGTATAAAATAAATAATACAAATATGCCCCCCCCCCCCGAAAAAAAACATATTTTATTTATTTATTATTTTATACTAATACTAATATTTGACTAATATCTTATACTAATTGCTCAGAGAAAGAGATTTTGTTTATATATTTCTCTCTAAAAAAAGATAGGGGTCAACATTATGCAGCGTTGATGTTTATTGGGATGAGTCTTGTCCTTGAGGCAGAAGTGAGAGATTTCTGCTTGCTATGAAGTCAAAATTGGCTCATTTGTAAAAATTCATAAAAGCAAAAATGTGCTTTTTGGGTTAGGCATTAGGGTTAGCAGTGCGGTTAAGGTTAGGGTTAAATCAGATTTTATAACTTTGTGACTGTGCCAGCTAGTGACCACTCTCCAGAATAAGATTCATGACAAAAAACACTAACCTGACAAAATGATTTGCACCCGGTTTCAATACATCACCTTGCGAGGATAACGACACTAAGCCTTTTCCTAAAAATGTTCATGAGATTGGAAACACATTGGGAGGGACCATTCCTCCATACAGAATTTTTCCAGATCATTGAAATCCTTCTGTCTGTGCTTATGGACTGCCCACTTCAATTCAAACCAGAGATTTTTTTAATTGGGTTCAAGTCCGGAGACTGAGATGCAAAATGTTGATTTTGTGGTCAATTATTTAATTTATTTTGTATTTTTTTTATAGGGGACAATGCACATTAATCAACAGCAATATTACAATAATGCAACATCCATGTAAATGTGCCAGGGTTTGCACCCGTAGTTCCAGAGCAGCTAAGGACAATTACACAATACACATACTCACTAAAACAATACAAAATACAAATACATTACATCCAATAATATATTCTAACAACAACTCGATCATCAACTGTCGTCTTGAGGAACCACAGATAACTCATGTGTACAGGTTTGGATAGATTTTTTAAATCAGTGCAGCTTCTCAAGTCCATGTGCATTGCAAATCTTAAGTGTTTGTTTGTAGAGTGATTCAATTGGTTTCAGGATAGTAGCTCCTGCTTGTGACCAGCATGTGAGGCAATATCTCAGATGTGAGAACATCACAGCATGCATATATAGTTTGGCGGCCTCCAGAGGAAGGCAAGGTCTTATCACCCTAAAGTTGGACAATCCAAACTTAACCGTGTTAACCACCTTCTTCACATGTTTCTTACATGGCGAGTTGGAGTCCAAAATGAAACCAAGATACCTGAAGTTAGACACGACTTTCAGATTCTCCCCATTAACAAGAACAGCTCGTTGTTGGGAAGAATCAATGGATTTCTTAGGGAAGTACATACAAACAGTCTTGTTGATATTTACACTACTGTTCAAAAGTTTGGGGTCACTTAGAAATGTCCTTGTTTTTTAAAGAAAAGCAATTTTTTTTGGTCCATTAAAATAACATCAAATTGATCAGAAATACAGTGTAGACATTGTTAATGTTGTAAATGACTATTGTAGCTGGAAACGGCTGATTTTTAATGGAATATCTACATAGGCGTACAGAGGCCTATTATCAGAAACCATCCCTCCTGTGTTCCAATGGCACGTTGTATTAGCTAATCCCAGTTTATAATTTTAAAAGGCTAATTGATCATTAGAAAACCCTTCTGCAATTATGTTAGCACAGCTGAAAACTGTTGTTCTGATTAAATAAGCAATAAAACTGGCCTTCTTTAGACTAGTTGAGTATCTGGATGTGTAGGTTCGATTACAGGCTCAAAATGGACAGAAACAAAGGACTTTCTTCTAAAACTCGTCAGTCTATTCTTGTTCTGAGAAATGGCTATTCCATGCGAGAAATTGCCAAGAAACTGAAGCTCTCGTACAACGCTGTGTACTACTCCCTTCACAGAACAGCGCAAACGGGCCCTAACCAGAATAGAAAGAGGAGTGGGAGGCCCCGGTGTACAACTGAGCAAGAGGACAAGTACATTAGAGTGTCTAGTTCGAGAAACAGACACCGAACTGGTCCTCAACTGGCAGCTTCATTAAATAGTTCCCGCAAAACACCAGTCTCAACGTCAACAGTGAAGAGGCGACTCTGGGATACTGGCCTTCTAGTTTTGCGGCTCCTATTTAATGAAGCTGCCAGTTGGGACATTAAAGGCAGAAATAGGAGATTTCTTCAGCCATGTCTCAGAGAAACAGAAAGAAATCTAGTTTAGAGTCGTTCAATAAATGTTCTACCTGTTCACTCTTAGAAATAATGCTACGAATATTCAGATGACCTCCCAATATTCTTCTAGGCTTGGAACGAGGGTCCCAGAGCATTTTAGCCTGATTAATGGTTTGAAAAGGTTTCATGGTACAATGTTTTCTAATCGCTGGGTTAAAGGGAACTGAGTTTGACTCGAAGGCAGGTTTTGTTTGGGACATGTATCAAGAGTTGGCATTAAAATGGAATTATCAGCAGATTGCTCATTCTCTTGAAAAGCCATGTTAGCGACAGAAGTTATGCTCACAAACACAGAATGTCCTTCTCTGAACCAGATAATATAGGTTACTCAATTATAGATGATTTCTATCCTTCATCAATGATTTCGGTTTGGATGGCTATTTAGGGGGACTTTTCTCCACTTCTCCCCAGAATGACATCCTCCATATCAGCCTTTTTTTCTGCAGGTGACCTAACTCCAGACTCTGTTGGGGGGCTTGTACCCTGGGCCGCTTGGGTGTATGTTTATTCCGGATTGTTTGAATGAAGGCCAGCATTGATGTTTGGCTGCCTTCTTTTGTATTCCCCAGAGAGTTGCACCGTCTTCGGGATCTCTTA
This sequence comes from Oncorhynchus kisutch, assembly GCF_002021735.2. Taxonomy (NCBI): domain Eukaryota; kingdom Metazoa; phylum Chordata; class Actinopteri; order Salmoniformes; family Salmonidae; genus Oncorhynchus; species Oncorhynchus kisutch. Next base: position 594,630 of record NC_034201.2, on the reverse strand, counting down.
TTAACCTCAATGTTTTCTATTGGGTTATGATTGGTCTCAGTAGCCACTTTCCCAGCTTCATTTTTAGCATTTTAATTTTTTCTTCTTCTTTTTCTTGGAATGAGAGGACAATGTTGCAGACTCTGGTCAATGACTCTGGTCAATGACTCTGGTCAATGTTGCAGACTCTGGTCAATGACTCTGGTCAATGACTCTGGTCAATGACTCTGGTCAATGTTGCAGACTCTGGTCAATGTTGCAGACTCTGGTCAATGTTGCAGACTCTGGTCAATGACTCTGGTCAATGACTCTGGTCAATGTTGCAGACTCTGGTCAATGACTCTGGTCAATGACTCTGGTCAATGTTGCAGACTCTGGTCAATGACTCTGGTCAATGACTCTGGTCAATGTTGCAGACTCTAGTCAATGACTCTGGTCAATGTTGCAGACTCTGGTCAATGACTCTGGTCAATGTTGCAGACTCTGGTCAATGACTCTGGTCAATGACTCTGGTCAATGTTGCAGACTCTGGTCAATGACTCTGGTCAATGACTCTGGTCAATGTTGCAGACTCTGGTCAATGACTCTGGTCAATGTTGCAGACTCTGGTCAATGACTCTGGTCAATGACTCTGGTCAATGTTGCAGACTCTGGTCAATGACTCTGGTCAATGACTCTGGTCAATGTTGCAGACTCTGGCTCATCAGGTACCATTCTCCAATGTTCAATTCACCCCGTCTTTGTCCTTGGTAGCCGAGGAATTATTCTCTTCAATCTCAGTCATTTCGGCTGAGATATGGGACACGTCTGCCCTACTCATGGGGACATGATTGTTGTCCTGCAAATAGTGTGACAACGTTTCCTCTATGCACCTTATGCTGTCCAGTATAGTTGGACTGTACTCTAGCATCTCCTGACCCCCTCTAGCGTGGGATTGTGTCATTAAGTTGTCCAGTGTAGTAGGACTGTACTCTAGCATCTCCTGACCCCCCTCTAGCGTGGGATTGTGTCATTATGCTGTCCAGTGTAGTAGGACTGTACTCTAGCATCTCCTGACCCCCTCTAGCGTGGGATTGTGTCATTAAGTTGTCCAGTGGAGTAGGACTGTACTCTAGCATCTCCTGACCCCCTCTAGCGTGGGATTGTGTCATTAAGTTGTCCAGTGGAGTAGGACTGTACTCTAGCATCTCCTGACCCCCTCTAGCGTGGGATTGTGTCATTAAGTTGTCCAGTGTATTAGGACTGTACTCTAGCATCTCCTGACCCCCTCTAGCATGGGATTGTGTCATTAAGTTGTCCAGTGGAGTAGGACTGTACTCTAGCATCTCCTGACCCCCTCTAGCATGGGATTGTGTCATTAAGTTGTCCAGTGTAGTAGGACTGTACTCTAGCATCTCCTGACCCCCTCTAGTGTGGGATTGTGTCATTAAGTTGTCCAGTGGAGTAGGACTGTACTCTAGCATCTCCTGACCCCCTCTAGTGTGGGATTGTGTCATTAAGTTGTCCAGTGGAGTGGGACTGTACTCTAGCATCTCCTGACCCCCCTCTAGCGTGGGATTGTGTCACTAAGTTGTCCAGTGGAGTAGGACTGTACTCTAGCATCTCCTGACCCCCTCTAGCGTGGGATTGTGTCATTAAGTTGTCCAGTGTAGTAGGACTGTACTCTAGCATCTCCTGACCCCCTCTAGTGTGGGATTGTGTCATTAAGTTGTCCAGTGGAGTAGGACTGTACTCTAGCATCTCCTGACCCCCTCTAGCGTGGGATTGTGTCATTAAGTTGTCCAGTGGAGTAGGACTGTACTCTAGCATCTCCTGACCCCCTCTAGCGTGGGATTGTGTCATTAAGTTGTCCAGTGGAGTAGGACTGTACTCTAGCATCTCCTGACCCCCTCTAGCGTGGGATTGTGTCATTAAGTTGTCCAGTGGAGTAGGACTGTACTCTACCATCTCCTGACCCCCTCTAGTGTGGGATTGTGTCATTAAGTTGTCCAGTGTAGTAGGACTGTACTCTAGCATCTCCTGACCCCCTCTAGCGTGGGATTGTGTCATTAAGTTGTCCAGTGTAGTAGGACTGTACTCTAGCATCTCCTGACCCCCTCTAGCGTGGGATTGTGTCATTAAATTGTCCAGTGGAGTAGGACTGTACTCTAGCATCTCCTGACCCCCTCTAGTGTGGGATTGTGTCATTAAGTTGTCCAGTGGAGTAGGACTGTACTCTAGCATCTCCTGACCCCCTCTAGTGTGGGATTGTGTCATTAAGTTGTCCAGTGTAGTAGGACTGTACTCTAGCATCTCCTGACCCCCTCTAGCATGGGATTGTGTCATTATGCTGTCCAGTGGAGTAGGACTGTACTCTAGCATCTCCTGACCCCCTCTAGCGTGGGATTGTGTCATTAAGTTGTCCAGTGGAGTAGGACTGTACTCTAGCATCTCCTGACCCCCTCTAGCGTGGGATTGTGTCATTAAGTTGTCCAGTGGAGTAGGACTGTACTCTACCATCTCCTGACCCCCTCTAGTGTGGGATTGTGTCATTAAGTTGTCCAGTGGAGTAGGACTGTACTCTAGCATCTCCTGACCCCCCTCTAGCGTGGGATTGTGTCATTAAGTTGTCCAGTGGAGTAGGACTGTACTCTAGCATCTCCTGACCCCCTCTAGTGTGGGATTGTGTCATTAAGTTGTCCAGTGGAGTAGGACTGTACTCTAGCATCTCCTGACCCCCTCTAGTGTGGGATTGTGTCATTAAGTTGTCCAGTGGAGTAGGACTGTACTCTAGCATCTCCTGACCCCCTCTAGCGTGGGATTGTGTCATTAAGTTGTCCAGTGTAGTAGGACTGTACTCTAGCATCTCCTGACCCCCTCTAGCGTGGGATTGTGTCATTAAGTTGTCCAGTGTAGTAGGACTGTACTCTAGCATCTCCTGACCCCCTCTAGCGTGGGATTGTGTCATTAAGTTGTCCAGTGGAGTAGGACTGTACTCTAGCATCTCCTGACCCCCTCTAGTGTGGGATTGTGTCATTAAGTTGTCCAGTGTAGTAGGACTGTACTCTAGCATCTCCTGACCCCCTCTAGCGTGGGATTGTGTCATTATGCTGTCCAGTGTAGTAGGACTGTACTCTAGCATCTCCTGACCCCCTCTAGCGTGGGATTGTGTCATTAAGTTGTCCAGTGGAGTAGGACTGTACTCTACCATCTCCTGACCCCCTCTAGTGTGGGATTGTGTCATTAAGTTGTCCAGTGGAGTAGGACTGTACTCTAGCATCTCCTGACCCCCTCTAGTGTGGGATTGTGTCATTAAGTTGTCCAGTGGAGTAGGACTGTACTCTAGCATCTCCTGACCCCCTCTAGTGTGGGATTGTGTCATTAAGTTGTCCAGTGTAGTAGGACTGTACTCTAGCATCTCCTGACCCCCTCTAGTGTGGGACTGTGTCATTAAGTTGTCCAGTGGAGTAGGACTGTACTCTAGCATCTCCTGACCCCCTCTAGTGTGGGATTGTGTCATTAAGTTGTCCAGTGGAGTAGGACTGTACTCTAGCATCTCCTGACCCCCTCTAGCGTGGGATTGTGTCATTAAGTTGTCCAGTGGAGTAGGACTGTACTCTACCATCTCCTGACCCCCTCTAGTGTGGGATTGTGTCATTAAGTTGTCCAGTGTAGTAGGACTGTACTCTAGCATCTCCTGACCCCCTCTAGCGTGGGATTGTGTCATTAAGTTGTCCAGTGTAGTAGGACTGTACTCTAGCATCTCCTGACCCCCTCTAGCGTGGGATTGTGTCATTAAATTGTCCAGTGGAGTAGGACTGTACTCTAGCATCTCCTGACCCCCTCTAGTGTGGGATTGTGTCATTAAGTTGTCCAGTGGAGTAGGACTGTACTCTAGCATCTCCTGACCCCCTCTAGTGTGGGATTGTGTCATTAAGTTGTCCAGTGTAGTAGGACTGTACTCTAGCATCTCCTGACCCCCTCTAGCATGGGATTGTGTCATTATGCTGTCCAGTGGAGTAGGACTGTACTCTAGCATCTCCTGACCCCCTCTAGCGTGGGATTGTGTCATTAAGTTGTCCAGTGGAGTAGGACTGTACTCTAGCATCTCCTGACCCCCTCTAGCGTGGGATTGTGTCATTAAGTTGTCCAGTGGAGTAGGACTGTACTCTACCATCTCCTGACCCCCTCTAGTGTGGGATTGTGTCATTAAGTTGTCCAGTGGAGTAGGACTGTACTCTAGCATCTCCTGACCTCCCTCTAGTGTGGGATTGTGTCATTAAGTTGTCCAGTGGAGTAGGACTGTACTCTAGCATCTCCTGACCCCCTCTAGCGTGGGATTGTGTCATTAAGTTGTCCAGTGTAGTAGGACTGTACTCTAGCATCTCCTGACCCCCTCTAGTGTGGGATTGTGTCATTAAGTTGTCCAGTGGAGTAGGACTGTACTCTAGCATCTCCTGACCCCCTCTAGCGTGGGATTGTGTCATTAAGTTGTCCAGTGTAGTAGGACTGTACTCTAGCATCTCCTGACCCCCTCTAGCGTGGGATTGTGTCATTAAGTTGTCCAGTGTAGTAGGACTGTACTCTAGCATCTCCTGACCCCCTCTAGCGTGGGATTGTGTCATTAAGTTGTCCAGTGGAGTAGGACTGTACTCTAGCATCTCCTGACCCCCTCTAGTGTGGGATTGTGTCATTAAGTTGTCCAGTGTAGTAGGACTGTACTCTAGCATCTCCTGACCCCCTCTGGCGTGGGATTGTGTAATTATGCTGTCCAGTGGAGTAGGACTGTACTCTAGCATCTCCTGACCCCCTCTAGCGTGGGATTGTGTCATTAAGTTGTCCAGTGGAGTAGGACTGTACTCTACCATCTCCTGACCCCCTCTAGTGTGGGATTGTGTCATTAAGTTGTCCAGTGGAGTAGGACTGTACTCTAGCATCTCCTGACCCCCTCTAGCGTGGGATTGTGTCATTAAGTTGTCCAGTGGAGTAGGACTGTACTCTAGCATCTCCTGACCCCCTCTAGTGTGGGATTGTGTCATTAAGTTGTCCAGTGGAGTAGGACTGTACTCTAGCATCTCCTGACCCCCTCTAGCGTGGGATTGTGTCATTAAGTTGTCCAGTGTAGTAGGACTGTACTCTAGCATCTCCTGACCCCCTCTAGTGTGGGATTGTGTCATTAAGTTGTCCAGTGGAGTAGGACTGTACTCTAGCATCTCCTGACCCCCTCTAGCGTGGGATTGTGTCATTAAGTTGTCCAGTGTAGTAGGACTGTACTCTAGCATCTCCTGACCCCCTCTAGTGTGGGATTGTGTCATTAAGTTGTCCAGTGTAGTAGGACTGTACTCTAGCATCTCCTGACCCCCTCTAGCGTGGGATTGTGTCATTAAGTTGTCCAGTGGAGTAGGACTGTACTCTAGCATCTCCTGACCCCCTCTAGCGTGGGATTGTGTCATTAAGTTGTCCAGTGGAGTAGGACTGTACTCTACCATCTCCTGACCCCCTCTAGTGTGGGATTGTGTCATTAAGTTGTCCAGTGGAGTAGGACTGTACTCTAGCATCTCCTGACCTCCCTCTAGTGTGGGATTGTGTCATTAAGTTGTCCAGTGGAGTAGGACTGTACTCTAGCATCTCCTGACCCCCTCTAGCGTGGGATTGTGTCATTAAGTTGTCCAGTGTAGTAGGACTGTACTCTAGCATCTCCTGACCCCCTCTAGTGTGGGATTGTGTCATTAAGTTGTCCAGTGTAGTAGGACTGTACTCTAGCATCTCCTGACCCCCTCTAGCGTGGGATTGTGTCATTAAGTTGTCCAGTGTAGTAGGACTGTACTCTAGCATCTCCTGACCCCCTCTAGCGTGGGATTGTGTCATTAAGTTGTCCAGTGTAGTAGGACTGTACTCTAGCATCTCCTGACCCCCTCTAGCGTGGGATTGTGTCATTAAGTTGTCCAGTGGAGTAGGACTGTACTCTAGCATCTCCTGACCCCCTCTAGTGTGGGATTGTGTCATTAAGTTGTCCAGTGTAGTAGGACTGTACTCTAGCATCTCCTGACCCCCTCTAGGCGTGGGATTGTGTCATTATGCTGTCCAGTGGAGTAGGACTGTACTCTAGCATCTCCTGACCCCCTCTAGCGTGGGATTGTGTCATTAAGTTGTCCAGTGGAGTAGGACTGTACTCTAGCATCTCCTGACCCCCTCTAGTGTGGGATTGTGTCATTAAGTTGTCCAGTGGAGTAGGACTGTACTCTAGCATCTCCTGACCCCCTCTAGCGTGGGATTGTGTCATTAAGTTGTCCAGTGGAGTAGGACTGTACTCTAGCATCTCCTGACCCCCTCTAGTGTGGGATTGTGTCATTAAGTTGTCCAGTGGAGTAGGACTGTACTCTAGCATCTCCTGACCCCCTCTAGCGTGGGATTGTGTCATTAAGTTGTCCAGTGTAGTAGGACTGTACTCTAGCATCTCCTGACCCCCTCTAGTGTGGGATTGTGTCATTAAGTTGTCCAGTGGAGTAGGACTGTACTCTAGCATCTCCTGACCCCCTCTAGCGTGGGATTGTGTCATTAAGTTGTCCAGTGTAGTAGGACTGTACTCTAGCATCTCCTGACCCCCTCTAGCGTGGGATTGTGTCATTAAGTTGTCCAGTGTAGTAGGACTGTACTCTAGCATCTCCTGACCCCCTCTAGCGTGGGATTGTGTCATTAAGTTGTCCAGTGGAGTAGGACTGTACTCTAGCATCTCCTGACCCCCTCTAGTGTGGGATTGTGTCATTAAGTTGTCCAGTGTAGTAGGACTGTACTCTAGCATCTCCTGACCCCCTCTAGCGTGGGATTGTGTCATTAATGCTGTCCAGTGGAGTAGGACTGTACTCTAGCATCTCCTGACCCCCTCTAGCGTGGGATTGTGTCATTAAGTTGTCCAGTGGAGTAGGACTGTACTCTACCATCTCCTGACCCCCTCTAGTGTGGGATTGTGTCATTAAGTTGTCCAGTGGAGTAGGACTGTACTCTAGCATCTCCTGACCCCCTCTAGTGTGGGATTGTGTCATTAAGTTGTCCAGTGGAGTAGGACTGTACTCTAGCATCTCCTGACCCCCTCTAGCGTGGGATTGTGTCATTAAGTTGTCCAGTGTAGTAGGACTGTACTCTAGCATCTCCTGACCCCCTCTAGTGTGGGATTGTGTCATTAAGTTGTCCAGTGGAGTAGGACTGTACTCTAGCATCTCCTGACCCCCTCTAGTGTGGGATTGTGTCATTAAGTTGTCCAGTGTAGTAGGACTGTACTCTAGCATCTCCTGACCCCCTCTAGTGTGGGATTGTGTCATTAAGTTGTCCAGTGGAGTAGGACTGTACTCTAGCATCTCCTGACCCCCTCTAGTGTGGGATTGTGTCATTAAGTTGTCCAGTGGAGTAGGACTGTACTCTAGCATCTCCTGACCCCCTCTAGCGTGGGATTGTGTCATTAAGTTGTCCAGTGGAGTAGGACTGTACTCTAGCATCTCCTGACCCCCTCTAGTGTGGGATTGTGTCATTAAGTTGTCCAGTGTAGTAGGACTGTACTCTAGCATCTCCTGACCCCCTCTAGCGTGGGATTGTGTCATTAAGTTGTCCAGTGTAGTAGGACTGTACTCTAGCATCTCCTGACCCCCTCTAGCGTGGGATTGTGTCATTAAGTTGTCCAGTGGAGTAGGACTGTACTCTAGCATCTCCTGACCCCCTCTAGTGTGGGATTGTGTCATTAAGTTGTCCAGTGGAGTAGGACTGTACTCTAGCATCTCCTGACCCCCTCTAGTGTGGGATTGTGTCATTAAGTTGTCCAGTGTAGTAGGACTGTACTCTAGCATCTCCTGACCCCCTCTAGCGTGGGATTGTGTCATTAAGTTGTCCAGTGGAGTAGGACTGTACTCTAGCATCTCCTGACCCCCTCTAGCGTGGGATTGTGTCATTAAGTTGTCCAGTGGAGTAGGACTGTACTCTAGCATCTCCTGACCCCCTCTAGTGTGGGATTGTGTCATTAAGTTGTCCAGTGGAGTAGGACTGTACTCTAGCATCTCCTGACCCCCTCTAGCGTGGGATTGTGTCATTAAGTTGTCCAGTGTAGTAGGACTGTACTCTAGCATCTCCTGACCCCCTCTAGCGTGGGATTGTGTCATTAAGTTGTCCAGTGGAGTAGGACTGTACTCTAGCATCTCCTGACCCCCTCTAGTGTGGGATTGTGTCATTAAGTTGTCCAGTGTAGTAGGACTGTACTCTAGCATCTCCTGACCCCCTCTAGCGTGGGATTGTGTCATTAAGTTGTCCAGTGTAGTAGGACTGTACTCTAGCATCTCCTGACCCCCTCTAGCGTGGGATTGTGTCATTAAGTTGTCCAGTGGAGTAGGACTGTACTCTAGCATCTCCTGACCCCCTCTAGCGTGGGATTGTGTCATTAAGTTGTCCAGTGGAGTAGGACTGTACTCTAGCATCTCCTGACCCCCTCTAGCGTGGGATTGTGTCATTAAGTTGTCCAGTGGAGTAGGACTGTACTCTAGCATCTCCTGACCCCCTCTAGCGTGGGATTGTGTCATTAAGTTGTCCAGTGGAGTAGGACTGTACTCTAGCATCTCCTGACCCCCTCTAGCGTGGGATTGTGTCATTAAGTTGTCCAGTGTAGTAGGACTGTACTCTAGCATCTCCTGACCCCCTCTAGCGTGGGATTGTGTCATTAAGTTGTCCAGTGGAGTAGGACTGTACTCTAGCATCTCCTGACCCCCTCTAGCGTGGGATTGTGTCATTAAGTTGTCCAGTGGAGTAGGACTGTACTCTAGCATCTCCTGACCCCCTCTAGTGTGGGATTGTGTCATTAAGTTGTCCAGTGGAGTAGGACTGTACTCTAGCATCTCCTGACCCCCTCTAGCGTGGGATTGTGTCATTAAGTTGTCCAGTGGAGTAGGACTGTACTCTAGCATCTCCTGACCCCCTCTAGCGTGGGATTGTGTCATTAAGTTGTCCAGTGGAGTAGGACTGTACTCTAGCATCTCCTGACCCCCTCTAGTGTGGGATTGTGTCATTAAGTTGTCCAGTGGAGTAGGACTGTACTCTAGCATCTCCTGACCCCCTCTAGCGTGGGATTGTGTCATTAAGTTGTCCAGTGTAGTAGGACTGTACTCTAGCATCTCCTGACCCCCTCTAGTGTGGGATTGTGTCATTAAGTTGTCCAGTGGAGTAGGACTGTACTCTAGCATCTCCTGACCCCCTCTAGTGTGGGATTGTGTCATTAAGTTGTCCAGTGGAGTAGGACTGTACTCTAGCATCTCCTGACCCCCTCTAGCGTGGGATTGTGTCATTAAGTTGTCCAGTGGAGTAGGACTGTACTCTAGCATCTCCTGACCCCCTCTAGCGTGGGATTGTGTCATTAAGTTGTCCAGTGGAGTAGGACTGTACTCTAGCATCTCCTGACCCCCTCTAGCGTGGGATTGTGTCATTAAGTTGTCCAGTGGAGTAGGACTGTACTCTAGCATCTCCTGACCCCCTCTAGCGTGGGATTGTGTCATTAAGTTGTCCAGTGTAGTAGGACTGTACTCTAGCATCTCCTGACCCCCTCTAGCGTGGGATTGTGTCATTAAGTTGTCCAGTGGAGTAGGACTGTACTCTAGCATCTCCTGACCCCCTCTAGTGTGGGATTGTGTCATTAAGTTGTCCAGTGTAGTAGGACTGTACTCTAGCATCTCCTGACCCCCTCTAGCGTGGGATTGTGTCATTAAGTTGTCCAGTGGAGTAGGACTGTACTCTAGCATCTCCTGACCCCCTCTAGCGTGGGATTGTGTCATTAAGTTGTCCAGTGGAGTAGGACTGTACTCTAGCATCTCCTGACCCCCTCTAGCGTGGGATTGTGTCATTAAGTTGTCCAGTGTAGTAGGACTGTACTCTAGCATCTCCTGACCCCCTCTAGTGTGGGATTGTGTCATTAAGTTGTCCAGTGGAGTAGGACTGTACTCTAGCATCTCCTGACCCCCTCTAGTGTGGGATTGTGTCATTAAGTTGTCCAGTGGAGTAGGACTGTACTCTAGCATCTCCTGACCCCCTCTAGCGTGGGATTGTGTCATTAAGTTGTCCAGTGTAGTAGGACTGTACTCTAGCATCTCCTGACCCCCTCTAGCGTGGGATTGTGTCATTAAGTTGTCCAGTGGAGTAGGACTGTACTCTAGCATCTCCTGACCCCCTCTAGCGTGGGATTGTGTCATTAAGTTGTCCAGTGGAGTAGGACTGTACTCTAGCATCTCCTGACCCCCTCTAGTGTGGGATTGTGTCATTAAGTTGTCCAGTGGAGTAGGACTGTACTCTAGCATCTCCTGACCCCCTCTAGCGTGGGATTGTGTCATTAAGTTGTCCAGTGGAGTAGGACTGTACTCTAGCATCTCCTGACCCCCTCTAGCGTGGGATTGTGTCATTAAGTTGTCCAGTGTAGTAGGACTGTACTCTAGCATCTCCTGACCCCCTCTAGCGTGGGATTGTGTCATTAAGTTGTCCAGTGGAGTAGGACTGTACTCTAGCATCTCCTGACCCCCTCTAGCGTGGGATTGTGTCATTAAGTTGTCCAGTGTAGTAGGACTGTACTCTAGCATCTCCTGACCCCCTCTAGTGTGGGATTGTGTCATTAAGTTGTCCAGTGGAGTAGGACTGTACTCTAGCATCTCCTGACCCCCTCTAGCGTGGGATTGTGTCATTAAGTTGTCCAGTGGAGTAGGACTGTACTCTAGCATCTCCTGACCCCCTCTAGCGTGGGATTGTGTCATTAAGTTGTCCAGTGGAGTAGGACTGTACTCTAGCATCTCCTGACCCCCTCTAGTGTGGGATTGTGTCATTAAGTTGTCCAGTGGAGTAGGACTGTACTCTAGCATCTCCTGACCCCCTCTAGCGTGGGATTGTGTCATTAAGTTGTCCAGTGTAGCAGGACTGTACTCTAGCATCTCCTGACCCCCTCTAGCGTGGGATTGTGTCATTAAGTTGTCCAGTGTAGTAGGACTGTACTCTAGCATCTCCTGACCCCCTCTAGTGTGGGATTGTGTCATTAAGTTGTCCAGTGTAGTAGGACTGTACTCTAGCATCTCCTGACCCCCTCTAGCGTGGGATTGTGTCATTAAGTTGTCCAGTGGAGTAGGACTGTACTCTAGCATCTCCTGACCCCCTCTAGCGTGGGATTGTGTCATTAAGTTGTCCAGTGGAGTAGGACTGTACTCTAGCATCTCCTGACCCCCTCTAGCGTGGGATTGTGTCATTAAGTTGTCCAGTGTAGTAGGACTGTACTCTAGCATCACCTGACCCCCTCTAGCGTGGGATTGTGTCATTAAGTTGTCCAGTGTAGTAGGACTGTACTCTAGCATATCCTGACCCCCTCTAGCGTGGGATTGTGTCATTAAGTTGTCCAGTGGAGTAGGACTGTACTCTAGCATCTCCTGACCCCCTCTAGTGTGGGATTGTGTCATTATGTTGTCCAGTGGAGTAGGACTGTACTCTAGCATCTCCTGACCCCCTCTAGTGTGGGATTGTGTCATTAAGTTGTCCAGTGGAGTAGGACTGTACTCTAGCATCTCCTGACCCCCTCTAGCGTGGGATTGTGTCATTAAGTTGTCCAGTGGAGTAGGACTGTACTCTAGCATCTCCTGACCCCCTCTAGCGTGGGATTGTGTCATTAAGTTGTCCAGTGTAGTAGGACTGTACTCTAGCATCTCCTGACCCCCTTTAGCGTGGGATTGTGTCATTAAGTTGTCCAGTGTAGTAGGACTGTACTCTAGCATCTCCTGACCCCCTCTAGCGTGGGATTGTGTCATTAAGTTGTCCAGTGGAGTAGGACTGTACTCTAGCATCTCCTGACCCCCTCTAGTGTGGGATTGTGTCATTAAGTTGTCCAGTGGAGTAGGACTGTACTCTAGCATCTCCTGACCCCCTCTAGCGTGGGATTGTGTCATTAAGTTGTCCAGTGTAGTAGGACTGTACTCTAGCATCTCCTGACCCCCTCTAGCGTGGGATTGTGTCATTAAGTTGTCCAGTGTAGTAGGACTGTACTCTAGCATCTCCTGACCCCCTCTAGTGTGGGATTGTGTCATTAAGTTGTCCAGTGTAGTAGGACTGTACTCTAGCATCTCCTGACCCCCTCTAGCGTGGGATTGTGTCATTAAGTTGTCCAGTGGAGTAGGACTGTACTCTAGCATCTCCTGACCCCCTCTAGCGTGGGATTGTGTCATTAGGTTGTCCAGTGTAGTAGGACTGTACTCTAGCATCACCTGACCCCCTCTAGCGTGGGATTGTGTCATTAAGTTGTCCAGTGTAGTAGGACTGTACTCTAGCATCTCCTGACCCCCTCTAGCGTGGGATTGTGTCATTAAGTTGTCCAGTGGAGTAGGACTGTACTCTAGCATCTCCTGACCCCCTCTAGTGTGGGATTGTGTCATTAAGTTGTCCAGTGGAGTAGGACTGTACTCTAGCATCTCCTGACCCCCTCTAGCGTGGGATTGTGTCATTAAGTTGTCCAGTGTAGTAGGACTGTACTCTAGCATCTCCTGACCCCCTCTAGTGTGGGATTGTGTCATTAAGTTGTCCAGTGGAGTAGGACTGTACTCTAGCATCTCCTGACCCCCTCTAGCGTGGGATTGTGTCATTAAGTTGTCCAGTGTAGTAGGACTGTACTCTAGCATCTCCTGACCCCCTCTAGTGTGGGATTGTGTCATTAAGTTGTCCAGTGGAGTAGGACTGTACTCTAGCATCTCCTGACCCCCTCTAGCGTGGGATTGTGTCATTAAGTTGTCCAGTGGAGTAGGACTGTACTCTAGCATCTCCTGACCCCCTCTAGCGTGGGATTGTGTCATTAAGTTGTCCAGTGGAGTAGGACTGTACTCTAGCATCTCCTGACCCCCTCTAGTGTGGGATTGTGTCATTAAGTTGTCCAGTGGAGTAGGACTGTACTCTAGCATCTCCTGACCCCCTCTAGCGTGGGATTGTGTCATTAAGTTGTCCGGTGTAGTAGGACTGTACTCTAGCATCTCCTGACCCCCTCTAGCGTGGGATTGTGTCATTAAGTTGTCCAGTGTAGTAGGACTGTACTCTAGCATCTCCTGACCCCCTCTAGTGTGGGATTGTGTCATTAAGTTGTCCAGTGTAGTAGGACTGTACTCTAGCATCTCCTGACCCCCTCTAGCGTGGGATTGTGTCATTAAGTTGTCCAGTGGAGTAGGACTGTACTCTAGCATCTCCTGACCCCCTCTAGCGTGGGATTGTGTCATTAAGTTGTCCAGTGGAGTAGGACTGTACTCTAGCATCTCCTGACCCCCTCTAGCGTGGGATTGTGTCATTAAGTTGTCCAGTGTAGTAGGACTGTACTCTAGCATCACCTGACCCCCTCTAGCGTGGGATTGTGTCATTAAGTTGTCCAGTGTAGTAGGACTGTACTCTAGCATCTCCTGACCCCCTCTAGCGTGGGATTGTGTCATTAAGTTGTCCAGTGGAGTAGGACTGTACTCTAGCATCTCCTGACCCCCTCTAGCGTGGGATTGTGTCATTAAGTTGTCCAGTGTAGTAGGACTGTACTCTAGCATCACCTGACCCCCTCTAGCGTGGGATTGTGTCATTAAGTTGTCCAGTGTAGTAGGACTGTACTCTAGCATCTCCTGACCCCCTCTAGCGTGGGATTGTGTCATTAAGTTGTCCAGTGGAGTAGGACTGTACTCTAGCATCTCCTGACCCCCTCTAGTGTGGGATTGTGTCATTAAGTTGTCCAGTGGAGTAGGACTGTACTCTAGCATCTCCTGACCCCCTCTAGCGTGGGATTGTGTCATTAAGTTGTCCAGTGTAGTAGGACTGTACTCTAGCATCTCCTGACCCCCTCTAGTGTGGGATTGTGTCATTAAGTTGTCCAGTGTAGTAGGACTGTACTCTAGCATCTCCTGACCCCCTCTAGCGTGGGATTGTGTCATTAAGTTGTCCAGTGGAGTAGGACTGTACTCTAGCATCTCCTGACCCCCTCTAGCGTGGGATTGTGTCATTAAGTTGTCCAGTGGAGTAGGACTGTACTCTAGCATCTCCTGACCCCCTCTAGCGTGGGATTGTGTCATTAAGTTGTCCAGTGTAGTAGGACTGTACTCTAGCATCACCTGACCCCCTCTAGCGTGGGATTGTGTCATTAAGTTGTCCAGTGTAGTAGGACTGTACTCTAGCATCTCCTGACCCCCTCTAGCGTGGGATTGTGTCATTAAGTTGTCCAGTGGAGTAGGACTGTACTCTAGCATCTCCTGACCCCCTCTACTGTGGGATTGTGTCATTAAGTTGTCCAGTGTAGTAGGACTGTACTCTAGCATCTCCTGACCCCCTCTACCGTGGGATTGTGTCATTAAGTTGTCCAGTGTAGTAGGACTGTACTCTAGCATCTCCTGACCCCCTCTAGTGTGGGATTGTGTCATTAAGTTGTCCAGTGGAGTAGGACTGTACTCTAGCATCTCCTGACCCCCTCTAGTGTGGGATTGTGTCATTAAGTTGTCCAGTGGAGTAGGACTGTACTCTAGCATCTCCTGACCCCCTCTAGCGTGGGATTGTGTCATTAAGTTGTCCAGTGTAGTAGGACTGTACTCTAGCATATCCTGACCCCCTCTAGTGTGGGATTGTGTCATTAAGTTGTCCAGTGGAGTAGGACTGTACTCTAGCATCTCCTGACCCCCTCTAGCGTGGGATTGTGTCATTAAGTTGTCCAGTGGAGTAGGACTGTACTCTAGCATCTCCTGACCCCCTCTAGCGTGGGATTGTGTCATTAAGTTGTCCAGTGGAGTAGGACTGTACTCTAGCATCTCCTGACCCCCTCTAGTGTGGGATTGTGTCATTAAGTTGTCCAGTGGAGTAGGACTGTACTCTAGCATCTCCTGACCCCCTCTAGCGTGGGATTGTGTCATTAAGTTGTCCAGTGTAGTAGGACTGTACTCTAGCATCTCCTGACCCCCTCTAGCGTGGGATTGTGTCATTAAGTTGTCCAGTGTAGTAGGACTGTACTCTAGCATCTCCTGACCCCCTCTAGTGTGGGATTGTGTCATTAAGTTGTCCAGTGTAGTAGGACTGTACTCTAGCATCTCCTGACCCCCTCTAGCGTGGGATTGTGTCATTAAGTTGTCCAGTGGAGTAGGACTGTACTCTAGCATCTCCTGACCCCCTCTAGCGTGGGATTGTGTCATTAAGTTGTCCAGTGGAGTAGGACTGTACTCTAGCATCTCCTGACCCCCTCTAGCGTGGGATTGTGTCATTAAGTTGTCCAGTGTAGTAGGACTGTACTCTAGCATCACCTGACCCCCTCTAGCGTGGGATTGTGTCATTAAGTTGTCCAGTGTAGTAGGACTGTACTCTAGCATCTCCTGACCCCCCCTCTAGCGTGGGATTGTGTCATTAAGTTGTCCAGTGTAGCAGGACTATACTCTAGCATCTCCTGACCCCCTCTAGTGTGGGATTGTGTCATTAAGTTGTCCAGTGTAGTAGGACTGTACTCTAGCATCTCCTGACCCCCTCTAGCGTGGGATTGTGTCATTAAGTTGTCCAGTGGAGTAGGACTGTACTCTAGCATCTCCTGACCCCCTCTAGAGTGGGATTGTGTCATTAAGTTGTCCAGTGGAGTAGGACTGTACTCTAGCATCTCCTGACCCCCTCTAGTGTGGGATTGTGTCATTAAGTTGTCCAGTGGAGTAGGACTGTACTCTAGCATCTCCTGACCCCCTCTACCGTGGGATTGTGTCATTAAGTTGTCCAGTGTAGTAGGACTGTACTCTAGCATCTCCTGACCCCCCCTCTAGCGTGGGATTGTGTCATTAAGTTGTCCAGTGTAGCAGGACTATACTCTAGCATCTCCTGACCCCCTCTAGTGTGGGATTGTGTCATTAAGTTGTCCAGTGTAGTAGGACTGTACTCTAGCATCTCCTGACCCCCTCTAGCGTGGGATTGTGTCATTAAGTTGTCCAGTGGAGTAGGACTGTACTCTAGCATCTCCTGACCCCCTCTAGAGTGGGATTGTGTCTTTAAGTTGTCCAGTGGAGTAGGACTGTACTCTAGCATCTCCTGACCCCCTCTAGTGTGGGATTGTGTCATTAAGTTGTCCAGTGGAGTAGGACTGTACTCTAGCATCTCCTGACCCCCTCTACCGTGGGATTGTGTCATTAAGTTGTCCAGTGTAGTAGGACTGTACTCTAGCATCTCCTGACCCCCTCTAGTGTGGGATTGTGTCATTAAGTTGTCCAGTGGAGTAGGACTGTACTCTAGCATCTCCTGACCCCCTCTAGCGTGGGATTGTGTCATTAAGTTGTCCAGTGTAGTAGGACTGTACTCTAGCATCTCCTGACCCCCTCTAGCGTGGGATTGTGTCATTAAGTTGTCCGGTGTAGTAGGACTGTACTCTAGCATCTCCTGACCCCCTCTAGCGTGGGATTGTGTCATTAAGTTGTCCAGTGGAGTAGGACTGTACTCTAGCATCTCCTGACCCCCTCTAGTGTGGGATTGTGTCATTAAGTTGTCCAGTGGAGTAGGACTGTACTCTAGCATCTCCTGACCCCCTCTAGTGTGGGATTGTGTCATTAAGTTGTCCAGTGTAGTAGGACTGTACTCTAGCATTTCCTGACCCCCTCTAGAGTGGGATTGTGTCATTAAGTTGTCCAGTGGAGTAGGACTGTACTCTAGCATCTCCTGACCCCCTCTAGTGTGGGATTGTGTCATTAAGTTGTCCAGTGTAGTAGGACTGTACTCTAGCATCTCCTGACCCCCTCTAGAGTGGGATTGTGTCATTAAGTTGTCCAGTGTAGTAGGACTGTACTCTAGCATCTCCTGACCCCCTCTAGCGTGGGATTGTTTCATTAAGTTGTCCAGTGGAGTAGGACTGTACTCTAGCATCTCCTGACCCCCTCTAGAGTGGGATTGTGTCTTTAAGTTGTCCAGTGGAGTAGGACTGTACTCTAGCATCTCCTGACCCCCTCTAGTGTGGGATTGTGTCATTAAGTTGTCCAGTGGAGTAGGACTGTACTCTAGCATCTCCTGACCCCCTCTACCGTGGGATTGTGTCATTAAGTTGTCCAGTGTAGTAGGACTGTACTCTAGCATCTCCTGACCCCCTCTAGTGTGGGATTGTGTCATTAAGTTGTCCAGTGGAGTAGGACTGTACTCTAGCATCTCCTGACCCCCTCTAGAGTGGGATTGTGTCTTTAAGTTGTCCAGTGGAGTAGGACTGTACTCTAGCATCTCCTGACCCCCTCTAGTGTGGGATTGTGTCATTAAGTTGTCCAGTGGAGTAGGACTGTACTCTAGCATCTCCTGACCCCCTCTACCGTGGGATTGTGTCATTAAGTTGTCCAGTGTAGTAGGACTGTACTCTAGCATCTCCTGACCCCCTCTAGTGTGGGATTGTGTCATTAAGTTGTCCAGTGGAGTAGGACTGTACTCTAGCATCTCCTGACCCCCTCTAGCGTGGGATTGTGTCATTAAGTTGTCCAGTGTAGTAGGACTGTACTCTAGCATCTCCTGACCCCCTCTAGCGTGGGATTGTGTCATTAAGTTGTCCGGTGTAGTAGGACTGTACTCTAGCATCTCCTGACCCCCTCTAGCGTGGGATTGTGTCATTAAGTTGTCCAGTGGAGTAGGACTGTACTCTAGCATCTCCTGACCCCCTCTAGTGTGGGATTGTGTCATTAAGTTGTCCAGTGGAGTAGGACTGTACTCTAGCATCTCCTGACCCCCTCTAGTGTGGGATTGTGTCATTAAGTTGTCCAGTGTAGTAGGACTGTACTCTAGCATTTCCTGACCCCCTCTAGAGTGGGATTGTGTCATTAAGTTGTCCAGTGGAGTAGGACTGTACTCTAGCATCTCCTGACCCCCTCTAGTGTGGGATTGTGTCATTAAGTTGTCCAGTGTAGTAGGACTGTACTCTAGCATCTCCTGACCCCCTCTAGTGTGGGATTGTGTCATTATGCTGTCCAGTGGAGTAGGACTGTACTCTAGCATCTCCTGACCCCCTCTAGCGTGGGATTGTTTCATTAAGTTGTCCAGTGGAGTAGGACTGTACTCTACCATCTCCTGACCCCCTCTAGTGTGGGATTGTGTCATTAAGTTGTCCAGTGGAGTAGGACTGTACTCTAGCATATCCTGACCCCCCTCTAGCGTGGGATTGTGTCATTAAGTTGTCCAGTGTAGTAGGACTGTACTCTAGCATCTCCTGACCCCCTCTAGTGTGGGATTGTGTCATTATGTTGTCCAGTGGAGTAGGACTGTACTCTAGCATCTCCTGACCCCCTCTAGTGTGGGATTGTGTCATTAAGTTGTCCAGTGGAGTAGGACTGTACTCTAGCATCTCCTGACCCCCTCTAGCGTGGGATTGTGTCATTAAGTTGTCCAGTGTAGTAGGACTGTACTCTAGCATCTCCTGACCCCCTCTAGTGTGGGATTGTGTCATTAAGTTGTCCAGTGGAGTAGGACTGTACTCTACCATCTCCTGACCCCCTCTAGTGTGGGATTGTGCCATTAAGTTGTCCAGTGTAGTAGGACTGTACTCTAGCATCTCCTGACCCCCTCTAGTGTGGGATTGTGTCATTAAGTTGTCCAGTGGAGTAGGACTGTACTCTAGCATCTCCTGACCCCCTCTAGTGTGGGATTGTGTCATTAAGTTGTCCAGTGGAGTAGGACTGTACTCTAGCATCTCCTGACCCCCCCTCTAGCGTGGGATTGTGTCATTAAGTTGTCCAGTGTAGCAGGACTATACTCTAGCATCTCCTGACCCCCTCTAGTGTGGGATTGTGTCATTAAGTTGTCCAGTGTAGTAGGACTGTACTCTAGCATCTCCTGACCCCCTCTAGCGTGGGATTGTGTCATTAAGTTGTCCAGTGGAGTAGGACTGTACTCTAGCATCTCCTGACCCCCTCTAGAGTGGGATTGTGTCATTAAGTTGTCCAGTGGAGTAGGACTGTACTCTAGCATCTCCTGACCCCCTCTAGTGTGGGATTGTGTCATTAAGTTGTCCAGTGTAGTAGGACTGTACTCTAGCATCTCCTGACCCCCTCTAGTGTGGGATTGTGTCATTATGCTGTCCAGTGGAGTAGGACTGTACTCTAGCATCTCCTGACCCCGTCTAGCGTGGGATTGTTTCATTAAGTTGTCCAGTGGAGTAGGACTGTACTCTACCATCTCCTGACCCCCTCTAGTGTGGGATTGTGTCATTAAGTTGTCCAGTGGAGTAGGACTGTACTCTAGCATATCCTGACCCCCCTCTAGCGTGGAATTGTGTCATTAAGTTGTCCAGTGTAGTAGGACTGTACTCTAGCATCTCCTGACCCCCTCTAGTGTGGGATTGTGTCATTATGTTGTCCAGTGGAGTAGGACTGTACTCTAGCATCTCCTGACCCCCTCTAGTGTGGGATTGTGTCATTAAGTTGTCCAGTGGAGTAGGACTGTATTCTAGCATCTCCTGACCCCCTCTAGCGTGGGATTGTGTCATTAAGTTGTCCAGTGTAGTAGGACTGTACTCTAGCATCTCCTGACCCCCTCTAGTGTGGGATTGTGTCATTAAGTTGTCCAGTGTAGTAGGACTGTACTCTAGCATCTCCTGACCCCCTCTAGCGTGGGATTGTGTCATTATGCTGTCCAGTGGAGTAGGACTGTACTCTAGCATCTCCTGACCCCCTCTAGTGTGGGATTGTGTCATTAAGTTGTCCAGTGGAGTAGGACTGTACTCTAGCATCTCCTGACCCCCTCTAGTGTGGGATTGTGTCATTAAGTTGTCCAGTGGAGTAGGACTGTACTCTAGCATCTCCTGACCCCCTCTAGCGTGGGATTGTGTCATTAAGTTGTCCAGTGTAGTAGGACTATACTCTAGCATCTCCTGACCCCCTCTAGTGT
The DNA here is from genome assembly GCF_002021735.2 of Oncorhynchus kisutch. Taxonomy (NCBI): domain Eukaryota; kingdom Metazoa; phylum Chordata; class Actinopteri; order Salmoniformes; family Salmonidae; genus Oncorhynchus; species Oncorhynchus kisutch. Next base: position 574,800 of record NC_034201.2, on the reverse strand, counting down.
GGGATTGTGTCATTAAGTTGTCCAGTGGAGTAGGACTGTACTCTAGCATCTCCTGACCCCCTCTAGCGTGGGATTGTGTCATTAAGTTGTCCAGTGGAGTAGGACTGTACTCTAGCATCTCCTGACCCCCTCTAGTGTGGGATTGTGTCATTAAGTTGTCCAGTGGAGTAGGACTGTACTCTAGCATCTCCTGACCCCCTCTAGCGTGGGATTGTGTCATTAAGTTGTCCAGTGTAGTAGGACTGTACTCTAGCATCTCCTGACCCCCTCTAGCGTGGGATTGTGTCATTAAGTTGTCCAGTGTAGTAGGACTGTACTCTAGCATCTCCTGACCCCCTCTAGCGTGGGATTGTGTCATTAAGTTGTCCAGTGGAGTAGGACTGTACTCTAGCATCTCCCGACCCCCTCTAGCGTGGGATTGTGTCATTAAGTTGTCCAGTGGAGTAGGACTGTACTCTAGCATCTCCTGACCCCCTCTAGCGTGGGATTGTGTCATTAAGTTGTCCAGTGTAGTAGGACTGTACTCTAGCATCTCCTGACCCCCTCTAGCGTGGGATTGTGTCATTAAGTTGTCCAGTGGAGTAGGACTGTACTCTAGCATCTCCTGACCCCCTCTAGCGTGGGATTGTGTCATTATGCTGTCCAGTGGAGTAGGACTGTACTCTAGCATCTCCTGACCCCCTCTAGTGTGGGATTGTGTCATTAAGTTGTCCAGTGGCGTAGGACTGTACTCTAGCATCTCCTGACCCCCTCTAGCGTGGGATTGTGTCATTAAGTTGTCCAGTGTAGTAGGACTGTACTCTACCATCTCCTGACCCCCTCTTGCGTGGGATTGTGTCATTAAGTTGTCCAGTGGAGTAGGACTGTACTCTAGCATCTCCTGACACCCTCTAGTGTGGGATTGTGTCATTAAGTTGTCCAGTGGAGTAGGACTGTACTCTAGCATCTCCTGACCCCCTCTAGCGTGGGATTGTGTCATTAAGTTGTCCAGTGTAGTAGGACTGTACTCTAGCATCTCCTGACCCCCTCTAGTGTGGGATTGTGTCATTAAGTTGTCCAGTGTAGTAGGACTGTACTCTACCATCTCCTGACCCCCTCTAGCGTGGGATTGTGTCATTAAGTTGTCCAGTGGAGTAGGACTGTACTCTAGCATCTCCCGACCCCCTCTAGCGTGGGATTGTGTCATTAAGTTGTCCAGTGGAGTAGGACTGTACTCTAGCATCTCCTGACCCCCTCTAGTGTGGGATTGTGTCATTAAGTTGTCCAGTGTAGTAGGACTGTACTCTAGCATCTCCTGACCCCCTCTAGCGTGGGATTGTGTCATTAAGTTGTCCAGTGGAGTAGGACTGTACTCTAGCATCTCCTGACCCCCTCTAGCGTGGGATTGTGTCATTATGCTGTCCAGTGGAGTAGGACTGTACTCTAGCATCTCCTGACCCCCTCTAGTGTGGGATTGTGTCATTAAGTTGTCCAGTGGCGTAGGACTGTACTCTAGCATCTCCTGACCCCCTCTAGCGTGGGATTGTGTCATTAAGTTGTCCAGTGTAGTAGGACTGTACTCTACCATCTCCTGACCCCCTCTTGCGTGGGATTGTGTCATTAAGTTGTCCAGTGGAGTAGGACTGTACTCTAGCATCTCCTGACACCCTCTAGTGTGGGATTGTGTCATTAAGTTGTCCAGTGTAGTAGGACTGTACTCTAGCATCTCCTGACCCCCTCTAGTGTGGGATTGTGTCATTAAGTTGTCCAGTGTAGTAGGACTGTACTCTACCATCTCCTGACCCCCTCTAGCGTGGGATTGTGTCATTAAGTTGTCCAGTGGAGTAGGACTGTACTCTAGCATCTCCTGACCCCCTCTAGTGTGGGATTGTGTCATTAAGTTGTCCAGTGGAGTAGGACTGTACTCTAGCATCTCCTGACCCCCTCTAACGTGGGATTGTGTCATTATGCTGTCCTGTGGAGTAGGACTTTACTCTAGCATCTCCTGACCCCCTCTAGCGTGGGATTGTGTCATTAAGTTGTCCAGTGGAGTAGGACTGTACTCTAGCATCTCCTGACCCCCTCTAGCGTGGGATTGTGTCATTAAGTTGTCCAGTGGAGTAGGACTGTACTCTAGCATCTCCTGACCCCCTCTAGTGTGGGATTGTGTCAGCCAGTCCTATATATGCGCAGGACCTTGTCCATCATAACATACTTTGATCCAGTGAGGGGCCCATCTTTACAGACCGTGTTATAGGAATGATGGATGCTGCTTCAACATACACAAAACAATCTCCACTGGAGCAGTTTGTAAGTTGACCCTTGTATCTTATCATGTGCCTCATCACTCTCCCCACCACCTTACATCCAGCTCTAGCCAGAAACTCAGTCACAACACTATCATCAGCTGATTCAGGTAGTTGTTTAATTGTAGCTGGAATGTAGTCCTGGTCAGCCACGCGCGACTTCAAACCCAACAGATTATTCTCTCTGACTGTTATTCCTCTGATCAGAATGTTTGCCTTTGCTTCCTTACTGAGAAGATACGTACTCTCTGTGCTGACCTCAAGTGGTTTGGATGAATTTCATGTATGAGACTGTGGTAGAGCTCCTCCTTTGTGGTATGGCCTCCTCCTTTGTCAGGATTTCTCTCTCCATGATAAAAAGAGGTAAAACAGTCTCCTTTGGGATATTTCAACCCACAACCTTGCTCCAGGGCTCATTTTCCTTGACATCAGTGTTTACATTGCTGGAAATAGACACAACAACAGCAGCCATTTTAATTGTAATGTTAATGATTCAAGTAATTTGTTGTGACAATGAAATAAATCAACAAATCTATTCAGCATTATACAGTGAGGATACTTCTTACTTAAGAATTGATGGATGGTTGATCCACAAATATACACTGCTCAAAAAAATAAAGGGAACACTAAAATAACACATCCTAGATCTGAATGAATGAAATATTCTTATTAAATACTTTTTTCTTTACATAGTTGAATGTGCTGACAACAAAATCACACAAAAATGATCAATGGAAATCAAATTTATCAACCCATGGAGGTCTGGATTTGGAGTCACACTCAAAATTAAAGTGGAAAACCACACTACAGGCTGATCCAACTTTGATGTAATGTCCTTAAAACAAGTCAAAATGAGGCTCAGTAGTGTGTGTGGCCTCCACGTGCCTGTATGACCTCCCTACAACACCTGGGCATGCTCCTGATGAAGTGGCAGATGGTCTCCTGAGGGATCTCCTCCCAGACCTGGACTAAAGCATCCGCCAACTCCTGGACAGTCTGTGGTGCTGGTGGATGGAGCGAGACATGATGTCCCAGATGTGCTCAATTGGATTCAGGTCTGGGGAACGGTCTAGCATTGTCTTGCATTAGGAGGAACCCAGGGCCAACCGCACCAGCATATGGTCTCACAAGGGGTCTGAGGATCTCATCTCGGTACCTAATGGCAGTCAGGCTACCTCTGGCGAGCACATGGAGGGCTGTGCGGCCCCCCAAAGAAATGCCACCCCACACCATGACTGACCCACCGCCAAACCGGTTATGCTGAAGGATGTTGCAGGCAGCAGAACGTTCTCCACGGCGTCTCCAGACCCTCACGTCTGTCACATGTGCTCAATGTGAACCATCTGTGAAGAGCACAGGGCGCCAGTGGCGAATTTGCCAATCTTGGTGTTCTCTAGCAAATGCCAAACGTCCTGCACGGTGTTGGGCTGTAAGCACAACCCCCACCTGTGGACGTTGGGCCCTCATACCACCCTCATGGAGTCTGTTTCTGACCGTTTGAGCACACATTCACATTTGTGGCCTGCTGGAGGTAATTTTGCAGGGCTCTGGCAGTGCTCCTCCTGCTCCTCCTTGCACGTGAAAGCATGTGAAATTTGTCAATCAGTGTTGCTTCCTAAGTGGACAGTTTAAGTGTTCCCTTTATTTTTTTTGAGCAGTGTATATTTGCTGGATTCAGTGTTCTCCGGCAATTGAAGCTTCCCAGCCAGGCAAAATACCCAAACAAAAGATGTCGTCAAAACAAAACAAAAAAATATGGATATATCATTCCGGACCTTAAATCCCAAAATCAAACAAGCAAGCCGTCTGGTGAGTATCAATTAACCTATTTACAAAATGAAATTATCTGGCAACAGCTCTGGTGGACGTTCCTCCTTGGAGGCGGCTCTGGAGCACTACACGGACCTCACCAGCCGAACCATTTCTTTGTGGATTTTGATGTGTGCTTGGGGTTATTGTGTTGCTGGAAGATCCACTTGCAGGCCAAGTGTCAGCCTCAACCAGGTTTTTGGCTATAATGGCCTGGTACTGATTAAGGTTCATGATTGTTGTTGATCTTAAGGGCCCCAGGACCAGTGGAAGAAAAATCACCCCATGACATCAAAGATCCACTTCCATATTTTACATTAGGTGTGGGGTTATTTTCTGCATATGTACCAAACCCACAACTGGTGTGTGTGTGGCCAAAGAGCTCTATTTTCATGCCATCCAACAAATCTAAACTCCTGAAGTTTGCTAAATGACATTTGGATTGGAACTATCGGTGCTATGGTCAGATGACATGAAAATGAAACATTTTAGAAAAAGGCTCGGTGCCGTTATCCTCGCAATGTAAGTAATTGAAAGGTATTGGGAATTGTTTTTATTACTTGTTAAACAAAATCTGAGCAATTGTATTAGTTTACAATAATATAACCCCCCCCCCCAATAGCATACAATATAGCTCAGTTTTGTATAATTTATTTTATACTTTCTTTGCTTATCTGTATCAAGGGTGCAAATAATTTTGGACCTGACTGTAGCTTACTTCCCTTGAGATATCCAAGGGGTCCGACCCAGTGTATAGACCCCACTGCTTGTGTAACATAGTTGGCCATATAGTGGCCCCCTGAGTGTAAACAGGGACAATAAAGCCATGCATAACCTGGCCAATCAGAGATTGACAACAGGGGTCCTGTGACTGTTTAAGGCTAACTGGGCTGAGGAATAATTGACAACAGCAGACTCTTTACTCTGAATATCTGGATCCTTCTCTTATAACATCTATTGGCCAGTATAAGGACAGTTATATCTTATCCACCTTCACCTCTTCATCACCGATTGACCTCATCTATGGCACATGCTCAGGGGCCCCCCATTGATTTAGTTCTGTTTGATTCACCTAGATCACATAAGAACACGGCATAAACCATGGCAAAATGTGTAGAACTGCAGGAAATTAGCTTTAAAACAAAATGTTTCCCTTAGTCCCAAGGCAAAATTAGTAGAATTAAAACATCAAAATCTTCTCTCCACCATCAAGATGGTGTTTGTTTTTTTCCCCAGGGCCCCAGGTTTGGTTAGTCCGGCACGGTCATCATAATCACCACCATCAAACTAATAACTCTTATGGGATGACTTCTCAATTTGAAGTACCAACCACATCTGATGTGATCTTGCTGTAGCTTGAGCAATTTCAATCATTCACTCAACGTTTTAACCAAATTGTTCCCTATTTCACATCATTGCCACCATCTACTGCTCAGAATAAAGAACTGTAGCCTCCCTACATCACTCAAACCTTTCATTTGTCATCTCTTTTCCCCCTTCCCCCAAAATTCACAAATTGTCAGGGATGGAAGTAAAAATGGGATGAGAGCCAGATGGCACTATATCCTGCGCTGTGGCCTACTCAGTGGAGGGCTATGGGGTGCCATCACCATACTGTACTTCTTAAGCCAGTCTTCCGGTTAAGGTGCCAGAGTGTCATTTTTTGGGGGGTGGGGGGGGGGATTTTTTTCAAGAATTGAAGTGGCATATGTAGCCTACTTACGCAATCAATGTTTGCTTGTCTAACCCTCTTAGGCTGCTCTTTTGCAGATTAATTGGGCAAATGCTAATGCAGGCATATTGAAGTTTGGAACATCTGTGTATGCCTTTGCTAACTGTTTCCCCAGCTCATACACACAAAAGAGGATCAATCATGACTGATGAGAGCTTTTTCCAGTTTCCTTCAGTTTGATTACTTACAAAATACTCCGTGCAGTGCAGATACCAAGTGTCTTTAGGATGAACTGAGACGATGCTGAAAAGGTTGAGTGCCCCAGAAACTTCACAATTCAGAAACAGAACACACCAAGTGCTTAAGTTATTTTTTTTCATAAATTAAAAATGATTTATTTTGTGAAAATGTACAAAACTACAACAAAGAACTTTCTCCGCAAAACAGAGAGTACAAACATTTGCTTTTTTAGAGATGTTACACACCATTCTGTATCCTTGAAATAATTAAAAGTGAATCACTGATTCTCCTGACTTAAACCCCCCCGGTTCAACCAGGAATCATATGTTAAGGAGTACATGGTCTTTGAGGATCAAGAGAATGTACAGAATGTGGATGGCTCCAACAACAAAACACAAGCATTGCACCCTATGCAAGTTAGTTACAACATAGAATATTGAGCGATGACTGCCACTAGTTCGAGCTAGTGGCAGTAGAAGTGAGGGAGATTAGTTGTTGAATAGGGTTCATGGACCGTCACTCTGCTTTGGTGCGCTTTACTGCCCCAGGGAGTTTATCTTGAAGCCTGAAAAGGAAATGGGAAAAAAAAAAGAATAATACTATACTAGAACAAGGTTGGTGTGGCTGGCCTTTCACCTTCATATACACGGATACAATATGACACCTAATGTATCTGGACAAAGACAAATCCTTTTAATGGTCCCACCAAGACAGTTGATCATGAAGGTACTGATGCTGCGTTCCTTCATGCCATGACTCCAAAGGTAAAATGTCCACTTATACTGCCGAAAAACAGAAAATTGTGTTCTGTGATTTCACTTTATCTACACATAGATGATTAGAAAAAGAATGCCCTTACTTTGCAAGTGTGACTTCAACTCTGGTGCGAATCAGTTCAATGTATTGATCGATCTGAGTCTGAAAGAGAACTATTTTTAATCAACAAGCACACAGGTTGATAACAAACATTAGTAATTGTATGCCAAATAAAAACTGCTTCCATTCACACTTACTTTATTTCTCTCATAAACCAGAGGCGTGCTGAAGAAAATGATATCAGCTGTCAATGAGAAACAGAGTGGACGTCGGTCAAGTATGTCATTTCTAAGGAGGTTTCCAGATGCACTACATTGCCAAAAGTATGTGGACAACTGCTCGTCAAACATCTCATTCCAAAATCATGGGCATTAATATGGAGTTGGTCCCCCCTGTGCTGCTATTACAGCCTCCACTCTTCTGGGAATGCTTTCCACTATATATTGGAACATTGCGGCAGGGACTTGCTGCCATTCAGCCACAAGAGCATTAGTGAGGTCGGGAACTGATTAGGCCTGGTTCGCAGTTGGCGTTCCAACTCATCCCAAAGGTGTTCAGGGCTCTGTACAGGCCAGTCAAGGTCTTCCACACCTATCTCAACAAACAATTTCTGTATGGGCCTCGCTTTGTGCACGGAGGCATTGTCATACTGAAACAGGAAAGGGTGTTCCCCCGAACTGTTGCCACAGTTGGAAGCACAGAATCGTCTACAGTCTTTGGCCAAAAGTTGAGAATGACACAAATATTAATTTTCAAAGTTTGCTGCTTCAGTGTCTTTAGATATATTTTTGTCAGATGTTACTGTGGAACACTGAAGTATAATTTCAAGCATTTCATAAGTGTCAACGGCTTTTATTGACAATTACATGAAGTTTATGCAAAGAGTCAATATTTGCAGTGTTGACCCTTCTTTTTCAAGACCTCTGCAATCCACCCTGGCATGCTGTCAATTAACTTCTGGGCCACATCCTGACTGATGGCCCAGAAGTTTCCTGGCCATGGACCCAAAATATCGATGTCTTGTTCCCCGAGCCACTTATACCCCGACTACACCGCTCGTGTCGAGTGCGTGAGCGTAGCATTTATTTTTTTAGGAATCTATGTTATTAATTTATTGCGCGCGTCAACGAGTGTCTGCGTTGCCAAGGGCTAAAATAGAAGTCATTCCTATTTCTGGCGCAGATCGCGCTGCAAGTCCTGCCTCTCCCATCTCCTCATTGGTTTATAGAAGCAGGTACCCACGTGCCATCTCCTCATTGGTTATACCCACGTGGGTGATTGAAAGATGAACTGTTGCCGGTTGTCATGGTAATACTATGAAAGTTTAGATGCCAATCACCATATAAAGTTAAAAAATGAAAAAGCCTGGAAGGAGGAGAGATGACTAGAAACGATTTGGTTGACCGTTTATGTGTGGATTAATTGTCGGAGTAGAGGACCTTGTGCATTTCAGGTAAAAGAACAACCTAATGTTTATATCCCAGGACAAATTTGCTAGTAACAGCAAGGTAGCGAAATAGGACAAATTAGCTAGCAAGTGCAAGCTAACTAGCTAAATTGCCATAAATGTGTCATGCTTTTTGACCTGTTCCCAAACGAATGTCATTGGTTCAGAGTTTGTTTTGATATTTTAACCTGCGTGTCGTGATCGCGTTTGGTGTTGGGGGACAAAATAAATGTATCCACGATGGCGGAAGTGCGCAGCCGGTTTGGGTTCCATGTGAGTTATCACTTTTTCCTTATGGATAGGTGCTCCATCATGCTGGAAAAGACATTGATTTTTTTACCAAACTGTTCCTGGATGGTTGGGAGAAGTTGCTCTCGGTGGATGTGTTGGTACCATTCTTTAGTCATGGCTGTGTTCTTAGGCAAATTTGTGAGTGAGGCCACTCCCTTGGCTAAGAAGCAACTCCACACATGAATGGTCTCAGGATGAGACCGGACTGATGGTATCTCTCCCCTTGTCTTCTCCCTGGACAAGCTTTTTTCCGGTTGCCCCAAACAATCGGGAAGGGGATTCATCAGAAAAAAACTCTGTCCTCAGCAGTCCAATCCCTGTACCTTTTGCAGAATATCAGTCTGTCCCTGATGTTTTACCTGGAGAGAAGTGGCTTCTTTGCTGCCCTTCTTGACACCAGGCCATCCTCTAAAAGTCTTTGCCTCACTGTGCGTGCAGATGCACTCGCACCTGCCAGCTGCCATTCCTGAGCAAGCTCTGTACTGGTGGTGCCCCGATCCCGCAGCTGAATGAACTTTAGGAGACGGTCCTGGCGCTTGCTGACTTTCTTGGGTGCCCTGAAGCACTCTTCAGAACAATTGAACCCCTCTCCTTGAAGGTCCAATAAATGGTTGAAGGCAGCAATATCTTTGCCTGTGAAGCCCTTTTTGTGCAAAGCAATGATGACGGCACGTCTTTCCTTGCAGGTAACCATGGTTGACAGAGGAAGAACAATGATTCCAAGCACCACCCTCCTTTTGAAGCTTCCAGTCTGTTATTCGAACTCAATCAGCATGACAGAGTGATCTCCAGTCTTGTCCTCGTCAACACTCACACCTGTGTTAACTTCTTTGGGACTGGGGGGGCAGTATTGAGCAGCTTGGATGAATAAGGTGTCCAGAGTAAACTGCCTGCTACTAAGGCCCAGTTGCTAATATATGCATATTATTAGTAGATTTGGAAGGAAAACACTCTGAAGTTTCTAAAACTGTTTGAATGATGTCTGAGTATAACAGAACTCATATGGCAGGCAAAAACCTGAGAAAAAAATCCAACCAGGAAGTGGGAAATCTGAGGTTTGTAGTTTAACTCATTGCCTATCGAATACAGTGTCTATGGGGTCATATTGCACTTCCTAAGGCTTCCACTAGATGTCAACAGTCTTTAGATCCTTGTTTGAGGCTTCTAATGTGAAGTGGGGGCGAATTAGAGGGGATTGAGTCAGAGGTCTGGCAGCTTGGCAGAGTGCCATGAGCTGACCACGCGATACGTGATAGGGAGTTAGCTTGCGTTCCATTGCAATTCTACATACAAAAGGAATTCTCTGGTTGGAACATTATTGAAGATTTATGATAAAAAGTCCTAAAGATTGATTCTATACTTTGTTTGACATGTTTCTACGAACTGTAATAACTGTCTGAACTTTCGCCTGGACTTGCCTGCGCGTCGTGAGTTTGGATTGTGTACTAAACACGTGAACAAAAAGGAGGTATTTGGACATAAATGAGAGACTTTATCGAACAAATCAAACATTTGTGGAATTGGGATTCCTGGGAGTGCATTCTGATGAAGATCAAAGGTACGTGAATATTTATAATGCTATTTCTGACTTCCGTTTACTCCACAAACGCTGTACTAAGCTTTTTTGAAGTCTGACACAGCGGTTGCATTAAGGAGATGTTTATCTAAAGTTCCATGTATAACACTTGTATTTTCATCAACAAGTATGATGAGTATTTCTGTAAATTGATGTGGCTCTCTGCAAAATCACCGGATGTTTTGGAGCTACTGTCCATAACGCGCCAATGTAAACTCTGATTTGTGGATATAAATATGAACTTTATCGAACAAAACACACATGTATTGTGTAACATGAAGTCCTATGAGTGTCATCTGATGATCATCAAAGGTTAGTGATTCATTTTCTCTATTTCTGCTTTTTGTGACTTCTCTCTTTGGTTGGAAAAATGGCTGTGTTTTTCTGTGACTAGGCGCTTACCTAACAATCGTTTGGTGTGCTTTTGCCGTAAAGCCTTTTTGAAATCAGACACTGTGGCAGGATTAACGAGAATTTTATCTTTAAAATTGTGTAAAATACTTGTATGCCTGAGGAATTTTAATTATGAGATTTCTGTTGTTTTGAATTTGGCGCCCTGCACTTTCACTGGCTGTTGTTGAGGTGGGACGCTACCGTCCAGAATATCCCAGAGAGGTTAACGAGTGAATCACTGAAATGTTTTGGGGGATTTAGTTCATTTGCATGGCAAAGAGGGACTTTGCAATTAACTGCAATTCATCTCTTCACAATATTCTGGAGTATATGCAAATTGCCATCATACAAACTGAAGCAGCAGACTGAAAATTCATATTTGTGTCATTCTCAAAACTTTTGGCCACGACTGTACAGCTTGTGTGGCCTAACATTTCACGGCTGAGTCGTTGCTACTAGAAGTTTCCATTTCACAATAACAGCACTTACAGTTGACCGGGGCAGCTCTATCAGGGCAGAAATTTGAGGATCTGGCTTGCTAGAAAGGTGGCATCTGATGACAGTGCCACATTGAAAGTCACTGAGCTCATCAGAACAGGCCATTCTACTGACAATGTTTATGTATGGAGATTGCATGGCTCTATGCTCGATTATATACACTTGTCAGCAACGGGTGTGGCTGAAATAGCCGAATCCACTAATTTGAAAATGGTATCCACAATTCCACATACTTTTGGCCATGTAGTGTAGCGTTGGACACACCTCTAACATGATAGTATTCAATGAATAGCGTTGTGTTAAACTATCAACCCGATTAAAAGAGCAATTTATTAGAGCAGTACTGCACAGGATCTCACGAGGCAACTTAAACCATGTCTACTATACACCATTCAGACCCCCCCCCATGTAAACACAGGTCTGATTGTTTCAATTCAAAATACTTTATCCCATAAGGGACAACATTTTAGGCAGGACTGCAGATACGTAAAAACAACAATCCCAATAGTTGAATGAAAAAAGCATAAGTCTAGGTTCCTAGAGAATACTAAAAAACAGACTAAGTGACTGGGTGCACCATACTGTTTTGGGACATTAGACATAAAATCAAAGACTGGAGTGTCTTACTCAGTATCAGGATAGTGATGCCATTGAAGACAGCGCCCACATAAGTCAGCAGCCACATGAAACCAGCCAGCTGCAACAGAGGGACCAGCACATTTCAGACCACCACCACACTATACCACTAAATGCCATGACAAGCATAAGGGCTGCATTTTCCTTGGCCACAATCGATCAATGTAATTATCATCGAAATTCTAACATTGTGTGTTTGAGAAAAAAAAAAGGTTAAACTATGATAATAAAAGGAAGTCGCTCACTCCATGTATAAACACAGTGATGCCGAAACATTGGTAAATACCCATTAAATTTCTGGGAGTTTATTCGCCGTTAGTCAGCACCTCCACACAAACTATTATTCTGGGTGTGCGCCAGCTCATGTTTTTGATCTGTTTGGGGAAAAAAGGAAAATATAACAAGCATCCCATAATATGTAGCCTTTATTAAAACTTGTTAGGATACCACACACTGGCTGCCTTCAGCTGTGTAATCCACTCATTTCTTCATCTGATAAACTCTTAATCCCTAATTTGACCATCAGCCAGGTATTTCTCTCTCTGCCAGTCATCACATGATGGCTTTTCAGGCTTTCTTAGCCAGCCGTTTCAATGCACAATAGTGTGGACTTCAGTGTTGTGAAAACATATCGCCAACGGCACAGAAGGTGACCACAAAAAAAAGTAAAAAAATTATGAGCCCTATTTATAACCATTTTTTCCTACAGTCAAAATAAATCCATAAAGAAAGTGTATTGCCATTCAGTCTAGATAAAGCTAGACTGACAGACTCACATGCATGACAGAATAGTCTATCAAGCACTGCTAGAAATAATTGTTTAAATCCAATTAAAAGCTACAGTATGTAACTTTTTAGGCGACCTAACCAAATTCACATAGAAATGTGGGTTATAGATATTTCATTCTCATTGAAAGCAAGTGTAAGAAGTGGTAGATCTGTTCCATGTACGCTATTTCTATGCTTTCAATTCTTAAGTTTTGTTTTTGCGTCTTTTGCACCAGCTTCAAACAGCTGAAAATACAATCTTTTAGTTTTTTTTGCATTGGACACGTCTCAATCCACCACATCCGCCGATGTCACACTTCCGCATCTGTGGTGAATGGTGGCAGAGCTAGAGCGGTGTTTGTCAGAGCATGAGACATCCCGAAAATCGATCTTCTCACCAAAACAGGTTGATTTATTATGACCACTATGGAAAGGGGAGACTCTCACGAACATGACGGTGGTTTTGGTTTTACTCTACGACTCCCACAAGTGATACCTAAAGGGGTCCTACAATTTAAAATCAAATAGCTAAATAAGCCATAGTATGACAATCTTAGAACCCACCCCTTTAGAGCCCTTTTTACGTCAGCAGTCTGCTTTACAGACACCCAGCCTAAAAACTCAAAAGAGCAAGCAATGCAGAGGCAGAAGTATGGCTAGAAAAAGACAAACCTAGGAAGAAACCTAGAGAGGAATTAGGCTCCAAGGGATGCCTAGCAGAGGTCGACGTGGTCGATTAATTAGGACCGATTTCAAGTTTTCATAACAAATCGGTAATTGGCCTTTTTGGACGGCGATTACATTGCAATCCATGAGGAAACGGCGTGGCAGGCTGACAACCTGTTACGCGAGTGCAGCGTCAAAAGGACCTTGTGGCTGCAAGGAGCCAAGGTAAGTTGCTAGCTAGCATTAAAACGTATCTTATATTTTTTTTTTTACTATAAATCTTCACATAAGCACTAGTTAACTACACATAGTTGATATTACTAGGTTAACTAGCTTGTCCTGTGTTGGATATCGAATCACAACTTCACCAAACAAAAAAGAAGCACAATCTTTGCACAAATGTACCTAACCATAAGCATCAATGCCTTTCTTAAAATCAATACACAGAAGTATATTTTTTTTAAGCATGCATATTTAGTTAAAAGAAATTCCTGTTAGCAGGCAATATTAACTAGGGAAATTGTGTCACTTTTGGGTTCAGTGCAAGCAGTGTCAGGGTATATGCAACAGTTTGGGACACCTGGCTCGTTGCGAACTGTGAACAAATTTGCCCGAATTTTACATAATTATGACATAACATTGAAGGTTCTGCAATGTAACAGCAATATTTAGACTTAGGGTTGCCACCTGTTCTATAAAATAAGGAACAGTTCTGTATTTCACTGAAAGAATAAACGTTTTGTTTTCGAAATGATAGTTTCCAGATTTGACCATATTAATGGCCAACGGCTCATATTTCTGTGATTATTATATTATAATTAAGTCTATGATTTGATAGAGCAGTCTGACTGAGCTGTGAAAGGCAGCAGCAGGCTTGTAAGCATTCATTCAAACAGCACTTTACTGCGTTTGCTAGCAGCTCTTAGCAATGCTTGAAGCACAGAGCTGTTTATGACTTCAAGCCTATCAACTCCCGAGATTAGGCTGGCAATACTAAAGTGCCTATAAGAACATCCAAAGGTCAAAGGTATATGAAATAGTCAACGCATCACAATTCCTATAATAACTACAACTTCTTAACTGGGAATATTGAACCACCAGCTTTCATATGTTCTCATGTTCTGAGCAAGGAACTTAAACGTTAGCATTTTTACATGGCACATATTGCACTTTTACTTTCTTCCCCAACACTGTGTTTTTGCATTATTTAAACCAAATTGAACATGTCATTATTTATTTGAGACCAAATAGATTTTTAGTTATGTATTATATTACGTTAAAATAAGTGTTCATTGCTAATTCAGTATTGTTGTAATTGTCATTATTACAAATATATACAGTTGAAGTAGGAAGTTTACATACACTTAGGTTGGAGTCATTCAAAAAAAACTTATTTTTCAACAACTCAACAAGAAATTTGTGAACAAACTATAGTTTTGTCAGGAGGAATGGGCCACAATTCACCCAACTTATTGTGGGAAGCTTGTGGAAGGCTACCCTGAAACATTTGACCCAAGTTAAACAATGTAAAGGCCATGCTACCAAATACTAATTGAGGGTATGTACACTTCTGACCCACTGGGAATGTGATGAAAGAAATAAAAACTGAAATAAATAATTCTGACATTTCACATTCTTAAAATAAAGTGGTGATCCTAACTGACCTAAGACAGGGATTTTTACCAGGATTAAATGTCAGGAATTGTGAAAAACTGAGTTTAAATGTATTTGGCTAGGGTGTATGTAAACTTCCGACTTCAACTGTAAATATAAAAATATTTTTAAAAAATGTAATTTTTATTTATTTTTAAAGTCAGATTTTTTTTATCCTCCAATAAATCTGTATCGGCGTTGAAAAATCATAATCAGTCGACCTCTAGTGCCTAGTCCTCTTCTGGCTGACCGGGTAGAGACTTAAGAGTACATGTGGCCATTAATGCCAGATCGTTTTTCAAGAGTGAGTTCTTAAGCAAGTACCTTCAGCGAGTCCACCAGGTCCTCCACCAGCAGCAGTTGCTTGGCCTGATTGATGGCAAGATTCACATAGGTCAGACACACATCCACATATTTTTGGAAAATCTCAGGCTGAACGGTCAGGTCCTTCTCCATCAGAGCCCTGAGGGAGACAAAGATTTACCATCACCAAAAAAACAAAACTAAGCTTAAACTACAACGACTCAAATCAGACAATGACTCCAAGGGGTCAAGTTCAATGTGCCTTGTGTACTACTAAGTACACTAAGAATATATCCTTGTTCTCCCATCATATCTCAAACTGAGTGGTCGTACTTGAAGGGGTGGCCCTCTCCAGACTTCTGCACTGCCTGAATGACAGACTTGTAGACGCGGAAGGTGATTGTGACACAGAGCAGTGCCAGCAGCATGTAGGAGACCACACTGATGACGCTGAAGGTAGCCAGGGACAGAAGGACCAGCAGGGACATGCCAAAGGCCACCGCAGACTTCTTTGGGTCCCGCCAGTACACCAGCTCCATCACTTGAAGAAGGACGAGGGACAAACAGGAGGGAGCAGGATTAATTATCAAGCCAATCCTGACGGTTGGGCATTTCCATTAACCTCTCTGGGGTAGGGGGCAGTATTTTGACATCCGGATGAAAAGCGTGCCCAAAGCAAACTGCCTGTTACTCAGGCCCAGAAGCTAGGATATGTATATAATTGGTAGATTTAGATAGAAAACACAAAAGTTTCTAAAACAGTTAAAATGATGTGAGTATAACATAACTGATATGGCAGGCGAAACCCAGAGGACAAACCATCCCCCGAAAAACACATTCAGTTTACCATTATTTTCAATGGCTAGTACTAATTATAAGCCCAAGTGCTCCCAAACTGCAGTTCCTAGGGATTCCACTAGATGTCAGTCTTTAGAAAGAGTTTCAGGCAGTTTTTTATATTTTTTAAATGACCCAGAAAGTGTAGTTTTTTCCTAGGTGGCTCCCATTTTGGCTGTAATGTTTCCAAGCGTGTAGAGGACAGTGTGTTCTCATTTTTCTCCGGTAATGAACATACTATTCTCAGTCTTAAATTTGATTGTTTATTTGCGTATTAGGATACCTAAGGTTTGATTATAAAACGCTGTTTGACTTGTTTGGAAAAGTTTATTAGTAATGTTTGGGATTCATTTTGTATGCATTTTGATGGAGGTAAACAGTGGATTATTGACTGAAGCGCACCAGCTAAACTGAGTTTTTATGGATATAAAGGAGGACATTATTGAACAAAAATACCATTTGTGATGTAACTGGGACCTTTTGGAGTGCCAACAGAAGAAGATCAAAGGCATTTTTTTACATCACTATTTCTGACATTTGTGTCGCACCTGCCTGGTTGAAATATGATTTTCATGTATTTGTATGCGGGGTGCTGTCCTCAGATAATCGCATGGTTTGCTTTCGCCGTAAAGCCTTTTTGAAATCTGACATGGCGGCTGGATTAACAAGAAGTTTAGCTTTATTTTGATGTGTAACATATTTTCAAGAATGTTAAATATTTGAATTTCGCGCTCTGCATTTTCACTGGATGTTGGCCAGGTGGGATGCTACCGTCCCACGTACCCTAGAGAGGTTAAAAAGGACCCTGAGCACCAACATGTGAAGTTCATAGGATCATGTCAAATTGAAAGCAAAGAGATATATATATATCTAAAAACTCAGCAAAAAAAAAATCCTCACTGTCAACTGTGTTTATTTTCAGAAAACTTAACATGTGTAAATATTTGTATGAGCATAACAAGATTAAACAGCAGACAAACTGAACAAGTTCCACAGACATGTTACTAACATAAATTGTAATGTGTCCCTGAACAAAGGGGGAGGTCAAAATCAAAAGTAAGTCCGCATCTGGTGTGGCCACCAGCTGCATTAAGTACTGCAGTGCATCTCCTCCTCCTCCTCTCCTCCTTTAGTTCCACCTCCCACACATGTAGTGACCTCACCTGGTTTAAATTATGTTTCTAGAGACAATATCTCTCATCGTCACTCAACGCATAGGTTTACCTCCACTGTATTCACATCATACTATACCTTTGTCTGTACATTATAGATAGAGATATCATCCTAACCAACCTGCCCTCTAACTACACCTCTGCTGTCTTCAACCAGTATCTCAACCTTATTGCCTGCGGTCAAACAACCACCACTTATCACTGTCAAACGCTCCCGAAAACACTTCAGCGAGCAGGCCATTCTAATCGACCTGGGTATCCTGACCTCACTCAATCAGTAAAGGATGCCTGGTTATTCTTTAAAAAGTGCTTTCCTCACCATTTTAAATAAGCATGCCCCATTCAAAAAAAAAATGGAACCAGGAACAGATATAGCCCTTGGTTCACTTCAGACCTGACTGCCCTTGACCAGCCCAAAAACATCCTGTTGCGTACTGCATTAGCGTCGAATAGCCCCCGCGATATACAACTTTTCAGGGACGTTAGGAACCAATATACACAGGCAGTTTGAAAAGGCTAGCCGTTGCTTTCCTAACAGAAATGGGCACCAACTCCAAAACGTTCTGGGACACTGTAAAGCCCAAGGAGAATAGGAGCACCTCCTCCCAGCTGCCCACTGCACTGAGGCTAGGAAACACTGTCACCACTGATAAATCCACGATAATTGATCATTTCAATAAGCATTTTTCTACAGCTGGCCATGCTTTTCACCTGGCTACCCCTACCGCGGTCAACAGCACTGCACCCCCCACAGCAACTTGCCCAAGCCTCCCCCATTTATCCTTCACCCAAATCCAGATAGGTGATGTTCTGAAAGAGCTGCAAAATCTGGACCCCTACAAATCAGCTGGAATAGAAAATCTGGACCCTCACAAAAATTATCCGCCAAAATTGTTGCAACCCCTATTACTAGCCTGTTCAACCTCTTTTGTATCGTCTGAGATCCCCGAAGATTGGAAAGCTGCCGCGGTCATCCCACTCTTCAAAAGGAGGAGACACTCTAGACCCAAACTGATACAGACCTATATCCTACCCTGCCTTTCTAAAATCTTCGAAAGCCAAGTTAACAAACAGATCACCGACCATTTCCAATCCCACCGTACCCACCGCAATCTGGTTTCCGAGCTGGTCATGGGTGCATCTCAGCCACACTCAAGGTCCTAAACGATATCATAACCGCCATCGATGAGACAATACTGTGCAAATGTATTCAACGACCTGGCCAAGGCTTTCGACTGTCAATCAGCACATTCTTATCGGCAAACTCAACAGCCTTGGTTTCTCAAATGACTGCCTCGCCTGGTTCACCAACTACTTCTCAGACAGAGTTCAGTGTGTCAAATTGGAGGGCATGTTGTCCGGACCTCTGGCAGTCTCTATGGGGGTGCCATAGGGTTCAATTCTCGGGCCGACTCTTCTCTGTATACATTAATGATGTCGTTCTTGCTGCTGGTGATTCTCTGATCCACCTCAACGCAGACAACACCATTCTGTATATTTCTGGCCCTTCTTTGGACACTGTTAACTAACCTCCAGATGAGCTTCAATTACATACAACTCTCCTTCCGTGGCCTCCAACTGCTCTTAAATGCAAGTAAAACTAAATGCATGCTCTTCAACCAATCGCTGCCCACACCTGCATCACTACTCTGGATGGTTCTGACTTAGAATATGTGGACAAATACCTAGGTGTCTGGTAAGACTGTAAAATCTCCTTCCAGACTCACATTAAGAATCTCCAATCCAAAATGAAATCTAGAATCAGCTTCCTATTTCACAACAAAGCATCCTTCACACATGCTGGCAAACAAACCCTTGTAAAACTGACTATCCTACCGATCTTTGACTTCGGCTCTGCCTTATGGCAGCTCACTGGTCACCATAGCAGCACCCACCCGTAGCATGCGCTCCAGCAGGTGTATTTCACAGGTCATCCCCAAAGCCAACTCCTCCTTTCTTTCCAGTTCTCTGATGCCAATAACTTGAACGAATTGCAATTTAGTTTTTTTAATTAAAAATTGGGAAAAAAAAGATTAAAAAAAATAAAAAAAATCACTGAAGCTGGAGACTCATATCTCCCTCGCTAACTTTAAGCATCAGCTGTCAGAGCAGTTTACCGATCACTGTACCTGTACACAGCCCATCTGTAAATAGCCCAGCCAACTACCGCATCCCCATATTGTTATTTATTTTGCTCCTTTGCACCCCAGTATCTCTACTTGCACATCATCATCTGCACATCTATCACTCCAGTGTTAATGCTAAATTGTAATTATTTCACCACTACGGACTATTTTCCTTACTTCCCTAATCTTACTACATTTGCACACACTGTACATATTTTTCTATTGCGTTAATTACTTTAATTGTTTTTATTATTTCACCTTTATTTAACCAGGTAGGCTAGTTGAGAACAAGTTCTCATTTGCAACTGCGACCTGGCCAAGATAAAGCATAGCAGTGTGAACAGACAACACAGAGTTACACATGGAGTAAACAATTAACAAGTCAATAACACAGTAGAAAAAAAAGAGAGTCTATATACTGTACGCTTGTTTATCCCATTTGTAGCTCTGTTGTTGTTTTGTCACACTGCTTTGCTTTATCTTGGCCAGGTCGCAGTTGTAAATGAGAACAAGTTCTCAACTGGCCTACCTGGTTAAATAAAGGTGAAATAAATAGAAACAATTAAAAAGGCCCCTCCCCTGTGAATATGATGCCAGTTCAGAAAGGACTAGGCTACATCAATTACATATTTCACCTACATGTAATAAGTGATGATCTTGTACACAACTAAAGGTGACTGGTATAACAAAGGTGGCCTAACAACCAGAACAGGGAATGCATCCTTATTTCCTCACAGGAAATCACTGACTTGACAAGGTTGTTTTTGAATATTGAAAGCAAAAGGCTGGTAGCCATGCTTCTGCTCATCCAATTTTAGGCAGGGTGATTATTAGAAACATTCGAATAGGGGCGTGTGCTCTTCCCAATCTAGTTAGGCATCTATCATGTATCCATAGGAGTCTCCTGAATGTGGCAGTATAACGTTAAGAGTCCTAGTAGTCTTTTAGCTAAATGTTGAAGTAATATTTTATTTGAATAAGCTTGCAACTTTAGCCTCAGTAAGTAGGTAGCGTATTAGTTAGCTTGCAACACATTGAAAATACAATCGTTACCTTGCATAGTTAGAGATCAGCTGAGTGAACAAACGACCTATTGTGAGTTAACGTCAGTTACTCGAACATACAAAGGCTTTCTTTGGTCTTAAACGGTCCCATTATTTGTGGTATTGGGCATTTCGCAACACTGCTAAACGAAATATAGAGGGCGTTATTTATTGATGTATTTTATTCTACTTAATTAGCCAACATGTGTGTCCTGTTGTGACATTGCGAACGTTAGCTAGCTGCTAGGTCAGCCAGCTTGCTGTCAAACGAGTAAATCTTCCCGCACGTCAATTGTTCGAACTTGCATCGATATATACAAGGGTGGTTGAACTGATCTCGAACTAAGTCATAATGTTTGCATTCAACACAAAAACGCATTAGAAAATAACGTCCTACCGTAATATGTGGATTCTTTGGTCGATGAAGCGTTCATACCGCACGAAATCTGGGCAGAGTGTGTCGTCGGATCTGCCATTTTTTAAACGTAATAAATTCGATTTGTGTAGCTATATATGTTCTGGTCAAAATCCTCCAAATTCTCTTTTTTTTTAATGGATGACAGATGGATGCTGAGTTGACTCCCCACGCCCGTTGGTCGTTTTGAAAATGTTTTTTTTCTATCTAGTATTCTGGCACAAGCACAAATTATGACGTCACGTTCGTATGTTAATGACGTAACTTTCAAAATAAAAACCCGCATTTCAAAACTGCAATGTGGATTGAAAAATGTAATTTAAGCAATGGCCAATGTTATTGTGACAAAAAGAAAAGGCAATAATTACTTTTTGAAAACAAATTTTAAAAAATATGTTTTTTATTTTTTTATTTTTTTTACCAATAATGGAAAAAAACAATTTTGACACTGGTATGTTGACAACATTGGGCTGTAAA
The DNA here is from genome assembly GCF_002021735.2 of Oncorhynchus kisutch. Classification (NCBI taxonomy): domain Eukaryota; kingdom Metazoa; phylum Chordata; class Actinopteri; order Salmoniformes; family Salmonidae; genus Oncorhynchus; species Oncorhynchus kisutch. Next base: position 553,677 of record NC_034201.2, on the reverse strand, counting down.
GAGAACACTTTTCTACAGGGGTGCAACTTTGGTTTTAGAAGTGATGGGGACATAAACATAACTTTGCAGGGAGTCTGGGGGTCCTCCCATTTTAGGGGCATCTAAAGCTAATTTCCTGAATTTCTACACAATCTAATATGACCCATAGCCCTTCTAGCCATTTCTATTTAGAACAACAAAAAGTAACCAAAAGACATTCTCTATATCAAATTTAATCCAGACCGCCCAGCCAGCCAGAGCCACTTGCACGCCCGGCCCCCACCAATCTAGCCAATGACTCAACTCTCTCCCCAACACAACTTCCTTCCCACCTTTTTTTTTAAAAAATTGAGGGAAAGGTTTGGAAATCAAAAGTTGGGTAAAAACACACATACACCTGCTACACATTAACACACAGAAACAGTATATCCTCCATATAATTCATATCAAAGGCCTAATAGTACTGTAGAGCTCTTTTTACTTGCACACAATATAGATGGGTCACCACATCCTGCCCGTAGCGGTCCATGGCTTAGTGAAACACTCATTATTGGTTTCAGGTGTGTTAGGCCAAGGCCAGAGTGACAACCAAGAGTATGGCAGACCCCCAGGCCTAGGACTGAGCATCCCAGCAGCTAGGTATTTCCTAAATAGGTATCTCCCCTGACGTGGACATGTTTTCAATACAGACTCTTTTGTCGTACAGTATTGTATATGAGGAATCCAGACCTTATGAAAGTTGCACAGTATACCCTTAATCTTGTACTAAATCAAATCTAGTGATACATAGCATTTCTGCCATCCATTGTGACATTGTGGGAGGATAACCAACCTTCCAATTAATGACAATACATTTCTTAGCCACAATAAATGCTAGATTACACAGTTTCTTCTGTCTCCAGTATCAACATTTCCAAGCAAACAAAAACAGGGAGAATCTGTAGACATGCTGAGATAAAAGGACATAATCTATGCCAGAATTCACAAGACCATAACATTTGTGTTTTACATCTTCAGCAGAGGAATTACATTTCTGAGTGCATGATATTTGGTTTAACTGGTATATAGTATGTTCCAGTGATGGTCTTAAACTGCAGTAATTTACGTCTGACATTATATGAACATGACTAGGCATTCTAACATACACTACTTGACCAAAGGTATGCGGACACCTGCTCATCAAACATCTCATTCCAAAATCTGGGGCATTAATATGGAGTTGGTCCCCTTTGCTGCTATAACAGTCTCCACTCTTATGGGAAGGCTTTACACTAGATGCTGGAACATTGCTGCAGGGACTTCCATTCAGCCACAAAAGCATTAGTGAGGTTGGGCACAGATGTTGGTCGATTAGGCCTGGCTTGCAGTGGGAGTTCCAATTCATCCCAAAGGTGTTCGATGGGGTTGAAGTCAGGGCTCTGTACAGGCCAGTCAAGTTCTCTCACACCGATCTCGACAAACCATTTCTGTATCGACCTCGCTTTGTCATGAATTAACAGGAATGGGCCTTCCCCAAACTTTTGCCACAAAGTTGGAAGCACAGAATCGTCTAGAATGTATGCTGTAGTGTTAAGATTTCCCTTCACTGGAACTAACTATGAAAAATATCCCCAGATCATTATTCCTCCTCCACCAAACTTTACAGTTGGCACTATGCATTCAGGTAGGTAGCGTTCTTCTAGCATCCGCCAAACCCAGATTCCTCCGTCGGACTGCCAGATGGTGAAGCGTGATTCATCACTCCAGAGAACACGTTTCCACTGCTCCAGAGTCCAATGGCAGCAAGCTTTACTCCACTCCAGCCGAAGCATAAGCATTGCGCATGGTGCTCTTAGCCTTGTGTGTGGCTGCTCTGCCATGGAAACCCATTTCATGAGGCTCCCGCCGAACAGCTCTTGTGTTGACGTTGCTTCCGGAGGCAGTTTGGAACTCGGTAGTGAGTGTTGCAACCCGAGGACAGACATTGTGTATCACAGTGCAATTATAAAACTGGTGGGGGACAAAAATGCCATTTCAGAATGTGTGGCGGGCGGGGGTTTATGTCACCATTGAAAATTGCTCCCCTGCTTTTCTTCCTGTCTCAGCTAAAGTGGAGTGGGAAATACTCAGTAGCATCTTTACTAACCAAATATGGTTCGTTTTGGAGGAGGACTATGTTGCACGGCTGCATGCTAGCTTTTCACTCCGTCTCCCCTATACCCCAATGCAATGCACTGGAATAGACTGTACATGGATACATATTGGCTTGTAAAGAGAGACATTTTCTACCTATCTCAGCTAAAGTGGTATGGGAATTACTGTCGTACATATCCAGCAGCACTTCATTATCCACCCCCTCCATAGCTCCCAATGCAATACACTGTAATAGACTGTGCATGGATACATATTGGCAAAAAAAAGTTGCAGTGTATTATTGTATTGGGGGCTATGGAGTGTTGCAGGATATGCATGACATGGTCCCCTCCAAAACTACACATATGTGGTTAGTAGAGAGCCTACAGAGTATTTCCCACCCCAGTTTATATAGGACAGGTATTAGTGTTTTTTTTCTCTACAACCCAATAAGTATACCATATACAATGTATTGCATTGCAGTGAATGAGTGGGTGGATTAAGGAGTCACCAGCACTCTGTATTAAACCTGTTGCTCAGCACAAGCGACCATTTCAAATTTTGCAGATTGAGTAAACCAATAACATATAGTTGTATTTTATTAAATGTGTATTTCTTTAAATATAGCCTACACCATGACTTTCAACGTACAAGCATTTATGTAAACTTTCAAAAGAAGTGCTGGTATAAATAATACAATATTACAAATAAACACATACAATTATCAAAGGTGGTTGCAATGCTGTGAAAAACAGTTGTATTGCCCTAGAGTGCATTTTTCCCCCGATATTACCCGTTTAGCATTTCTTTGCAAACCGACTCTGATTTTGAAAAATAATATCATAGAACTTGCTGCAATAATGTCCTGCTGCTAGGAGAACGATGATGTATTTCAGAGCACAACGAGGGGCGTATCTTCATCGCGGCTGTAAAGCTGACGTCTCTCAATTGACATTTTAGTCATTAAGCAGACGCTCTTATCCAGAGCAATTAACGTTATCATCGACAGATGGCGGCACATCGACCGATTTTTTCACCCTGTCGGCTCGGCGATTTGAACCAGCAACCGTTCAGTTACTGGCCCAACGGTTTAACCGCCAGGCTGCCTGCCAGCCATAAGGTCATATTTTCCAAATGAAGCCATTATCATTGCTTTATACCACATATTATACACAGTGGATTCTCGTTTATAAATCATAATATATATTTTCCATGGACGTAGGTGTGCTACATCTATTTAATAACCTTAATAATCACCCAGTCAATCAACAAATCAATCAATTAACGTATCAAGAACCTCAAGGGTTTTCCCAAGTGTAAGTTCTCCCCGGGGTTTTACTACCCCGTTGGGCATGTGCGTGCGAGGGTTTTACTACCCCGTTGGGCATGTGCGTGCAAGCGTCCGTGCGTGCGAGATGTTTTTATGAAATTGAAAGAAAAAAAACTTTAAACAAAACAAGAACCGGTGGACAATTACTGCTATTTGACAGGGCTTTGTTTCACTGAAAACCCCCAAATGCGGATTATTTTCTTCATTCAGGAGCAAGAACAATGCCTCATTATTTACATAAATGCCATGGCACTGGTAGGCTGCTGTTCACCGAGCATAACAAGGCTGTAGGTTATAGCTGCCATTTTTATTTCGGCTTTTGCCTCTGATGGTTTGTTGCTGAGGAAGTGCAGGCATCTGGACAGGAATCAACATTAGTCGCTAGACAGCGCGAGTCGAGGCGGACGTTGCTGCGATGGAGGCAATTGGTGTCTCCTACTCGAACCCGTTGGAGGACTACGAGTTGATTGACCGAATCGGCAGTGGTACATACGGAGATGTATTTAAGGTATTTTTCATTTGCCACGCTATATTATTTCGTACTTTAGTGACACTTAGGTCTCCTTCGTAGGCTACTGGATATGCATCAATCCCCCCGAATTGTGATTGTTTTGCATATGACTGTATTACCTGAGCAGACACATACCTGTTTGAATAGATGCTCATTTATAGCATTAGTCGTATGTTGACTGCGTCAACGTTAAAAACAGAATATGATGGTTTTCTTAATACAAAAAAAAAAATGCTAGAAATTGTTTTGTGATTAAAACACATTTTTCGCCCTGATATAATGTTGCTGGAAAAGTGATTTTACGCCATCCTTAGTATCGTCAATGTGTGCATGGAGGCATGCTGCATGATCTCTCTTCATAACTGTACTTGATGTTTTGGTTGTCATGAACACAGGGCTAAACATCAGAATGGCTCTAGTCTCCCTAGGGCTAGGCAGACTTGTTGCCTCCCACTGTATGGGTCGGGTTTATGAGACTAACAAGGCTCAGGGAAATGCTGATTAAGCTTTTACTCTAAGTATACAGTGCATTTGGAAAGTATTCATTCACACCCCTTGACATTTTCCACATTTTGTTCCATTACAGCCTTATTCTAAAATGTATGTATTTAAAAAAAATCCTCAATCTACACACAAACCCCATAATGACAAAGCAAAATATGCTTTTAGAAATTTTAGCAAATACCTTTACATAATTATTCAAACCCTTTGCTACGAGACTCGAAATAGATCTCAGGTGCATCCTGTTTCCATTGATAACCCTTGAGATGTTTCTACAACTGGATTGCAGTCCACTTGTGGTAAATTCAATTGATTGGACATGCTTTGGAAAGGCACACACATGTCTATGTAAGGTCCCACAGTTGACAGACTGTCAGGGCAAAAACAGAACATGGCAGGGCAAAAACCAAGCCATGATGTCAAAGGAATTGTCCATAGAGCACTGAGACAGGATTGTGTCGAGGCACAGATCTGGGGAAGGGTACAAAAAAAATTCCGTAGCGTTAAAAGTCCCCAAGAACACAGTGGCCTCCATTCTTAAATGGAAGAAGTTTGGAATCACCAAGACTCTTTCTAGAGCTGGCAAACTGAGCATTCAGGGGGAGAAGGGCCTTGGTCAGGGAGGTGACCAAGAACCCGATGGTCACTCTGACAGAGCTCCAGCGTTCCTCTGGAGATGGGAGAACCTTCCAGAAAGACAACCATCTCTGCAGCACTCCACCAATCAGGCCTTTATGGTAGAGTGGCAAGACGGAAGCCACTCCTCAGTAAAAGGCACATGACAGTCCACTTGGAGTTTGCCAAAAGGCAAAAGGCAAAACTCTGACCATGAGAAACAAGATGCTCTGGTAAGATAAAACCAAGATTGAACTCTTTGGCCTGAATGTCAGGCATCATGTCTGGAGGAAACCTGGCACCATCCCAACGGTGAAGCATGGTGGTGGCAGCATCATGCTGAGGGGATGTTTTTCAGCAGCAGGGACTGGGGTCGAGGGAAAGATGAACGGAGCAAAGTATAGAGAGATCCTTGATGAAAACCTGCTCCAGTGTGCTCAGGACCTCAGACTGGGAACAACGACCCTAAGCACACAGTCAAGATAGCGCAGGAGTGACTTCGGGACAAGTCTCTGAATTTCCTTGAGCGGCCCAGCCAGCGCCCGGACTTGAACCTGATCTAACATATCTGGAGAGACTTGAAAATAGCTGTGCAGCGACGCTCCCCATCCAACCTGACAGAGATTGAGAGGATCTGCAAGGAAGAATGGGCGAAATTTCCCAAATACAGGTGTGCCAAGCTTGTAGCGTCATACCAAAGACGATTTGAGGCTGTAATCGCTGCCAAAGATGCTTCAACAAAGTACTGAGTAAAGGGTCTGCATCCTTATGTAATGTGATATTTCATATACAGTTGAAGTCGGAAGTTTACATACACCGTAGCCAACTGTTTTTCACAATTCCTGACGTTTAATCCTAGTAAAATGTCCTTGTCTTAGGTCAGTTAGGATCGCCAAGACCTCAGAAAGAAAAAAATGTGTAAACCTCTGGAAGTCTGGTTCATCCTTGGGAGCAATTTCCAAACGCCTGAAGGTACCACGTTAATCTGTACAAACAATAGTACGCAAGTATAAACACTATGGGACCACGTAGCCTTCATACCGCTCAGGAAGGAGACGCGTTCCGTCTACTAAAGATGAACGTACCTCGGTGCAAAAGGTGCAAATCAATCCCAGAACAACAGTAAAGGACCTTGTGAAGATGCTGGCGGAAACAGGTACAAAAGTATTTATATCCACAGTCAGAGTCCTAAATCGACATAAGCTGAAAGGCCACTCAGCAAGGAAGAAGCCACTGCTCCAAAACCACCATAAAGCCAGACTACGGTTTGCAACTGCACATAGGGACAAAGATTGTACTTTTTGGAGTAATATCCTCTGGTCTGAAAAACAAAAAAATAGAACTGTTTGGCCATAATGACCATTGTTATGTTTGGAGGAAAAAGGGGGAGGCCTGCAAGAGGAGGAACACCATCCCAACCGTGAAGCACGGGGGTGGCAGCATCATGTTGTGGGGTTGCTTTGCTGCAGGAGGGACTGGTGCACTTCACAAAATAGGTGGCATCATGAGGAGGAAATTATGTGGATATATTGAAGCAACATCTGAAGACATCAGTCAGGAAGTTACAGCTTGGTCGCAAATGGGTCTTCCAAATGGACATTGACCCCAAGCATACTTCCAAAGTTGTGGCATAATGGCTTAAGGACAACAAAGTCAAGGTATTGGAGTGGCCATCACAAAGCCCTGACCTCAATCCTATAGAGAATGTGTGGGCAGAACTGAAACAGCGTGTGCGAGCAAGGAGGCCTACAAACCTGACTCCATTACACCAGCTCTGTCAGGAGGAATGGGCCAAAATTCACCCAACTTATTGTGGGAAGCTTGTGGAAGGCTACCCAAAACATTTGACCCAAGTTAAACAATTTAAAGGCAATGCTACCAAATACTAATTGAGTGCATGTAAACGTCTGACCCACTGGAAGACAAGGGTGCCACTGAAAGATTTTGCCCAACAAAGGATATGTATGTAATCCTGTATGAGGTTTTGTGCTCAATACATATTACGCTGTTACAGGTGTCAAGCTTATGGGCATGTGGCAGCAATGTGTAGGAGGAAGGTTCCTAGGTGTGAGAAGTGTGCAGAAGGGCATGAGACAAAGGAATGTATAGTATTGGGGAAAATAGTGGTATGTGTTAATTGTAAGGGTGCCAATGGGGCTGGGGATCAGAAATGTCCCGTGCAAGAGAGGCAGGTTGAGGTTTCCAGGGTTAGAGTAGTGCAGAAGTTGTCATGCTGAGGCAGTGAAGCAAGTAGAGGAAGATGGGTCAATGGGGAGGGATCTTAAGAGGAGTGGTGTGAGTAGTAGATCTTTACCAGTACAGAGGGATAAATCAACAAGAGATATATGTTTCAGTAAGATTGGATTTTTTGCGTTTAAAGTAGAGGTTGACCGTTTAATCGGAATGGCCGATTTAATTAGGGCCAATTTAATTAGGGCCGCTTTCAAGTTTTCATAACAATCTAAAATCTGTATTTTTGGACACCAATTTGGCCTATTTTAAATTTATTTTTAAATTTATTTATTATTATTTTTATATTTTTACACCTTTATTTAATATTTATTTAACTATGAAAGTCAGTTAAGAACACATTCTTATTTTCAATGACGGCCTAGGAACGGTGGGTTAACTGCCTTGTTCAGGGGCAGAACGACAGATTTTCACCTTGTCAGCTCGGATGATTCAATCTTGCAATCTTAGTTAACTAGTCCAACGCTCTAACCACCTGATTACATTGCACTCCACGAGGAGACTGCCTGTTACGCGAATGCAGTAAGCCAAGGTAAGTTGCTAGCTAGCATTAAACTTATCTTATAAAAAACAATCAATCAATCATAATCACTAGTTAACTACACATGGTTGATGATATTACTAGTTTATCTAGCGTGTCCTGCATTGCATATAATCGATGCGGTGCATATCGTTGCTCCAATGTGTACCTAACCATAAACACCAATGCCTTTCTTAAAATCAATACACAGAAGTATATATTTTTAAACCTGCATATTTAGCTTAAAGAAATCCAGGTTAGCAGGCAATATTAACCCGGTGAAATTGTCACTTCTCTTGCGTTCATTGCACGCAGAGTCAGTGTATATGCAAAGGTTTGGGCCGCCTAATTTGCCAGAATTTTACGTAATTATGACATAACATTGAAGGTTGTGCAATGTAACCGGAATATTTAGACATGGATGCCACCCGTTAGATAAAATACGGAACGGTTCCGTATTTCACTGAAAGAATAAATGTCTTGTTTTCGAGATGACAGTTTCCGGATTCGGTCATATTAATGACCCTAAGGCTCGTATTTCTGTGTGTTTTCATGTTATAACTAAGACTATGATTTGATACAGCAGTCTGACTGAGCGGCGGTAGGCAGCAGCAGGCTCGTAAGCATTCATTCAAACAGCACTTTTGTGCGTTTGCCAGCAGCTGTTTATGACTTCAAGCTTATCAACTCCCAAGATTAGGCTGGTGTAACCGATGTGAAATGGCTAGCTAATTAGCGGGGTGCGCGCTAATAGCGTTTCAAACGTCAATCCCTCTGAGACTTGGAGTGGTTGTTCCCCTTGCTCTGCAAGGGCCGCGGCTTTTGTGGAGCGATGGGTAACGCTGCTTTGAGGGTGGCTGTTGTCGATGTGTTCCTGGTTCGAGCCCAGGTAGGGGTGAGGAGAGGGATGGAAGCTAATACTGGCAATACTAAAGTGCCTATAAGAACATCCAATAGTCAAATGTTAATGAAATAGAAATGGTATAGAGAGAAATAGTCCTATAATAACTACAACCTAAAACCTCTTACCTGGGAATATTGAAGACTCATGTTAAAAGGAACCAACAGCTTTCATATGTTCTCATGTTCTGAGCAAGGAACTTAAACGTTAGCTATCTTACATGGCACATATTGCACTTTTACTTTCTTCTCCAACACTTTGTTTTTGCATTATTTAAACCAAATTGAACATGTTTCATTATTTATTTGAGGCTAAATTGATTTTATTGATGTATTATATTAAGTTAAAATAAGTGTTCATTCAGTATTGTTATAATTGTCATTATTAGAAATACAGTTTTAAAAAATCGGTATCGGATTTTCTTGGTCCTCCAATAATCGGTATCGGATTTTCTTGGTCCTCCAATAATCGGTATCGGATTTTCTTGGTCCTCCAATAATTGGTATCGGATTTTCTTGGTCCTCCAATAATCGGTATCGGATTTTCTTGGTCCTCCAATAATCGGTATCGGATTTTCTTGGTCCTCCAATAATCGGTATCGGATTTTCTTGGTCCTCCAATAATCGGTATCGGATTTTCTTGGTCCTCCAATAATCGGTATCGGATTTTATTGGTCCTCCAATAATCGGTATCGGCGTTGAAAAATCATAATCGGTCGACCTCTAGTTTATAGTAATAGTTATCAGCTACTACAGGGATGGAACATAAGACGCAGACAATTGAGGTTGTGGTGGCAGCTGCAGAGAGGTATTTCGGTGTGTGAGACTTGATGTCAGAAGAGTTACAGGGTGTGTTTAATGGTGGTGTCCCATCGTTTGTCCCATCATAGGACTACATGGATATAAATAGTGGAGTAGGGTGGTGGTATTTTTTTAATGTAGTGGGCAAAGTTTTATGTAAACTTCTGACTTAGTGTGTATGTGTCATGCACAAAGTAGATGTCCTAACTGACTTGCCAAAACTATAGTTTGTTAACAATAAATTTGTGGAGTGGTTGAAAAACGAGTTTTAATGACTCCAACCTAAGTGTATGTAAACTTCCGACTTCAACTGTATACAGTACCAGTCAAAAGTTTGGACACACCTACTCATTCAAGGGTTTTTCTTTATATTTAATAATAGTGAAGACATCAGAACTATGATATAACACATACGGAATCATGTAGTAACCAAAAACTGTTAAACTAATCAAGCAATTATTCAAAGTAGCCACCCTTTGCCTCGATGACAGCTTTGCAAACTCTTGGCATTCTCTCAACCGGCTTCACCTGGAATGCTTTTCCAACAGGCTTAAAGGAGTTCCCACATATGCTGCTTTTCCTTCACTCTGCAGTCCAATTAATCCCAAACCATCTCACTTGGGTTGAGGTTGGGTGATTGTGGAGGCCATCCCATCTGATGCAGCACTCCATCATTCTCCTTCTTGGTCAAATAGCCCTTACGCAGCCTGGAGGTGTGTTGAAAAACAAGTAGATAGTCCCTCTAAGTGCAAACCAGATGGGATGGCGTATCGCTGCAGAATGCTATGGTAGCCATGCTGGTTAAGTATGCCTTGAATTCTAAATAATTCACCAACAGTGTCACCAGTAAAGCACCCCCACACTATAACACCTTCTCCTCCATGCTTCACGGTGGGAATCACACATGCGGAGATCATCTGTTCAACTACTCTGCGTCTCATAAAGACACTGCGGTTGGGTCAAATAATCTCAAATTTGGACTCATCAGACCAAAGGACAGATTTCCACTGGTCTAATGTCCATTGCTCGTGTTTTATGGCCCAAGCAAGTCTGTTCTTCTTATTGGTGTCCTTTTAGTAGTGGTTTCTTTGCAGCAATTCAACCAAGAAGGCCTGATTCACGTAGTCTCTTCTGAACAGTTGATGTGTCTGTTACTTGAACTCTGTGACGCATTTATTTGGGCTGCAATCTACGGTGCAGTTAACTCGAATGAATTTATCCTCTGCAGCAGAGGTAATTCTGGTTCTTTCTTTCCTGTGGCGGTCCTCATGACTAAAATTTTCCAGATTGACTGACCTTCATGTCTTCAAGTCATGATGGACTGTTGTTTCTCTTTGCTTATTTGAGCTGTTCTTGCCATAATATGGACTTGGTCTTTTACCAACTAGCCCTATCTTCTGTATACCACCCCTACCTTGTCACAACACAACTGATTGGCTCAAATGACCTTTTAACAAGGCACACCTGTTAATTGAAATGCATTCCAGGTAACTACCTCATGAAGCTGGTTGAATGCCAAGCGTGTGCAAAGCTGTCATCAAGGCAAAGGGTGGCTACTTTAAAGAATCTAAAATATATATTTTTGGTTACTACATGATTCCATATTTGTTATTGCATAGTTTTGATGTCTTCACTATTATTCTACCATGTAAAAAATAAAGATAATCCCTTGAATGAGTAGGTGTGTCAACTTTTGACGTGTGTACATACACTACCTTTCAAAAGTTTGGGGTCACTTAAAGCTGTATTTTTTTGTTGTCCATTTTAAAATAACATCAACTGGATCAGAAGTACAGTGTAGACATTGTTAATGTTGTAAATAACTAATTGTAGCTAGAAACAGCACTTTTTATGGAATATCTACATAGGCATACGGAGGCCCATTATCAGCAACCATCACTTCTTTGTTCCAATGGCACGTTGTTAGCTAATCCAAGTTTATAATTTTGCAGGTACGTCTAGTTTGAGAAACAGACGCCTCACTGGCAGCTTCATTAAATAGTACCTGCAAAACACCAGTCTCAACGTCAACAGTGAAGAGACTTCAGAATGCTGGCCTTCTAGGCAGAGTTCCTCTGTCCAGTGTCTGTTCTTTAGCCCACCTTAATCTTTTAAATCGACTGTTGTATGGCGGGTCATTTTGAGCCTGTAATCAAACCCACAAATGCTGATTCTCCAGATACTCTAAAGAAAGCCAGTTTTATCGCATCTTTAATCAGAACAACAGTTTTCAGCTGTGCTAACATAATTGCAAAACGGTTTTCTTTTAAAATGATAAACTTGGATTAGCTAACACAATGTGCCATTGGAACACAGGATTGATGGTTGCTAATAATGGGCCTCTGTACACCTATATAGATATATTCCAGAAATCAGTGTTTCTTTTATTATGGGATATTATGTGTAAGGGGTGTCTGAATATTTTCCAAATGCACTGTATGTGGTCATGTGTTTAAAAAACAAACAAGATCCAGCACACCAAATAAAGTTAATGCAGTATAGAACAGAAAAAAATACTCATTGAGTTTGTGGTTATGTGAGATGGCGCCTTGGTTGTAGCAGTTAGTAACAGGAAACCAAAAATGTGTTGAGAAAGGAAGTTGTGTCAAAACCGTGAGAAACTCCCTGTATACACCCAGGCCAGAACCCTGACCTAAATTCTGATATTTGGCATGGCCAGCAAATATAGTCAATCATTTTCACTGTAGCATACCCAAGAAACCCTTGTAAAGTATGGGAAATATTTCTGTAAAAAAATAAATAGAAATCCTCATAAAATAATAGATGGATAAGTTGCTAAGTCATGTCTTGAGAGTGATCTTGAGCTGAGATTAGCTATAATAGTCTCATTTAGTCGAGGATGTAAAAGTTCTGCTGCATTAATATACATTACTTTCATCACAGGAAGTATTTTTTTACTACAGAAACAAAACAGGAAGTAAGTACCGCTCCATATCAGATGTCTTTTTTTTCAAGGGTAGCTGACAAGGGCCTCGTAGTTCCCACATGTCCTTTCATTGCTTTACTTGGTACCATAATCATTGTGTCTGTATGCTCTGTAGACATACAGTTAAGGGTGTACTTCCCCTTATCACCCATGCTTTACCAGTGGAAAACAAAGTGTGAGCACAAGGCCCTCAAATAGGATACTTAATCGACTGAGGTGTAATCATTATCCCAAACAGTTGTGTTATGCAACGAAAACGAGAGTTTCGATCTGACAAATTCGACTAGTTCCCTCGCAGTTTTGTTCAGTTTGCTTCCGTTTGGTTCTGTTTGGTTCAAAGTGAATAAAACCCTGGTTTTAAATCTTAATATACCTAGAACTACTTTCAACTTGATGTGTGGTCGGCTATTATTAGTTTTCCCAATGTATAACTGAGTCTGTGCCACTCATGACTTTAATGGTCATGCCAGTAACCATAACATTCACAGCAAAAAAAATGAAATCACAATGTCAAATGATCAGGAAAACATCAAACGTTTTTGTACTCTCTCTTCTCTACAGGCCCGAGACATCAAGACGTCTGTGGTATCTGCAATCAAAGTTGTAAAACTAGATCCTGGTAGGCTATTTATCCCAAAGTATGATTATTTAAAAATAAACAAATCTTTATCTCACATTGTGTCACAATATTCCTGAATATAAATCAGTTTGCTCGTCTCTTTTCAGGTGACGATATCTCATCTATCCAACAGGAGATCACCATGATTAGAGAATGCACTCACAAGAACATTGTGGCCTATTTCGGCAGCTACTTCAGGTTCGGTCTGCAATCAAACGTTAAAACTTGATATGAAACTCCGAGCTATTGCTTTAACGGTGCGCTTTTTCCTTTGGTAGAAATAACAAGCTGTGGATCTGCATGGAGTACTGCGGCGGAGGTTCCCTGCAGGACATTTATCATGGTACACTTGGAGAACGTTCCCCCTAACACCCACCCTGATAGATCATGTATATGAATGGCACCGTCCAGTGTTTCAAGTAAAGATTTAGCTAGTTACTGTGTCCCTCATATTCTCTTTTTGAATTACTCACTTAATTGTTATGTTTCCATAGCTGCTGGCCCCCTGAACGAGAGGCAGATTGCATATGTGTGCAGGGAAACACTCCAGGTAAGAATGAAATGATATGCAGCGTTATTCATTGGATAAAGCATTTAACCATTTGTTTCTATTGTGAAACTTTCCATTTGGATCTAACGTTATTTACATTGTAAATTCATAAACATCATGCTTGACCGTTGCGCTGAGATGCCACTGTCATTGGATTTTCTGTGCTTGCAGGGACTGCGTCACTTACATGAGACTGGAAAAATGCACAGAGACATAAAAGTAATGTATAGAATCTTGTTGGATATAAAACATGTGAACAATTCGCTCTACCACTCATCTGAATTGAATCATTTGGTCTGGCGCTTTGGAACTACTTCCAGAAATGTAATTTTGTAAGTGTATGTCTCTCTGTGTATTCGGAGCTTGGGACTGTCCTGGTGGGAGAGTGTGAAACGGTGCACTCATTGTGTCAATGTGGGTTCTTCACAGGGAGCCAACGTTCTTCTAACAGAGCGAGGAGATGTCAAACTGGGTCAGTGACTCCTCCACCCTCACACTGTCACTCACTTTCGCATATCCTCTCTGCCTCTCCCGTGGACAGTTGTGGAAAAAGTAACAAGTGTCATACTTGAGTAAAAGTAAAGATACCTTAATAGAAAATGACTCAAGTAAAAATCATCCAGAAAAATACTACTTGAGTAAAAGTATTTGGTTTTAAATATACTTAATTATCAAAAGTAAATGCAATTGCTAAAACTCCTAATATTAAGCAAACAAGGCAGCACCATTTTCTTGTTTATTTATTTACGGATAGCCATGGGCAGGCACACTCTTACACTCAGACATCATTTACAAATGATGCATTTGTGTTTAGTGAGTCTGTCAGATCAGAGGCAATAGAGATGCCAGGGATGTTCTCTTTTTAAGTGTTTGAATTAGACCATTTTCAAAATGTAACTAGTACTTTTGGGTGTCAGGGAAAATGTATGGAGTAGAAAGTGCATTATTTTCTTTAGGAATGTAGTGAAGTAAAAGTTGTCAAAAATAGAACTAGTAAAGTACCAATACCCCCAAAAACTACTTAACAAGTACCACTGCCCTTGGACACACCCAGTCCCTGATTTATTTATTTTTTTACATTTTATTTACTCAAATATTTGTCTCCACCTCTCTCACGCCATCGTTTCCTTCCAGCGGATTTTGGCGTTGCAGCTGAGATCAATGCCTCTGTTGCCAAGAGGAAGTCCTTCATAGGCACACCTTACTGGTGAGTGATCTATGTCCATCCATGGCACCAAAACAAGGCCCATTATCATGGTTTACCACAGTTATCCACGGGCAGCGTTGCTCTTCTAGGATGGCACCCGAGGTGGCAGCAGTGGAGAAGAAAGGCGGGTACAACCAGCTGTGTGACATCTGGGCAGTGGGCATCACCGCTATCGAGCTGGCAGAGCTTCAGCCTCCAATGTTTGACCTGCACCCAATGAGGTGAGGGCACAGTTGCTGGGATGTCACCTCTCATTATTATAATTATACAGATTCTGTAATAACAATGTTGTAAGTTAAATCTAGTTCTTGTATCCAGTCATATTAACAGATCAGATTTGGATAATGATCACTGCAGCATGTTGCACATCAAGTTATTGTTATGAGATTTCGATTTCCCTTCCCCCCCCCAGGGCCTTGATGGTGATGTCAAAGGGCAGCTTCCAGCCTCCCAAACTGAAGGACAAGTCCAAATGGTAGAAGTTAGTTTACAATTAAAAAGTCATATGAGCAACATAACTAATAATGTATTTATGTAATGAATACGAGTATGAGAGGCTAAAATGATAACACATTAAAGCATTAAACCTCTGTCTGCAAAAGTTAAACCCAAACTGCTTCTCCAGTAGTTTAGCTGGCTCATCCTTTGTTGAAAAATGGCCTTTTTGCCTGTATCCAGATTACAAGCGCTCTTTGTCTGTATCCAGATTACAAGCTCTCTTTGCCTGTATCCAGATTACAAGCTCTCTTTGCCTGTATCCAGATTACAAGCTCTCTTTGCCTGTATCCAGATTACAAGCTCTCTTTGCCTGTATCCAGATTACAAGCGCTCTTTGTCTGTATCCAGATTACAAGCTCTCTTTGCCTGTATCCAGATTACAAGCTCTCTTTGCCTGTATCCAGATTACAAGCTCTCTTTGCCTGTATCCAGATTACAAGCTCTCTTTGCCTGTATCCAGATTACAAACTCTCTTTGCCTGTATCCAGATTACAAGCTCTCTTTGTCTGTATCCAGATTACAAGCTCTCTTTGCCTGTATCCAGATTACAAGCTCTCTTTGCCTGTATCCAGATTACAAACTCTCTTTGCCTGTATCCAGATTACAAGCTCTCTTTGTCTGTATCCAGATTACAAACTCTTTGCCTGTATCCAGATTACAAGCTCTCTTTGCCTGTATCCAGATTACAAGCTCTCTTTGTCTGTATCCAGATTACAAGCTCTCTTTGTCTGTATCCAGATTACAAGCTCTCTTTGCCTGTATCCAGATTACAAGCTCTCTTTGCCTGTATCCAGATTACAAGCTCTCTTTGCCTGTATCCAGATTACAAGCTCTCTTTGCCTGTATCCAGATTACAAGCTCTCTTTGCCTGTATCCAGATTACAAGCTCTCTTTGCCTGTATCCAGATTACAAGCTCTCTTTGCCTGTATCCAGATTACAAGCTCTCTTTGCCTGTATCCAGATTACAAACTCTCTTTGTCTGTATCCAGATTACAAGCTCTCTTTGTCTGTATCCAGATTACAAGCTCTCTTTGCCTGTATCCAGATTACAAGCTCTCTTTGCCTGTATCCAGATTACAAGCTCTCTTTGCCTGTATCCAGATTACAAGCTCTCTTTGTCTGTATCCAGATTACAAGCTCTCTTTGTCTGTATCCAGATTACAAGCTCTCTTTGCCTGTATCCAGATTACAAGCTCTCTTTGTCTGTATCCAGATTACAAGCTCTCTTTGCCTGTATCCAGATTACAAGCTCTCTTTGTCTGTATCCAGATTACAAACTCTCTTTGCCTGTATCCAGATTACAAGCTCTCTTTGCCTGTATCCAGATTACAAGCTCTCTTTGTCTGTATCCAGATTACAAGCTCTCTTTGTCTGTATCCAGATTACAAGCTCTCTTTGCCTGTATCCAGATTACAAGCTCTCTTTGCCTGTATCCAGATTACAAGCTCTCTTTGCCTGTATCCAGATTACAAGCTCTCTTTGCCTGTATCCAGATTACAAGCTCTCTTTGCCTGTATCCAGATTACAAGCTCTCTTTGCCTGTATCCAGATTACAAACTCTCTTTGTCTGTATCCAGATTACAAGCTCTCTTTGTCTGTATCCAGATTACAAGCTCTCTTTGCCTGTATCCAGATTACAAGCTCTCTTTGCCTGTATCCAGATTACAAGCTCTCTTTGCCTGTATCCAGATTACAAGCTCTCTTTGCCTGTATCCAGATTACAAGCTCTCTTTGTCTGTATCCAGATTACAAGCTCTCTTTGTCTGTATCCAGATTACAAGCTCTCTTTGCCTGTATCCAGATTACAAGCTCTCTTTGCCTGTATCCAGATTACAAGCTCTCTTTGTCTGTATCCAGATTACAAGCTCTCTTTGCCTGTATCCAGATTACAAGCTCTCTTTGTCTGTATCCAGATTACAAGCTCTCTTTGCCTGTATCCAGATTACAAGCTCTCTTTGTCTGTATCCAGATTACAAGCTCTCTTTGTCGGTTAATTGAAAATTAAACCTTGTTCAAAGTATCGCCTTTTTTTTTTAAACGAGCCATACAACGCTGGTTACAATTTAAATATCATACTCCTGAAAGCCAGAACAAATATTACAACAAATATTATAGTTAAACTCAAATATACTGATTGATAAAAAATAACTAATAGCTGAGGGGTACACTTTAAAAGCTCATGATCTGTAATAGTTAGGACCGAAAACACCATATCATGTATACTGGATATGTCTGAGTACCATTTAATGTGTATCAAGATTTATTTCTGACATGTGTATAAGGGTACCATGTATGTCAAATGTAGGAATAATGTATATGTAACAAAATACTAAAACAAAGCACATGTTGTCCTCTGAAGGGAAGGGCCAATAAAATGATAATAAATAAAAATGGATAATATAAATGTCCAATTAGCCCCTGTGGTAATAACCAGTGGTCTCTCTCCTGTTTTAGGTCCGTTGACTTCCACAGCTTTGTGAAAGTATCCCTCACCAAGAACCCTCGGAAAAGGCCCACTGCAGAGAAGTTGTTACAGGTACTACCTCAGAGTTCCATCCTTTTGATGAGAACAAGAAGATGGCATCAAAGTTAATGAGAACCTGTTGAATTTACAGTGCCTTCGGAAAGTATTCAGAATCCTAGACTTTGTCCACATTTTTGTTAGGTTACAGCCTTAATCTAAAATTGATTTAAATTGTTTTTTCCCCCTCATCAATCTACACAAAATACCCCAAGATGACGATGCAAAAACGTTTTTATTTATTTTATTTTTTGTAATATTTTTGCTAATTTATGGAAGAAAAAAAAACTGAAATGTCACATTTACGTAAGTATTCAGACCTTTTAGTCAGTACTTTGTTGAAGCACCTTTGGCAACGATTACAGTCTCCAGTCTTCTTGGGCATGACGCTACAAGCTTGGCACACCTGTATTTGGGGAGCTTCTTCCATTCTCTGCAGATCCTCTCAATCGCTGTCAGGTTGGATGGGGAGTGTCACTGCACAGCTATTTTCAGGTCTCTCCAGAGATGTTGGCTCGTGTTCTAGTCCGGCTCTGGCTGGGCCACTCATGACATTCAGAGACTTGTCCTGAAGCCACTTCTGCGTTGTCTTGGCTGTGTGCTTAGGGTCGTTGTCCTGTTCGAAGGTGAACCATCACGCCAGTCTGAGGTCCTGAGCGCTCTGGAGCAGGTTTTCATCAAGGATCTCTGTACTTTACTCTGTTCATCTTTGCCTCGATCCTGACTAGTCTCCCAGTCCCTGCCGCTGAAAAATATCCCCTCATCATGATGCTGCCACCACCATGCTTGGCATTCAGGCCAAAGAGTTCAATCTTGGTTTCATCAGACCAGAGAATCTTGAGTCTTTAGTTGCCTTTTGGCAAACTCCAAGTGGGCTGTCATGTGCCTATGGTCACTACCATAAAGGCCTGATTTGTGGAGTGCTGCAGAGATGGTTGTCCTTATGGAAGGTTCTCCCATCGCCGCAGAGGAGCTCTGTCAGAGTAACCATCGGGTTCTTAGTCACCTTCCTGACCAAGACCCTTCTCCCCCGATTGTTCAGTTTGGCCGGGCGGCCAGCTCTAGGAAGAGTCTAGGTGGTTCCAAACTGTTTCCATTTAAGAATGATGGAGGCCACTGTGTTCTTGGGGACCATCAATGCTATCGACATTTTCTGATACCCTTCCCCATGTCTATGCCTCGACACAATCCTGTCTTGGAGCTCTACGGACAATTCCTTCAACCTCATGGCTTGGTTTTTGCTCTGACATGACCTGTCAACTGTGGGACCTTATATAGACGTGTGTGTGCCTTTTCCAAATTATGTCCAATCAATTGAATTTACCACAGGTGGACTCCAATCAAGTTGTTGAAACATCTCAAGGATGATCAATGGAGACCGGATGCATCTGAGCTCAATTTAAAGTCTCATAGCGAAGGGTCTGAATACTGATGTAAATTTTGCATTTTTAGTACATTTGCAAAACATTTTGCTTTGTCATTATGGGGTATTGTGTGTAGATAGCCAAACTAAAATACATTTTAGAATAAGGCTGTAACAAAATGTGGTAAAAGTAAAGGTGTCTGATTTACTTTCCAAAGGCACTGTATGTCCCTAGTGCAGAAACTATACGTAGTTTCTGAACATAGTCCTTTAGGTGACCGACATGACCCCACATGACCTGTTTTCTTCTCAGCACCCCTTTGTGAGTCAGCGGCTGACCAGGACTCTGGCCATTGAACTGCTGGACATGGCCAGCAACCCTGTTCTGCAAACCTCACACACTATGGATGAGTGTGATCTTGAGGTGAGCTCTCCTCTACCTGTACTGAGATGTATGCTTGGGCACAACACTCTACTATGTGGATTAGTACTACAAAGATAAAAATGGCACTAATGACCTGTCTACTACTGTGTATGTGTGGGTTTGCAGACATGCAGTGCATTCCCTGATAAGATCCAGTCTCTAGGGAAACCCCTGTCGGTCCAGAGGACTCAGTCTGAGGAGCAGTGTGAGTAACTCTCAGATCCTAGCATCCACAGCTTCTCAAGGACTCTGGAATTACTGATGAGCCATTGTTATGGCCGACGTAGCATTACCGCATGCAGGGGCAAGCAGCCAAGGTCAGGAGGACACAAGGGGATAGTCACTGGCACCAAGACTGAGCATCCACTCAAACAAAATGAGAGTAGTTTTAGAACAAGTGTGTGTTTTTTGTTTACTGCTATCTCGTATCATTTTCATAACAAAAAATGACAATGATGATATTGAGGAGGATTTTCTACTACAGTAATTTAATATTTTAAAGGTGATTCAGTATTATATGTACAGTACCAGTAAAAAGTTTGGACACCTACTCATTTCTTTATTTTTACTATTTTCAACATTGTAGAAAAATAGTGAAAATTTCAACACTATGAAATAACACATATGGAATCATGTAGTAACCAAAAAAGTGTTAAACAAATATAGACAAATATTCAAGGTATCCACCCTTTGTCTTGATGACAGCTTTGCACTCTTGGTATTCTCTCAACCAGCTTCACTTGGAATGCTTTTCCAACGGTGTTGAAGGAGTTCCCACATATGCTGAGTACTTGTTGGCTGCTTTTCCTTCACTCTGTAGTCCGACTCATCCCAAACCATATCAATTGGGTTGAGGTCGAGTGATTGTGGAGGCCAGGTCATCTGATGCAGCACTCCATCACTCCTTCTTGGTCAAATAGCCCTTACACAGCCTGGAGGTGTGTGTTGGGTCATTGTCCTGTTGAAAAACAAATGATAGTCCAAATAAGCCCAAACCAAATGGGATGGCGTATCGCTGCAGAATGCTGTGGTGGCCATGCTGGTTGTGTGTGTGCCTTGAATTCTAAATAAGTACCATCACACCTCCTTCTCCATGCTTCACGGTGGGAACCACACATACAGAGATCATCCGTTCACCTACTCTGCGTCTCACAAAGACACTGGTTGAAACCAAAAATCTCAAATTTGGACTCCTCAGACCAAAGGACAGATTTCCACTGGCCTAATGTCTATTCCTCGTGTTTCTTGGCCCAAGCAAGTCTCTTATTGGTGTCCTTTAGTAGTGGTTTCTTTGCAGCAGTTTTACCATGAAAGCCTGATTCATGCAGTCTCCTCTGAACAGTTGATGTTGTGATGTGTCTGTTACTTGACCTCTGAAGTATTTATTTGGGCTGCAATCTGAGGCTGGTAACTGAAGTGAACTTATCCTCTGCAGCAGAGGTAACTCTGGGTCTTCCTTTCCTGCGGCGGTCTTCATGAGAGCCAGTTTCATCATTGCGCTTGATGGTTTTTGCCACTGCACTTGAATAAACTTTCAAAGTTCTTGAAATGTTCCACATTGACTAACCTAAGCAATGATGGACTGTCATTTCTTTATGCTTATTTGAGCAGTTCTTGCCATAATGTGGACTTGGTTTTTACCAAATGGGTATATCTTCTGTATACCACCCCTACCTTGACACAACACAACTGATTGGCTAAACGCATTAAGAAGGAAAGAAATTCCGCAAATAAACTTGTAACAAGGCACACCTGTCAATTGAAATACATTCCAGCTGACTACCCCATGAAGCTGGTTGAGAGAATTCAAAGAGTGTGCAAAGCGGTCATCAAGGAAAAAGGGTGGCTACTTTGAAGAATCTCAAATATAAAATATATTTTGATTTGTTGAACACTTTTTTTTCATAGTGTTGATGTCTTCACTATTTATTCTACAATGTAGAAAATAGTTTTAAAAAATAAAGAGAAACCCTTGAATGAGGAGGTGTGTCCAACTGGTACTGGGTATGTGGGGATTGTGACACTATCCCCCTCCCCCTCCAGTTGATCTGCTAAAATTTGGCCCTCCCATGAGGAAGGAGACTGACCCCTCTCCTGACCTGGTGAGTAGCCTATCATCTCTGTCTAACCTCTGTTATATGAACGTCATGTTCAACATAGAAAAACAATACATTTTATTTGTCGATCCCCAACAGGGATCATATGACGAATGGTGCATTTCAGGAGATGAAAAGAACTCCTCGTAAGCTATCGTTTATTTTACTTCCTATGACAAAACGGCCGTAATAAATTACAAATGAAGGCAGTAATAACTTAATCTACTCTACATTTGAGGTGCAGGAGTCTACTGGAGTGTGTCGAGGAAGCATTGCTTGAAAGGTGAGGCTATAAAACCGTCTTTATACATCTCTTCATAGCACTTAACCTACATTACCAATAACACACCAAAGGGAACAAAATAGAATTCCCATTACAAACAAACACCAAGTAAGCTGAATGCAAAGGAATTTAAAACAATTCTGCACATCCCAAATCACTACACATGTTTAATTCCCATAACGCAGTCTGTTTGATATCCTTTGCAGGAGGTTAACCATCAAGAGAGCGCCCTCTGCTGAGGTGAGAGGGAACTACAGACTGTATCTTATCCTCTCAGGCACTCCACACTGTTTCTTTGGAACCGCACCAGCGTCTGTGTTCATCTGTTGCAGCACTCTCCTGAAGAAGATGATGATGATGATATGGATAAATGTGGCACAGTGAAGAGGAGTGGGGTCCTCAGTCCTGCCCCAAGGCATACCATCCCCCCGTCCACTGACACTACTTGCCCCATAGAATGCACTGGCAATTGTGACTCCACCCCTCCCACTGTCACACCTCCATTCACAGACCCCACCCTGGCTGACCTCTCTCTCTTCAACTCTACCATCTTTGCTGACACCACCAACTGCTCCTCTCCCTCTGAAGGTGCAGGATCCACTCACACGCAACACATCCTGTACACACACAAACACTAACTAAAATCTAAGGAGTCATTGTGTAAAGGTAGTGACATCAACTACTAATTATGTCAATCTGCATTACCAATTTTAGAAAAGGCTCAAATCCATCATCCTGAGACACTATACTGCGCTGAAGGGTCTGGACAGAGGCCGGAAAAGACGGCCGCCAAGGCCCAGCAGCCCCCGCTGTCTCCAGAATGGAGCACACTCAGGAGGAAAACTGAGGACTCGGTGAGTCCCCATCAGACAAGTTACTGACACACCTCTTAAATGCATCTCTTGTGCAAAAATGATGACTGATAATTCTGTGGAATTTGTTTTTCTTCAGAGAGGTGATTGCCATGGACTTCCACCCACACCCAAAGTCCATGTAAGTCAAGATGTCTGGATATATAGCTACCAATAAGAAAATACCGCATTGAAATGATACATTGAACCACACAATATTTTCTAGATGGGGGCCTGTTTTTCCAAGGTGTTTAATGGCTGTCCATTAAATATCCACTGTGCTGTCACATGGGTCCTGCCAAAGACTAAAGGTAAGCACAGCCTATAAAGGATAACAATCAGTCAATAGAGCTTCTGTCAAACCAGTCAGGGAGAATATCTGACTATCCTCCCTCAGATCAACACCTCATCCTGGGGACAGAGGAGGGCATCTATACCCTGAACCTCAACGAGCTCCATGAGGACACAATGGAGAAGGTACCGTCATGTTAACACCAATTGTACAAAATGTAAAACGTGTGTGTGTGTGTGTGTGTGTGTGTGTGTGTGTGTATGTATGTATATATATATATATACACTCACACACACGTATATCTGTTTTTCTACCAGTCTGTTTAAAAAATATATTTTCTGTGTTTTTCAGTTATTACCCCAGAGGTGCAGCTGGCTGTATGTCATGAACAATGTGCTAATGTCTATCTCAGGTAGGGCCCTCCGTGTCCCTCACACCAGCAACAATGACAACACAGCCTAATACAGTGTGTTCCATCTAGACATGTGTTTACTGTCTTTGTGCTCCACAGGGAAATCATCGCAGCTGTGCTCCCAGAGGCTGACCACCCTGTTTGATCATCGCAGACACCTGCCGAAGAGGCAGGGCCACCTGTCCATCAACACCCACCGCCTCACCGAGAGGATCAACTCAAGGTAGGGACACCCCACCCCTGGGCAGAGAGAGGCCGCAGTGAAAATACCCAAGCAATGTTGCTTTTCACTGATATTAGCCTGAGAGGAAGGGAAATCATTCTGGAAATTGTACATAAAAAAGGTATTGTTAATGTGTTCTCTTTGTAGAAGGTTTTCTGTGTCTGGAAAGATACCAGACACCAAAGGCTGTCGACGCTGCAGCGTTGGTAAGGAACATGTTATTTTAGTCAAAAATGGAGATGTACTGTACCGTCTTTATGACTAAGGTGACATCTCTCTCTCTTCTGCCTTATCTATTCTCAGTGCGTAACCCGTACACTGACAGCACATTTTTGTGTGCTGTTGTACCAACTGGCCTTGTCCTACTGCTGTGGTACGAGCCCCTGCAGAAGTTCATGCAACTCAAGGTGTGTATTCCTAATGCATCTCTATACATTACTATACGTTAGCATTGTGTTTTTATAGAAAAGCATCACAAAGCATTCTTCCGTTCCTCTTTCTCCCTCTCAGCATATCGCTGTGAGTCTCCCAGAAAGCCTCCCCATCTTTGAACTGCTTGTCCTGGAGAAAGAGGAGTTGCCACAGGTGTGTGTGGGTGTGCGCAAGTTACAGGCCCCTGTCAAGACCTGTGAGCAGGTCCACTTTGACATCATCCACTTGAATGACACACCCAGAGCCCAGACAGGTACCTCCATGAATATTTGATCTAGTTTCATCTAGATCAGCAGTCACCAACCTTCAAGATCACTTTCACAGTCAAAAAGCCGAGATCTACCGCTCAGAATTTGTTTTAAACATGACTTAGATGTTTTTTTTAGGTTAATGTAAACAAGAAAGAATATGTAGGAATCGCTGGTGGTTGGTGCCGTTTAAGATGAGGGGGGGATGATAATTTTCTCATGAACATGGCACTATTTCTATTACAGCATATTGGATGACTGTCGCTCATATTCCATTCACCCAGCTCAATGTAACATCGATAGGTTTAGGTTACTACATGATGGTCTCATTTTCCCTGTACCCATCATGCAGTTGCCACAACCTAGCCTATGAATGACAGTTTACAACGTGGAGAATTGTGAGTGATCAAGGTGACAGACAGTGACACATTCAATACCGCCTTGCACACTCTTGCCTGCATGTATGTAGCTGATCTAGGAGGTAATCATGAGTGCAACAGCTGCAAATGTGAATTTCTATCGGACAAATTCAGGTATTTTTATCACGGTTCCGATTGCTTCCATTTTAAGAAACGCTCTTTCAACAGAATCGGCGGAATGAATAGTATTGGTATTTTATTAGGATCCCTATAAGCTGTTGTGAAATCAAATCACATTTTATTGGTCACATACACATGTTTAGCAGATGTTATTGCAGGTGTACCAAAATGCTTGTGTTTCTAGCTCCATCAGTGCAGTAATATATCTTACAATGCACAAAAACTTAAAAGTAAAAGAATGGAATTAAGGTTAATTAATTAATGGAATTAATAATAGATTAAAATACAGTAGAATAGAATGCAGTGAGTAAAGCAAAAATATGTAAACATCATTAAAGTGGCCTGGTGTACCATTAATAAAGTGACCTAGTGTACCATTAATAAAGTGACCTAGTGTACCATTAATAAAGTGACCTAGTGTACCATTAATAAAGTGACCTAGTGTACCATTAATAAAGTGACCTAGTGTACCATTAATAAAGTGACCTAGTGTACCATTAATAAAGTGACCTAGTGTACCATCATTAAAGTGACCTAGTGTACCATCATTAAAGTGACCTAGTGTACCATCATTAAAGTGACCTAGTGTACCATCATTAAAGTGACCTAGTGTACCATTAATAAAGTGACCTAGTGTACCATTAATAAAGTGACCTGACCTAGTGTACCATTAATAAAGTGACCTAGTGTACCATTAATAAAGTGACCTAGTGTACCATTAATAAAGTGACCTAGTGTACCATTAATAAAGTGACCTAGTGTACCATTAATAAAGTGACCTAGTGTACCATTAATAAAGTGACCTAGTGTACCATTAATAAAGTGACCTAGTGTACCATTAATAAAGTGACCTAGTGTACCATTAATAAAGTGACCTAGTGTACCATCATTAAAGTGACCTAGTGTACCATTAATAAAGTGACCTAGTGTACCATTAATAAAGTGACCTAGTGTACCATTAATAAAGTGACCTAGTGTACCATCATTAAAGTGACCTAGTGTACCATTAATAAAGTGACCTAGTGTACCATCATTAAAGTGACCTAGTGTACCATTAATAAAGTGACCTAGTGTACCATTAATAAAGTGACCTAGTGTACCATTAATAAAGTGACCTAGTGTACCATCATTAAAGTGACCTAGTGTACCATCATTAAAGTGACCTAGTGTACCATTAATAAAGTGACCTAGTGTACCATTAATAAAGTGACCTAGTGTACCATTAATAAAGTGACCTAGTGTTCCATTAATAAAGTGACCTAGTGTACCATTAATAAAGTGACCTAGTGTACCATTAATAAAGTGACCTAGTGTACCATCATTAAAGTGACCTAGTGTACCATCATTAAAGTGACCTAGTGTACCATTAATAAAGTGACCTAGTGTACCATTAATAAAGTGACCTAGTGTACCATTAATAAAGTGACCTAGTGTACCATCATTAAAGTGACCTAGTGTACCATCATTAAAGTGACCTAGTGTACCATTAATAAAGTGACCTAGTGTACCATTAATAAAGTGACCTAGTGTACCATTAATAAAGTGACCTAGTGTACCATCATTAAAGTGACCTAGTGTACCATCATTAAAGTGACCTAGTGTACCATTAATAAAGTGACCTAGTGTACCATTAATAAAGTGACCTAGTGTACCATTATAAAGTGACCTAGTGTACCATTAATAAAGTGGCCTAGTGTTCCATTAATAAAGTGACCTAGTGTACCATTAATAAAGTGACCTAGTGTACCATTAATAAAGTGACCTAGTGTACCATCATTAAAGTGACCTAGTGTACCATCATTAAAGTGACCTAGTGTACCATTAATAAAGTGACCTAGTGTTCCATTATAAAGTGACCTAGTGTACCATCATTAAAGTGACCTAGTGTACCATCATTAAAGTGACCTAGTGTACCATTATAAAGTGACCTAGTGTACCATTAATAAAGTGACCTAGTGTACCATCATTAAAGTGACCTAGTGTACCATTAATAAAGTGGCCTAGTGTTCCATTAATAAGTGACCTAGTGTTCCATTAATAAAGTGGCCTGGTGTACCATTAATAAAGTGACCTAGTGTACCATTAATAAAGTGACCTAGTGTACCATTAATAAAGTGACCTAGTGTACCATTAATAAAGTGACCTAGTGTACCATCATTAAAGGTGACCTAGTGTACCATTAATAAAGTGACCTAGTGTTCCATTAATAAAGTGACCTAGTGTACCATTAATAAAGTGGCCTAGTGTACCATTAATAAAGTGACCTAGTGTACCATTAATAAAGTGACCTAGTGTACCCATTAATAAAGTGACCTAGTGTACCATTAATAAAGTGACCTAGTGTACCATTAATAAAGTGACCTAGTGTACCATTAATAAAGTGACCTAGTGTACCATTAATAAAGTGACCTAGTGTACCATTAATAAAGTGACCTAGTGTACCATCATTAAAGTGACCTAGTGTACCATTAATAAAGTGACCTAGTGTACCATTAATAAAGTGACCTAGTGTACCATTAATAAAGTGACCTAGTGTACCATCATTAAAGTGACCTAGTGTACCATTAATAAAGTGACCTAGTGTACCATTAATAAAGTGACCTAGTGTTCCATTAATAAAGTGACCTAGTGTACCATCATTAAAGTGACCTAGTGTACCATTAATAAAGTGACCTAGTGTACCATTAATAAAGTGACCTAGTGTACCATCATTAAAGTGACCTAGTGTACCATTAATAAAGTGACCTAGTGTACCATCATTAAAGTGACCTAGTGTACCATCATTAAAGTGACCTAGTGTACCATTAATAAGTGACCTAGTGTACCATTAATAAAGTGGCCTAGTGTACCATCATTAAAGTGGCCTGGTGTACCATTAATAAAGTGACCTAGTGTACCATCATTAAAGTGACCTAGTGTACATTAATAAAGTGACCTAGTGTTCCTAGTGTACCATTAATAAAGTGACCTAGTGTACCATTAATAAAGTGACCTAGTGTTTCCTAGTGTACCATTAATAAAGTGACCTAGTGTACCATCATTAAAGTGACCTAGTGTACCATCATTAAAGTGACCTAGTGTACCATTAATAAAGTGACCTAGTGTTCCTAGTGTACCATTAATAAAGTGACCTAGTGTACCATCATTAAAGTGACCTAGTGTACCATCATTAAAGTGACCTAGTGACCTAGTGTACCATTAATAAAGTGACCTAGTGTACCATTAATAAAGTGACCTAGTGTACCATTAAATAAAGTGACCTAGTGTACCATTAATAAGTGACCTAGTGTACAAAAAAGTGACCTAGTGTACCATTAATAAAGTGACCTAGTGTACCATTAATAAAGTGACCTAGTGTACCATTAATAAAGTGACCTAGTGTACCATTAATAAAGTGACCTAGTGTACCATTAATAAAGTGACCTAGGTGTACCATTATAAAGTGACCTAGTGTACCATTAATAAAGTGACCTAGTGTACCATTAATAAAGTGACCTAGTGTACCATTAATAAAGTGACCTAGTGTACCATTAATAAAGTGACCCTAGTGTACCATTAATAAAGTGACCTAGTGTACCATTAATAAAGGTGACCTAGTGTACCATTAAGTGCAAAGGTGAGCCTAGTGTACCATTATAAGTGACCTAGTGTAGCATTAATAAAGTGACCTAGTGTACCATATAATGGACCGAGTGTACTAGGTTACCATAGTTGGTACCATTAAGGTGACCTAGTGTACCATTAATAAATGACCTAGTGTACCATTATAAAGTGACCTAGTGTTACCATTAATAAAAGTGGACCTAGTGTACCATTAATAAAGTGACCTAGTGTACCATTAATAATGTGACCTAGTGTACCCCATTAGGTAAAGTGACCTAGTGTACCATTATAAAGTGACCTAGTGTACCATTAATAAAGGGACCTAGGGTAACATTAATAAAGTGACCTAGTGACCATTAATAAAGTGACCTAGTGTCCCATTAATAAAGTGACCTAGTGTACCATTAATAAAGTGACCTAGTGTACCATCATTAAAGTGACCTAGTGTACCATTAATAAAGTGACCTAGTGTACCATTAATAAAGTGACCTAGTGTACCATTAATAAAGTGACCTAGTGTACCATCATTAAAGTGACCTAGTGTACCATTAATAAAGTGACCTAGTGTACCATTAATAAAGTGACCTAGTGTTCCATTAATAAAGTGACCTAGTGTACCATTAATAAAGTGGCCTAGTGTACCATTAATAAAGTGACCTAGTGTACCATTAATAAAGTGACCTAGTGTACCATTAATAAAGTGA
The DNA here is from genome assembly GCF_002021735.2 of Oncorhynchus kisutch. Lineage (NCBI taxonomy): Eukaryota > Metazoa > Chordata > Actinopteri > Salmoniformes > Salmonidae > Oncorhynchus > Oncorhynchus kisutch. Next base: position 524,345 of record NC_034201.2, on the reverse strand, counting down.
CCTAGTGTACCATCATTAAGTGACCTAGTGTACATTAATAAGTGACCTAGTGTACCATTATAAAGTGACCTAGTGTACCATTAATAAAGTGACCTAGTGTACCATTAATAAAGTGACCTAGTGTACCATTAATAAAGTGACCTAGTGTACCATTAATAAAGTGGACCTAGTGTATGTACCATTAATAAAGTGACCTAGTGTACCATAATAAAGTGACCTAGTGTACCATTAATAAAGTGACCTAGTGTACCATTAATAAGTGACCTAGTGTACCATTAATAAAGTGGACGCTAGTGTACCATTAATAAAGTGACCTAGTGTACCATTAATAAAGTGACCTAGTGTACCATTAATAAAGTGACCTAGTGTACCATTAATAAAGTGACCTAGTGTACCATTAATAAGTGACCTAGTGTACCATTAATAAAGTGACCTAGTGGTACCATTAATAAAGTGACCTAGTGTACCATTAATAAAGTGACCTAGTGTACCATTAATAAAGTGACCTAGTGTACCATTAATAAAGTGACTAGTGTACCATTAATAAAGTGACCTAGTGTACCATTAATAAAGTGACCTAGTGTACCATTAATAAAGTGACCTAGTGTACATTATAAAGTGACCTAGTTGACCATAATAAAGTGACCTAAGTGTACCATTAATAAAGTGACCTAGTGTACCATTAATAAAAGTGACCTAGTGTACCATTAATAAAGTGACGCTAGTGTACCATTAATAAAGTGACCTAGTGTACCATTAATAAAGTGACCAATTAATAAAGTGACGCTAGTGTACCATTAATAAAGTGACCTAGTGTACCATTATAAAGTGACCTAGTGTACCATTAATAAAGTGACCTAGTGTTCCATTAATAAAGTGACCTAGTGTACCATTAATAAGTGACCTAGTGTACCATTAATAAAGTGACCTAGTGTACCATCATTAAAGTGACTAGTGTACCATTAATAAAGTGACCTAGTGTACCATTAATAAAGTGACCTAGTGTACCATTAATAAAGTGACCTAGTGTACCATTAATAAAGTGACCTAGTGTACCATTAATAAAGTGACCTAGTGTACCATTAATAAAGTGACCTAGTGTACCATCATTAAAGTGACCTAGTGTTCCATTAATAAAGTGGACCTAGTGTACCATCATTAAAGTGACCTAGTGTACCATCATTAAAGTGACCTAGGTGTTACCATTAATAAATTGACCTAGTGTACCATTAATAAGTACCTAGTGTACCATTAATGAAATGGACCTAGTGTACCATTAATAAAGTGACCTAGTGTACCATTAATAAAGTGACCTAGTGTACCATCATTAAAGTGACCTAGTGTACCATTAATAAAGTGACCTAGTGTACCATCATTAAGTGACCTAGTGTACCATCATTAAAAGTGACCTAGTGTAGCATCATTAAAGTGACCTAGTGTACCATTAAGAAAGTGACCTAGTGTACCATCATTAAAGTGACCTAGTGTACCATCATTAAAGTGACCTAGTGTACCATTAATAAAGTGACCTAGTGTACCATTAATAAAGTGACCTAGTGTACCATTAATAAAGTGACCTAGTGTACCATCATTAAAGTGACCTAGTGTACCATTAATAAAGTGACCTAGTGTACCATTAATAAAGTGACCTAGTGTACCATTAATAAAGTGACCTAGTGTACCATCATTAAAGTGACCTAGTGTACCATTAATAAGTGACCTAGTGTACCATTAATAAAGTGACCTAGTGTACCATTAATAAAGTGACCTAGTGTACCATTAATAAAGTGACCTAGTGTACCATCATTAAAGTGACCTAGTGTACCATCATTAAAGTGACCTAGTGTACCATTAATAAAGTGGCCTAGTGTACCATTAATAAAGTGACCTAGTGTACCATTAATAAAGTGACCTAGTGTACCATTAATAAAGTGACCTAGTGTACCATCATTAAAGTGACCTAGTGTACATTAATAAAGTGACCTAGTGTACCATTAATAAAGTGACCTAGTGTACCATTAATAAAGTGACCTAGTGTACCATTAATAAAGTGGCCTAGTGTACCATTAATAAAGTGACCTAGTGTTCCATTAATAAAGTGACCTAGTGTACCATTAATAAAGTGACCAAGTGTACCATCATTAAAGTGACCTAGTGTACCATTATAAAGTGGCCTAGTGTACCATTAATAAAGTGACCTAGTGTACCATTAATAAAGTGACCTAGTGTACATCATTAAAGTGACCTAGTGTACCATTAATAAAGTGACCTAGTGTACCATCATTAAAGTGACCTAGTGTACCATCATTAAAGTGACCTAGTGTACCATCATTAAAGTGACCTAGTGTACCATTAATAAAGTGGCCTAGTGTACCATTAATAAAGTGACCTAGTGTACCTTAATAAAGTGACCTAGTGTACCATTAATAAAGTGACCTAGTGTACCATCATTAAAGTGACCTAGTGTTCCATTAATAAGTGACCTAGTGTACCATCATTAAAGTGACCTAGTGTACCATCAATAAAGTGACCTAGTGTACCATCATTAAAGTGACCTAGTGTTCCATTAATAAAGTGACCTAGTGTACCATCATTAAAGTGACCTAGTGTACCATTAATAAAGTGACCTAGTGTACCATTAATAAAGTGACCTAGTGTACCATTAATAAAGTGACCTAGTGTACCATCATTAAAGTGACCTAGTGTACCATTAATAAGTGACTCTTATACACATCTAGTGTACCATTAATAAAGTGACCTAGTGTACCATTAATAAAGTGACCTAGTGTACCATCATTAAAGTGACCTAGTGTTCCATTAATAAAGTGACCTAGTGTACCATCATTAAAGTGACCTAGTGTACCATTAATAAAGTGACCTAGTGTACCATTAATAAAGTGACCTAGTGTACCATTAATAAAGTGACCTAGTGTACCATCATTAAAGTGACCTAGTGTACCATTAATAAAGTGACCTAGTGTACCATTAATAAAGTGACCTAGTGTACCATTAATAAAGTGACCTAGTGTACCATTAATAAAGTGACCTAGTGTACCATTAATAAAGTGACCTAGTGTACCATTAATAAAGTGACCTAGTGTACCATCATTAAAGTGACCTAGTGTACCATTAATAAGTGACCAAGTGTACCATTAATAAAGTGACCTAGTGTACCATCATTAAAGTGACCTAGTGTACCATTAATAAAGTGACCTAGTGTACCATCATTAAAGTGACCTAGTGTACCATCATTAAAGTGACCTAGTGTACCATCATTAAAGTGACCTAGTGTACCATTAATAAAGTGACCTAGTGTACCATCATTAAAGTGACCTAGTGTACCATCATTAAAGTGACCTAGTGTACCATTAATAAAGTGACCTAGTGTACCATTAATAAAGTGACCTAGTGTACCATTAATAAAGTGACCTAGTGTACCATCATTAAGTGACCTAGTGTACCATTAATAAAGTGACCTAGTGTACCATTAATAAGTGACCTAGTGTACCATTAATAAAGTGACCTAGTGTACCATCATTAAAGTGACCTAGTGTACCATTAATAAAGTGACCTAGTGTACCATTAATAAAGTGACCTAGTGTACCATTAATAAAGTGACCTAGTGTACCATTAATAAAGTGACCTAGTGTACCATCATTAAAGTGACCTAGTGTACCATCATTAAAGTGACCTAGTGTACCATTAATAAAGTGGCCTAGTGTACCATTAATAAAGTGACCTAGTGTACCATTAATAAAGTGACCTAGTGTACCATTAATAAAGTGACCTAGTGTACCATCATTAAAGTGACCTAGTGTACCATTAATAAAGTGACCTAGTGTACCATTAATAAAGTGACCTAGTGTACCATTAATAAAGTGACCTAGTGTACCATTAATAAAGTGGCCTAGTGTACCATTAATAAAGTGACCTAGTGTTCCATTAATAAAGTGACCTAGTGTACCATTAATAAAGTGACCAAGTGTACCATCATTAAAGTGACCTAGTGTACCATTAATAAAGTGGCCTAGTGTACCATTAATAAAGTGACCTAGTGTACCATTAATAAAGTGACCTAGTGTACCATCATTAAAGTGACCTAGTGTACCATTAATAAAGTGACCTAGTGTACCATCATTAAAGTGACCTAGTGTACCATCATTAAAGTGACCTAGTGTACCATCATTAAAGTGACCTAGTGTACCATTAATAAAGTGGCCTAGTGTACCATTAATAAAGTGACCTAGTGTACCATTAATAAAGTGACCTAGTGTACCATTAATAAAGTGACCTAGTGTACCATCATTAAAGTGACCTAGTGTTCCATTAATAAAGTGACCTAGTGTACCATCATTAAAGTGACCTAGTGTACCATCAATAAAGTGACCTAGTGTACCATCATTAAAGTGACCTAGTGTTCCATTAATAAAGTGACCTAGTGTACCATCATTAAAGTGACCTAGTGTACCATTAATAAAGTGACCTAGTGTACCATTAATAAAGTGACCTAGTGTACCATTAATAAAGTGACCTAGTGTACCATCATTAAAGTGACCTAGTGTACCATTAATAAAGTGACCTAGTGTACCATTAATAAAGTGACCTAGTGTACCATTAATAAAGTGACCTAGTGTACCATCATAAAGTGACCTAGTGTTCCATTAATAAAGTGACCTAGTGTACCATCATTAAAGTGACCTAGTGTACCATTAATAAAGTGACCTAGTGTACCATTAATAAAGTGACCTAGTGTACCATTAATAAAGTGACCTAGTGTACCATCATTAAAGTGACCTAGTGTACCATTAATAAAGTGACCTAGTGTACCATTAATAAAGTGACCTAGTGTACCATTAATAAAGTGACCTAGTGTACCATTAATAAAGTGACCTAGTGTACCATTAATAAAGTGACCTAGTGTACCATTAATAAAGTGACCTAGTGTACCATTAATAAAGTGACCTAGTGTACCATCATTAAAGTGACCTAGTGTACCATTAATAAAGTGACCAAGTGTACCATTAATAAAGTGACACCTAGTGTACCATTAATAAAGTGACCTAGTGTACCATTAATAAAGTGACCTAGTGTTCCATTAATAAAGTTACCTAGTGTACCATCATTAAAGTGACCTAGTGTACCATTAATAAAGTGACCTAGTGTACCATTAATAAAGTGACCTAGTGTACCATTAATAAAGTGACCTAGTGTACCATTAATAAAGTGACCTAGTGTACCATCATAAAGTGACCTAGTGTACCATTAATAAAGTGACCTAGTGTACCATTAATAAAGTGACCTAGTGTTCCATTAATAAAGTGACCTAGTGTTCCATTAATAAATGCCTAGTGTACCATTAATAAAGTGACCTAGTGTACCATCATTAAAGTGACCTAGGTACCATTAATAAAGTGACCTAGTGTACCATTAATAAGTGACCTAGTGTACCATCATTAAAGTGACCTAGTGTACCATTAATAAAGTGACCCTAGTGTACCATCATTAAAGTGACCTAGTGTACCATTAATAAAGTGACCTAGTGTACCATCATTAAAGTGACCTAGTGTACCATCATTAAAGTGGACCTAGTGTACCATTAATAAAGTGACCTAGTGTACCATTAATAAAGTGACCTAGTGTACCATTAATAAAGTGACCTAGTGTACCTTAATAAAGTGACCTAGTGTTCCATTAATAAAGTGACCTAGTGTACCATTAATAAAGTGACCTAGTTGTACCATTAATGAAAGTGACCTAGTGTTCCATTAATAAAGTGGCCTGGTGTACCATTAATAAAGTGACCTAGTGTACCATTAATAAAGTGACCTAGTGTACCATTAATAAAGTGACCTAGTGTACCATTAATAAAGTGACCTAGTGTACCATTAATAAAGTGACCTAGTGTACCATAATAAAGTGACCTAGTGTACCATTAATAAGTGACCTAGTGTACCATTAATAAAAGTGACACCTAGTGTACCATCATTAAAGTGACCTAGTGTACCATTAATAAAGTGACCTAGTGTACCATTAATAAAGTGACCTAGTGTACCATCATTAAAGTGACCTAGTGTACCATTAATAAAGTGACCTAGTGTACCATTAATAAAGTGACCTAGTGTACCATTAATAAAGTGACCTAGTGTACCATTAATTAAAGTGACCTAGTGTACCATTAATAAAGTGACCTAGTGTTCCATTAATAAAGTGACCTAGTTGTACCATTAATAAAGTGACCTAGTGTACCATTAATAAAGTGACCTAGTGTACCATCATTTAAAGTGACATAGTGTACCATTAATAAAGTGACCTAGGTGTACCATTAATAAAGTGACCTAGTGTACCATTAATAAAGTGACCTAGTGTTCCATTAATAAAGTGACCTAGTGTACCATTAATAAAGTGACCTAGTGTACCATTAATAAGTGACCTAGTGTACCATTAATAAAGTGACCTAGTGTACCATTAATAAAGTGACCTAGTGTACCATCATTAAAGTGACCTAGTGGTACCATTAATAAAGTGACCTAGTGTACCATAATAAAGTGACCTAGTGTACCATCATTAAAGTGACCTAGTGTACCATCATTAAAGTGACCTAGTGTACCATTAATAAAGTGACCTAGTGTACCATTAATAAAGTGACCTAGTGTACCATTAATAAAGTGACCAAGTGTACCATTAATAAAGTGACACCTAGTGTACCATTAATAAAGTGACCTAGTGTACCATTAATAAAGTGACCTAGTGTACCATCATTAAAGTGACCTAGTGTACCATCATTAAAGTGACCTAGTGTACCATCATTAAAGTGACCTAGTGTACCATTAATAAAGTGACCTAGTGTTCCATTAATAAAGTGACCTAGTGTACCATTATAAAGTGACTAGTGTACCATTAATAAAGTGACCTAGTGTACCATTATAAAGTGACCTAGTGTTCCATTAATAAAGGACCTAGTGTACCATTAATAAAGTGACCTAGTGTACCATTAATAAAGTGACCTAGTGTACCATTAATAAAGTGACCTAGTGTTCCATTAATAAAGTGACCCTAGTGTACCATTAATAAAGTGACCTAGTGTACCATTAATAAAGTGACCTAGTGTACCATTAATAAAGTGACCTAGTGTTCCATTAATAAAGTGACCTAGTGTACCATTTAATAAAGTGACCTAGTGTACCATTAATAAAGTGACCTAGTGTACCATTAATAAAGTGACCTAGTGTACCATCATTAAAGTGACCTAGGTGTACCATTAATAAAGTGACCAAGTGTACCATTAATAAAGTGACACCTAGCTGTACCATTATAAAGTGACCTAGTGTACCATTAATAAAGTGACCTAGTGTACCATTAATAAAGTGACCTAGTGTACCATTAATAAAGTGACCTAGTGTACCATTAATAAAGTGACCTAGTGTACCATCATTAAAGTGACCTAGTGTACCATTAATAAGTGACCTAGTGTACCATTAATAAAGTGACCTAGTGTACCATCATTAAAGTGACCTAGTGTACCATCATTAAAGTGACCTAGTGTACCATTAATAAAGTGACCTAGTGTACCATCATTAAAGTGACCTAGTGTACCATCATTAAAGTGGCCTGGTGTACCATTAATAAAGTGACCTAGTGTACCATTAATAAAGTGACCTAGTGTACCATTAATAAAGTGACCTAGTGTACCATCATTAAAGTGACCTAGTGTACCATTAATAAAGTGACCTAGTGTACCATTAATAAAGTGGCCTAGTGTACCATTATAAAGTGACCTAGTGTACCATTAATAAAGTGACCTAGTGTACATTAATAAAGTGACCTAGTGTCCATTAATAAAGTGACCTAGTGTACATTAATAAAGGTGACCTCGTGTACCACTTAATAAAGTGACCTGAGTGTACCATTATAAAGTGACCTAGTGTACCATTAATAAAGTGACCTAGTGTACCATGATAAAGTTTACCATAATAAGTGACCTAGTGTACCATTAATAAAGTGGACCTAGTGTACCATTAATAAAGTGACCTAGTGTACCATTAATAAAGTGACCTAGTGTACCATTAATAAAGTGACCTAGTGTACATTAATAAAGTGACCTAGTGTACCATTAATAAAGTGACCTAGTGTACCATTAATAAAGTGACCTAGTGTACCATTAATGAAAGTGACCTAGTGTACCATTAATAAAGTGACCTAGTGTACCATTAATAAAGTGACCTAGTGTACCATTAATAAAGTGACCTAGTGTACCATTAATAAAGTGACCTAGTGTACCATCATTAAAGTGACCTAGTGTTCCATTAATAAAGTGACCTAGTGTACCATCATTAAAGTGACCTAGTGTACCATCATTAAAGTGACCTAGTGTTCCATTAATAAAGTGACCTAGTGTACCATCATTAAAGTGACCTAGTGTACCATTAATAAAGTGACCTAGTGTACCATTAATAAAGTGGCCTAGTGTACCATCATTAAAGTGACCTAGTGTACCATTAATAAAGTGACCTAGTGTACCATTAATAAAGTGACCTAGTGTACCATTAATAAAGTGACCTAGTGTACCATCATTAAAGTGACCTAGTGTACCATTAATAAAGTGACCTAGTGTACCATTAATAAAGTGACCTAGTGTACCATTAATAAAGTGACCTAGTGTACCATCATTAAAGTGACCTAGTGTACCATTAATAAAGTGACCTAGTGTACCATTAATAAGTGACCTAGTGTACCATTAATAAAGTGACCTAGTGTACCATCATTAAAGTGACCTAGTGTACCATTAATAAAGTGACCTAGTGTACCATTAATAAAGTGACCTAGTGTACCCATTAATAAAGTGGACCTAGTGTACCATTAATAAAGGACCTAGTGTACCATCATTAAAGTGACCTAGTGTACCATCATTAAAGTGACCTAGTGTACCATCATTAAAGTGACCTAGTGTACCATTAATAAAGTGGCCTAGTGTACCATTAATAAAGTGACCTAGTGTACCATTAATAAAGTGACCTAGTGTACCATTAATAAAGTGACTAGTGTACCATCATTAAAGTGACCTAGTGTTCCATTAATAAAGTGACCTAGTGTACCATTCATTAAAGTGAACCTAGTGTACCATCAATAAAGTGACTAGTGTACCATCATTAAAGTGACCTAGTGTTCCATTAATAAAGTGACCTAGTGTACCATCATTAAAGTGACCTAGTGTACCATAATAAAGTGACCTAGTGTACCATTAATAAAGTGACCTAGTGTACCATCATTAAAGTGGACCTAGTGTACCATTAATAAAGTGACCTAGTGTACCATTTAATAAAGTGACCTAGTGTACCATTAATAAAGTGACCTAGTTACCATTAATAAAGTGACCTAGTGTACCATTAATAAAGTGACCTAGTGTACCATTAATAAAGTGACCTAGTGTACCATTAATAAAGTGACCTAGTGTACCATCATTAAAGTGACCTTTATGACCTAGTGTACCATTAATAAGTGACCTAGTGTACCATAATTAAAGTGACTTAGTGTACCATTAATAAAGTGACCTAGTGTACCATTAATAAAGTGACCTAGTGTACCATTAATAAAGTGACCTAGTGTACCATTAATAAAGTGACCTAGTGTACCATTAATAAAGTGACCTAGTGTACCATTAATAAAGTGACTAGTGTACCATTAATAAAGTGACCTAGTGTACCATTAATAAAGTGACCTAGTGTACCATAATAAAGTGACCTAGTGTACCATCATTAAAGTGACCTAGTGTACCATCATTAAAGTGACCTAGTGTACCATCATAAAGTGCCTAGTGTACCATTAATAAGTGACCTAGTGTACCATTAATAAAGTGACCTAGTGTACCATTAATAAAGTGACCTAGTGTACCATTAATAAAGTGACCTAGTGTACCATTCATAAAGTGACCTAGTGTACCATCATTAAAGTGACCTAGTGTACCATTAATAAAGTGACCTAGTGTACCATAATAAAGTGACCTAGTGTACCATCATTAAAGTGACCTAGTGTACCATTAATAAAGTGACCTAGTGTACCATTCATTAAAGTGACCTAGTGTACCATCATAAAGTGACCTAGTGTACCATTAATAAAGTGACCTAGTGTACCATTAATAAAGTGACCTAGTGTACCATTAATAAAGTGACCTAGTGTACCATTAATAAAGTGACCTAGTGTACCATTAATAAAGTGACCTAGTGTACCATTAATAAAGTGACCTAGTGTACCATTCATAAAGTGACCTAGTGTACCATCATAAAGTGACCTAGTGTACCATCATTAAAGTGACCTAGTGTACCATTCATTAAAGTGACCTAGTGTACCATTAATAAAGTGACCTAGTGTACCATTAATAAAGTGACCTAGTGTACCATTAATAAAGTGACCTAGTGTACCATTAATAAGTGACCTAGTGCTACCATTAATAAAGTGACCTAGTGTACCATTAATAAAGTGACCTAGTGTACCATTAATAAAGTGACCTAGTGTACCATTAATAAGTGACCTAGTGTACCATTAATAAAGTGACCTAGTGTACCATCATTAAAGTGACCTAGTGTACCATCATTAAAGTGACCTAGTGTACCATCATTAAAGTGACCTAGTGTACCATTAATAAAGTGGCCTAGTGTACCATTAATAAAGTGACCTAGTGTACCATTAATAAAGTGACCTAGTGTACCATTAATAAAGTGACCTAGTGTACCATTAATAAAGTGACCTAGTGTACCATCATTAAAGTGGCCTGGTGTACCATTAATAAAGTGACCTAGTGTACCATTAATAAAGTGACCTAGTGTACCATTAATAAAGTGACCTAGTGTACCATTAATAAAGTGACCTAGTGTACCATTAATAAAGTGACCTAGTGTACCATTAATAAAGTGACCTAGTGTACCATTATTAAAGTGACCTAGTGTTCCATTAATAAAGTGACCTAGTGTACCATCATTAAAGTGACCTAGTGTACCATCATTAAAGTGACCTAGTGTACCATCATTAAAGTGACCTAGTGTACCATCATTAAAGTGACCTAGTGTACCATTAATAAAGTGGCCTAGTGTTCCATTAATAAAGTGACCTAGTGTTCCATTAATAAAGTGACCTAGTGTACCATTAATAAAGTGGCCTAGTGTACCATTAATAAAGTGACCTAGTGTACCATCATTAAAGTGGCCTAGTGTACCATTAATAAAGTGACCTAGTGTACCATTAATAAAGTGACCTAGTGTTCCATTAATAAAGTGGCCTAGTGTACCATTAATAAAGTGACCTAGTGTACCATTAATAAAGTGACCTAGTGTACCATTAATAAAGTGGCCTAGTGTTCCATTAATAAAGTGACCTAGTGTACCATTAATAAAGTGACCTAGTGTACCATCATTAAAGTGACCTAGTGTACCATTAATAAAGTGACCTAGTGTACCATTAATAAAGTGACCTAGTGTACCATTAATAAAGTGACCTAGTGTACCATTAATAAAGTGACCTAGTGTACCATTATTAAAGTGACCTAGTGTTCCATTAATAAAGTGACCTAGTGTACCATCATTAAAGTGACCTAGTGTACCATCATTAAAGTGACCTAGTGTACCATCATTAAAGTGACCTAGTGTACCATCATTAAAGTGACCTAGTGTACCATTAATAAAGTGGCCTAGTGTTCCATTAATAAAGTGACCTAGTGTTCCATTAATAAAGTGACCTAGTGTTCCATTAATAAAGTGGCCTAGTGTACCATTAATAAAGTGGCCTAGTGTACCATTAATAAAGTGACCTAGTGTACCATTAATAAAGTGACCTAGTGTACCATTAATAAAGTGACCTAGTGTACCATTAATAAAGTGACCTAGTGTACCATTAATAAAGTGACCTAGTGTTCCATTAATAAAGTGACCTAGTGTACCATCATTAAAGTGACCTAGTGTACCATTAATAAAGTGACCTAGTGTACCATTAATAAAGTGACCTAGTGTACCATCATTAAAGTGACCTAGTGTACCATTAATAAAGTGACCTAGTGTACCATTAATAAAGTGACCTAGTGTACCATTAATAAAGTGACCTAGTGTACCATTAATAAAGTGACCTAGTGTACCATCATTAAAGTGACCTAGTGTACCATTAATAAAGTGACCTAGTGTACCATTAATAAAGTGACCTAGTGTACCATTAATAAAGTGACCTAGTGTACCATTAATAAAGTGGCCTAGTGTACCATTAATAAAGTGACCTAGTGTACCATTAATAAAGTGACCTAGTGTACCATTAATAAAGTGACCTAGTGTACCATTAATAAAGTGACCTAGTGTTCCATTAATAAAGTGACCTAGTGTACCATTAATAAAGTGACCTAGTGTACCATTAATAAAGTGACCTAGTGTACCATTAATAAAGTGACCTAGTGTTCCATTAATAAAGTGACCTAGTGTTCCATTAATAAAGTGACCTAGTGTACCATCATTAAAGTGACCTAGTGTACCATCATTAAAGTGACCTAGTGTACCATCATTAAAGTGACCTAGTGTACCATCATTAAAGTGACCTAGTGTACCATCATTAAAGTGACCTAGTGTACCATCATTAAAGTGACCTAGTGTACCATCATTAAAGTGACCTAGTGTACCATCATTAAAGTGACCTAGTGTACCATCATTAAAGTGACCTAGTGTACCATCATTAAAGTGATCTAGTGTACCATCATTAAAGTGACCTAGTGTACCATTAATAAAGTGGCCTAGTGTTCCATTAATAAAGTGACCTAGAGTACCATCATTAAAGTGACCTAGTGTACCATCATTAAAGTGACCTAGTGTACCATTAATAAAGTGGCCAGTGATTTAAAGTGACCTAGTGTACCATTAATAAAGTGACCAGTGATTTTAAGCCAGAAGCATCTACGGTGCAGGGTTACGTAACCTGGCGGAAGCAGCCTTTTGATGGCTATTTAACAGTCTGATGGCCTTGAGATAGAAGCTGTTTTTCAGTCTCTCGGTCCCAGCTTTGCTGCACCTGTACTGACCTCACCTTCTGGATGATAGCAGGGTGAACAGACAGTGGCTCGGGTGGTTGTTGTCCTTGATGATCTTTTTGGCCTTCCTCTGACATCTGGTGCTGTAGGTGTCCTTGGGGCAGGTAGCTTGCCCCAGGTGATGCGTTGGACAGACCGCACCACCCTCTGGAGAGCCCTGCGGTGCAGTTGCCATACCAGGCGGTGATACAGCCCAACAGGATGCTCTCAAATGTACATCTGTAGAAGTTTTAGGTGTAAAAAGAGGGTTTTAGGTGCCAAGCCAAATTTCTCCTGAGGTTGAAGAAGCGCTGTTGCGCCTTCGCCGCACTGTCTGTGTGGGTGGACCATTTCAAATCGTCAGTGATGTGCACGCAGAGGAACTTGAAGCTTTCCACTTGCTCCACTGCAGTCCCATCGATGTGGATAAGGGGTGCTCCCTCTGCTGTTTTCTGAAGTCCACGATCAGCTCCTTTTATTTTGTTAAACGTTGAGAGGTTTCTTTTCCTGGCACCACATTCCCAGGGCCCTCACATCCTCCCTGTAGGCTGTCTCATCATTGTTGGTAATCAGGCCTACTACTGTTGTGTCGTCTGCAAAGTTAATGAATGAGTTGGAGGTGTGCATGGCCATGCAGTCATGGGTGAACAGGGAGTACCGGCGGAGGCTGAGCACGCACCCTTGTGGGGCCCCAGTGTTGAGGATCAGCGAAGTGGAGGTGTTGTTTCCTACCTTCACCACCTGGGGGCGGCCCGTCAGGAATTCCAGGACCCAGTTGCGACAGAGCGAGGTTCAGACCCAGGGCCCCGAGCTTAATGATGAGCTTGGAGGGTACTATGGTGTTGAATGCTGAGCTTCTAGTCAATTCACAGAATTCTTACATAGGTATTCCTCTTGTCCAGATGGGAGAGTGCAGTGCGATGGCATTGTGTGTGGCTCTATTGGAGCGGTAAGCAAATTGAAGTTGGTCTAGGGTGTCAGGTAGGGTGGAGGTGATATGATCCTTGACTAGCCTGTCAAAGCACTTCATGATGACAGCAGTGAGTGCTACAGGGCGATAGTCATTTAGTTCAGTTACCTTTGCTTTCTTGGGCACAGGAACAATCTTGAAGCAAGTGGGGACAGCAGACTGGGTTAGGGAGAGATTGAATGTCCGTAAACACACCAGCCAGCTGGCCTGAGGACGCGGCTGGGGAAGCCATCTGTGTGGTTTTCCCTTTGTAGTCCGTGATTGTCTGTAGACCCGTCTCGTGTCTGAGCCGTTGAATTGCGACTCTATATGGACGTTTTGCCCGTATGATTGCTTTAGAGATAAAACTACACTGCAATATTCCCAGTCACCTTGCCATGGGTTTTAATAGTCACAGTGGGTACAACATCTCCTATACACTTCGTGATAAACTCAGTCACCGTATTCGGCGATGTAATTCTCAGAGGATACACGTGTCACGCCTTGGTCTTAGTTTTTTGTGTTTTCGTTATATATTTGGTCAGGCCAGGGTGTGACAGGGGTTTACGTGTTGTATTTCGTATTGGGGTTTGTTGTATTTGGGATCGCGGCTGATTAGGGGTGTTGTATAGGCTTGGCTGCCTGAGGCGGTTCTCAATCAGCTGTCAGGTGATTCTCGTTGCCTCTGATTGGGAACCGTATTTAGGTAGCCTGAGTTTGGCTTTGTCTTTTGTGGGTGATTGTTCCTGTCTCTGTGTAGTGTTCACCAGATAGGCTGTAATAAGTTTCACGTTCCGTTTGTTGTTTTCGTATTTATTTATTTATTTCATGTACCGTCATTTTTTCATTAAAAACATGAGTAACCACCACGCTGCATTTCAGTCCGACTCTCTTTCAACGAACGAAGAACGCCGTTACAGAATCACCCACCACATACGGACCGAGCAGCGTGGTAACAGGCAGCGACAGCAGGAGCAGCGAAAGGAGGACGTTATGGAGTACACGACGTGGGAAGAAATCGACAGGTGGGCGGCCGACCCAGAGAGAATGCCTGAGCCCGCATGGGATTCGCTGGAGCAGTGCGAAGAGGGCTATAGGCGAATGGAGTTGGAGAAAAGAAAGACACGGCGGCGCAGAGCGAAGCCCGAAAAGCAGCCCCAAAAATGTATTGGGGGGGGGGGCTCAGAGGGAGAGTGGCTGAGTCGGGTGTCAGACCTGAGCCAACTGTCCCTGCTAATCGTGAAGAGCAGTTGCAGTGGGAGAGGCTGCATCACTTGGAGTATTGGACATGGGAGGAGGAACTGGACGGAAAAGGACCCTGGGATCAGCCTGGAGAATATCGCCGTCCCAAGGAAGAACTAGAGGCGGCTAAAGCAGAGAGGCGCTGGTATGAGGAGGCAGCACGGCGACGCGGATGGAAGCCTGAGAGTGGGCCCCAAAAATGTATTGGGGGGGGGCTTACAGGGAGTATGGCAATGCCAGGTAGGAGACCTGCGCAAACTCCCTGTGCTTACCGGGGGGCTAGAGAGACCGGGCAGACACCGTGTTATGCTATGGAGCGCACGGTGTCTCCAGTGCGGGTGCATAGCCCGGTACGGTTCATACCAGCCCTTTGTATTTGCCGGGCTAGAGTGGGCATCGAGCCAGGTAAGCTTGGGCAGGCTCGGTGCTCAAGAGCTCCAGTGCGCCTGCACGGTCCGGTCTATCCAGAGCCACCTCCACACACCAGTCCTCCGGTAGCAGCTCCCCGCACCAGGCTTCCTGTGCGTGTCCTCGCTCCAGTATCACCAGTGCCCGCTCCACGCATCAGGCCTACAGTGTGCCTCGCCTCTCCTGCTCTGTCGGAGTCTCCCGCCTGTTCAGCACAGCAAGAGCCTTCCTTCCCTCCTGCGCTGTCGGAGTCTCCCGTCTGTTCAGCACAGCCAGAGCCTTCCTTCCCTCCTGCGCTGTCGGAGTCTCCCGCCTGTTCAGCGCAGCCAGCGTTTTCCTCCTCTCCTGCGCTGCCGGAGCCTCCTGCCTGTATGAAGAAGTCAGAGCTGTCAGTCTGCATGAAGCAGCCAGAGCTGTCAGTCTGCAGGGAGCTGTCAGTCTGCAGGGAGCTGTCAGTCTGCAGGGAGCTGTCAGTCTGCAAGGAGCTGCCAGCCTGCATGGAGCAGTCAGAGCTGTCAGTCTGCAAGGAGCTGCCAGTCTGCAGGGAGCTGTCAGTCTGCAAGGAGCTGTCAGTCTGCAAGGAGCTGTCAGTCTGCAAGGAGCTGTCAGTCTGCAAGGAGCTTCCAGTCTGCAAGGAGCTGTCAGTCTGCAAGGAGCTGCCAGTCTGCAAGGAGCTGCCAGTCTGCAAGGAGCTGCCAGCCTGCAGGGAACTGTCAGTCTGCAAGGAGCTGTCAGTCTGCAAGGAGCTGTCAGTCTGCAAGGAGCTGTCAGTCTGCAGGGAACTGTCAGTCTGCAGGGAGCTGTCAGTCTGCAAGGAGCTGTCAGCCTGCATGGAGCAGTCAGAGCTGTCAGTCTGCAAGGTGCTGCCAGTCTGCAAGGAGCTGCCAGTCTGCAAGGAGCTGCCAGTCTGCAAGGAGCTGTCAGTCTGCAAGGAGCTGTCAGCCTGCATGGAGCAGTCAGAGCTGTCAGTCTGCAAGGAGCTGCCAGTCTGCAGGGAGCTGTCAGTCTGCAAGGAGCTGCCAGTCTGCAAGGAGCTGCCAGTCTGCAAGGAGCTGCCAGTCTGCAAGGAGCTGTCAGTCTGCAA
Organism: Oncorhynchus kisutch; assembly: GCF_002021735.2. Classification (NCBI taxonomy): domain Eukaryota; kingdom Metazoa; phylum Chordata; class Actinopteri; order Salmoniformes; family Salmonidae; genus Oncorhynchus; species Oncorhynchus kisutch. The sequence continues at coordinate 507,632 of NC_034201.2, read as the reverse complement.
GGAGCTGTCAGTCTGCAAGGAGCTGTCAGCCTGCATAGAGCTGTCAGTCTGCATAGAGCAGCTAGATCCGCCAGTCAACCAGAATCTTCCAGATCTGCTAGTCAACCTGAATCTTCCAGATCCGCCAGCCAGCCAGGATCTACCGGAGCCTACTACCTACCTGAGCTTCCTCTCAGTACTGGGCTTCCTCTCAGTACTGGGCTTCCTCTCAGTACTGGGCTTCCCCTCAGTTCCGGGCTGCCCCTCAGTCCCGGGCTGCCCCTCAGTCCCGGGCTGCCCCTCAGTCCCGGGCTGCCCCTCAGTCCCGAGCTGCCCCTCAGTCCCGAGCTGCCCCTCAGTCCCGAGCTGCCCCTCAGTCCCGAGCTGTCCCTCAGTCCCGAGATGCCCCTCAGTCACGAGCTGCTCCTTAGTTCTGTGGGGTTCTGGGTGAGGACTATTAGGCCATGGTCGGCGGCGAGGGTGGATTATCCCAGGACGCGAAGGGGAGGAACGAGGACATTAATGAAGTGGGGTCCACGTCCCGAGCCGGAGCCGTCACCAATGACAGACGCCCACCCGGACCCTCCCTTTGGTTTTGAGGTGCGTCCGGGAGTCCGCACCTTGGGGGGGGGGGGGGGGGTTCTGTCACGCCTTGGTCTTAGGTTTTTGTGTTTTCGTTATATATATGGTCAGGCCAGGGTGTGACAGTATTGTATTTCGTATTGGGGTTTGTTGTATTTGGGATCGCGGCTGATTAGGGGTGTTGTATAGGCTTGGCTGCCTGAGGCGGTTCTCAATCAGCTGTCAGGTGATTCTCGTTGCCTCTGATTGGGAACCGTATTTAGGTAGCCTGAGTTTGGCTTTGTCTTTTGTGGGTGATTGTTCCTGTCTCTGTGTAGTGTTCACCAGATAGGCTGTAATAAGTTTCACGTTCCGTTTGTTGTTTTCGTATTTATTTATTTATTTCATGTACCGTCATTTTTTCATTAAAAACATGAGTAACCACCACGCTGCATTTCGGTCCGACTCTCTTTCAACGAACGAAGAACGCCGTTACAACACGGAACATATCCTAGTCCGCGTGACCAACAATCTTGAAGCAGCAGCTACTCTTCCTGGGGTCCACACAACATCAAACATGACATAATATAGAATATTAATAGACAAGAACAGCTCAAGGACAGAATACTGAACACACGCAAACACTGTTCACTTCCATAGCAGCCACGTGAAAACAGCGGGATCACTTTGCTCGTTGTATATGTAATTCCTTCTCGCTACTATCTATGCCTTCTCCTCCTCTTACCTTTTTCCTTCGCTTGTGGACTTCTAGCTAACATAGCATCCCTGTCTGTTTTGAGCTGGGTGTTTGAGTAGGCTAAACTAGTTAGCTGTATTCTATAGCAAAGTGAACGTTTTAAAAAATACAACACATTATAGCTAGCTCTCTCTCGCTTCTTCTTAATTTTGGATGAAATTACTTTTTTCAAAAACTATTCAACTATTGTACTTCTGAGTCAACTACTCACCACATTGTATGCACTGCAGTGCTAGCTAGCTGTAGCTTCTGCTTTCAGTACTAGATTCATTATCTAATATTTTTATTAGGTGGACAACATGTCAGTTCATGCTGCAAGAGCTCTGATGGGTTGGGGGACGTCCTCCGGAACTTGTCAAAATAACTGTGTAAGTCTATAGAAGGAGGTGAGAACCATGAACCTCCTAGGTTTTGTATTGATGTCAATGTACCCAGAGGAGGACAGAAGCTAGCAGTCCTCCGGCTACACCATGGTGCTACCCTACAGACTTCTGCCGAGGCTACTGTAGACCTTCATTATAAAAGTTTTTGTTTTTTACACACACCCTTTTTCTCCCCAATTTCGTGGTATCCAATTGTTAGTAGTATCTTGTCTCATCGCTACTATCTTGTCTCATCGCTACAACTCCCGTACGTCCTCCGATACCCTACCAAGCTGCACTGGTTCTTAACACAGCGCGCATCCAACCCGGAAGCCAGCCGCACCAATGTGTCAGAGGAAACACCGTGCGTCGCCCCACGGACCCCGGTCGCAGCCGGTTACGACAGAGCCTGGGCGCGAACCCAGAGTCTCTGGTGGCACAGCTGGCGCAGCTGGCGCTGCCCTTAACCACTAAAACACATAAAACAGTGTTTTAATCAATTATTTGGTGATGTGAATATAATTAGTATAGTTTTATCTAAAAAAGATAACCCCACTGGTAGGAATGAGGTTTGTGCAGTAGGCCTAATACATTATCACAGCATATTGGCTATATACCTGGCCTGACAATGTTCTTCTCAGACCATATTATATTTTAGAAAAACTTGAGCTTTGATAAGAAAATAGATCACTTGCGAGGCACAGCAGAGCATAAATTGAAATAATTTGCAAATTAACTTTTTTATTTTACTGGACTTGATGGTACCTGCATCTCATGGTCATGGTGCTTTCAAGACAAAATGGGAACTCTGGATGAGAAAAAGAGGTCAAATCGTGACATCAGTGATCTTAAGGTCAGAATTGGAATTCTGAGTTGGATGACTGTTTTTAAAAAATGATGTCCCAGTCGGATCCCAGTTGTCTTGAACGCTCGGATGTTGTAGATGGCTCAAAATGGGAACACTTTGCCTTCCCGTGCACAGGGCTTCTGAACCAAGTGCACTTAACAACGACAGCGAAAGCCTTTATCGTTGGCTTTTCTACAAAAATGTTTGGTAATGGACTAGGAATTGCGATCGACAGGTTGACCACTGATCTAGACAGATGAGCAGTGTGCAAGCTGTGATGTTTTTGTAACGTTTTCACAGGTAGTCAATCTCTGAAGGTGATGCAGGTAACTCAGCTGGACAGAGACACAGTACTGATCACTCTGGAGAGTGAGTTCCTTTCTTTCAATACTCTGCTTTCAGTATAATTTGATCAGGAACATTGGATGTGCCAGTGTTCTATAGAGTGGTAAGAACCCTTGAATGAAGAAGAAAATAAATCAAGATTGAATTGTGACCATTTTCCCATTTGACCTTTGCAGACACTGTGGAAATTGTGAATCTGAATGGAAATCCAAGCAAAGGGAGGACCTCAAAGTTGACCTTTGACTTTTCCATTGAGACTCTTGGTAAGGGAATGGATGAGTGCTGCCTTCTAATCATTTAGCTTTGTGTCTTTGGATTGGAGGCGAATAAATTGTTCTTTGCAGTATGTTTGCAGGACAGTGTTCTGGCCTTCTGGAAGCATGGGCTTAAAGGTAGAAGCTTGAATAGTGATGAGGTAATGCAGACCAAAACACCAGTCCAGCTTTTCTGTATTGTCAGACTGTATTGTCAACTCTCATATTGACAATAAAATAACATTGTGACGTTTTTAAATTTTTCTTAGGTTACACAAGAGATCACGGATGAAAGTCGAATATTCAGAGTCTTGGGAACCTCAAGGCATGTCTCTTAACTATGGGAGTTTGATAGCAATTTGATAGCAGAACATTTGTCAACTTACTGAAGCAAAATTTAAAAAATGTACATTAACATATCCTTTTATTCTTCAGGGACATTATTTTGCAGAGTACTCTCACGGACAATCCATCTGCCTTAAGCAACTTGTACATCCTGACGGGGCATGAGAGTAGCTACTGAGGAAATCTGAGAATGGAGGACATTCCGTCTCGAGGAAGTACACAGCAGTCTCCTACTACTCCTAAAAGGACAAGCACAAAGTTAATAAGGATGGAGCAAGGACGCCTACAATGGTGAGTGGTTGGCCAAAGAGACACAGCTGGGACTGTCTGAGCTTTGATTGGAGTGGGCTTTCCTCACGGCTTCTTCGCATCCAACCGCCAAATGGACCTGTGAAAATCAGTGGTTCAAAACAATACCAGTGGCCTAGGCTACGTGAAGATCTTGGCATTGCAGTCACAGTTTTTTAAACCACACTTGTCATAACTCTCCTGTGACGATCTGAAGGATCAGGTTACAGTGGGTCCGCTCTACAGCGTGCCCCCTCTCATAGAGGGGGAGAGCGGGAAGTCGGCTGTTTTTATGGCGGTCATAAAATACGCTGCCTCTCTGCTCTGTAGTGTTCGATCTTGGAATGTAAACTGTGGAACACAAGAGACCCTTGGACATAATTTAAACAATATTTATATTTTTGGGAATGTGGGAGTGGTCCGTGAACACTTGAGGGACAGTCATGACGAGTGTGTTTCATTTGGTGATCTCATGAAGGACAGGAAACCCTCTACTGTGTCTTTGGTTGTGTACACTTCTTAATTATGGAGTTTACATCTAAATATTGTGAAATGTTTGTGATTAAACATGGAACTAGTTGTGAAAAGATGTAATGTGATGTTAACCCATATTTTCTCATTTAGAAGGTTTTCATATAGTTAACCAAATCAGTGGCCATGCCCACATGAGCATAGACATTGTCGGTGTCAGGAAGCGCCCTTTTCTCAGACGTATAAAACCCACTCCTGACTAAATTTACATTAGACTAAAAAACATGGAGCTGACGCTACATGTTGAAATGGTTAAGAACTACAACTCTATAGGCCCAGGAGACCAGACAGCGGGTAGTGATTGCCACACGGCTGGAAATGGTTAAACTCTGAGACTATCGATCACTACAGAATAAGAGCAAATCCTAGACGTAGAATTACTAGTCTGCAGCTGGAAATTGCGTAAATCTAGTACGAGAATAACGACAACCGCGGAAGCATCTATTCTATGCAATGGCCACCTGTACGCCTGACATATCCATAACAACAGACACTATCCAGAGCCGCTGAGAAAGCTACAACCGCGAACGACATTGACTTCTGTGGACATTAACCAGAGACTCTCTGATGAACTGACTCTCCAGCAGACGGACCGACGATTCCAACAGAGAAGACAACGACATACGGGCGTAAATGTTGCAATTATTTTCCAATGAGCGGCCGTTCATGTGCAAAGGATTAGCATTTCAATTCATATAATTATCAACTGGGTAGTGAATCCATTTTGTCTTTCCCGCTCTTTCTGTCCCCACCCCTTTCCATTGTCTACCAAGCCTCACATAATGGTTTAGCCCACTAGGGACTTTTCAATGCGTTGTGTTAGTAACCAATAACTATATTGTTTGTTTATGTGTTTCTGTGATTTGTTTAGTTAGTAAATAAAAATTAAGCGAATTTGTATATCGCTGATTCATTATGGAGGCTAGGGTTCATGTATATATCCAAGGGTTTGCGACGTTCAGTAATGACAACTGATGAGGTAATAAAATACATGAATACAAGACTGTACTCGATAAGAAAATATCTGAGTTATATTCGGGAATTCAAACTCTATAAACAACATATTCCTGTGGTGCCCTGACTTCCTAGGTAATTGAAGTTGCATGATTAGTTTAATTGCGTAATTAAATGACACATAGAGAATTGATTTGATAAGATACAGTCTTCACATGATAGTCCAGACACAACACTTGTGTGAATTCTTCTTCAGACTGGTTGTGACTGGGTAAAAACGTTGAACTGTAGCCCAAGACTGTCTAAGTCTGCAGTAACCCAGTACCAGCCTGAACAATACTTCCCATAGGGCTGCTGTGTCAGTACTGAAGACGAGTAAAGTACAGGACCCAGTTTCCATGGATTGAGGTGGAGAACAATGGCATCATGCAGCTCTGTGTGTAGGCTAACTGACAATAAGTTCTATGTGGTGAAAAACACTTCATTACAAGCAGAAAAAAATGTGTCTGCCTGTTCACCACGGGTTGATATGTTATAATTGTTTTTTTCAGTGGGTTTTTTTCAACAACGCTGACGAGAGATATTTAGTACCATGTCAGGCTTTGAATCACAAATTGTAAATCATTCATTACCATATTTTTGGGGGTCAGTTTTGCCTATATAGCTACAGTGTGTCTATATACTGAATACACTCTTAAGATATTTTGCAGAGTCACTTTTACCAAGGCTACTCCAGAGTACCATTAGGAAATGTTCTCATAGAATAGGTGCCTGGGACAAGACTGTAACTACCAACTGGATATCACGAAATTGGGGAGAAAAGGGTTTAAAAAAAATGTAATTCAAAAATAATGATAAAGGCCACTGTGTTCTTGGATCTTCAATGCTGTATAAACGTTTTGGTACCCTTCCCTAGCTCTGTGCCTCGACACAATCCTGTCTCGGAGCTCTACGCACACTTCCTTCTCCCTCATGGCTTGGTTTTTGCCTTTCCAAATCATGTCCAATCAATTACATTTACCCCAGGTGGACTCCAATCAAGTTGTAGAAACATCTCAAGGATGATCAATGGAAACCGGATGCATCCAAGTAAAATTTCGAGTCTCATAGCGAAGGGTCTGAATACTTCTGTAAATAAGCTATTTCTATTTTTTTTATTTGCAAAAAAATGTCTAAAAACCAGTTTTTTCTTTGAGGAAAACAAATTATTTAATCCATTTTAGAATAATGCTGCAACCAGTGGATGCTGCTGAGGGGAGAACGGCTCATAATAATAGCAAATGGAATGGCTTCAAACACATGGAAACCATTTGTTTGATGTATTTGATGCCATTTCATAATTTCCAGTATAGCCATTACCACGAACCCATCCTCCCCAATTAAGGTTCCGCCAACGTCCTGTGGCTGGAACATAACAGAATGTGGAGAAAGTGAAGGGGTCTGAATACTTTCCGAATGCACTGTAAGTTAAGCAATTATATTACACTCATACAGTGCCTTCTGAAAGTATCAATAACCCCCATCCACAGACATTCATGCAAAGTATGATATCTAAACTATTGCTTTAAAACGAGTTATTTTTAAACATTGTAAATCGAGAAGGCTCCTTGATATCAACTGCACGGGACTGTGCAGGAACTGACCAATGGCGATGGGTCGGTCGCGAGCGAGTCAGCTCTAAGAGCCGGTCTTGTAGGTGAACGTTGGGAGCCGGCTCGCATATCAGAAGAGTCGAAACTATTTATACAAATATTTAAAAGAATAAGATATGAATAATCAAAAGATGTATATGAATAGAATTATCTCATTCAAAGAGGGAGACTGCATAGTGGCCACATCCATTCCCTCGGAGAGGGTCTTTTCGAAAACGGGACAAATAATTACTGAGAGAAGAAACCGCATCAGCCCCTCAAAAGTGAGGCAGCTTGCATTTCTGAATGCAAATCTCTCATAAAAGCTAAATCTGGTCAGCATTGCTGTGCGCTGCTGGTTATAACATGGCAACAAAGAAGAGAGAGAAAAGAGGGACCAGTTTAATGTTATTTATATTTCTTTGATATAGTGCAATATTATTTTATGTTGTTCAGATTGTATTCGTTTTAATTGGTTAGATTTATATGCACTTTGTTTTTATATATTAAAAAGTTATACTTTAAATGCAAATGTTTAATAGCATTCTTTTTATAAACCAATGCATTTTTAAATACATTGTGGTTAAGGTAAGGTATGATTTCATTTAATAATTTAATTAGAATTGTTTTAACACAAATCATAGTTTGACTATAGCAAACGGTTTGACTTGAAAAAATACAAAACATATTTTTTTAAAGAGCCGTTTGGGAGCTAAACGTGCTGGCTCTTTTTGGTGAACTGAGCCGAACGAGCCGGCTCACTGAAAAGAGCCGGAATGCCCATCACTACTGACCAATGGCAGGCACCAGTGGACGTTTCCTGGTGAAGGCCCACATCAAGAAACAACCGGAATTGAAATTACACGATTTTGGAGCAAGTTGGCAAAAGCAGAAGGGTGCAATTGCGGCCAGTAATTTGGGGCGTTCCTGCATGTGGGTTTTCCTGCATCTGCAGGAGCTCTTCTTTACTTTTTACAATTTTTAAACTAGGAGTCCGGAACACAGCAGACGTAGTAATTCCCACATACAGGAACGCCCCAAATTGAGGGCCGCAATCACACAATTGGAGAGAAAGCAGTGACGCGAATGTCTCTGTACAGTTTTCGGCTCCATCCAACTGCTGAGCGCTAATAACGTTTGCTGCGTTCAACTACTAGTCGGATCTAGGGATCTCAAATGTTCGACCTGCTGACTGATTGAACGCAGCACGTGTATAACGATAACCAGTTAGCAAGTTGGAAATTTCCGAGTTCCCACTAGCAGATGAACATGGCATAAAGCCAGCCAGCCACATCAACGTAGTTCTGACAACAAGTCGTCGACTGCTTGCACTTTTGGATGTATTTTTTACTAGCTAAATCCACAGATGAATAGCCTGTCGTAACACCAAAGACATTGTTTTACAACTATAAATTAATGTTAAAACATCAAGATCGATGTCATGGAATAGTCAGTCGTCTGTTGTTTTGAAGTAGCTAGCCTAGCGTTAAGGCTGGGTGTGTAATGTCAGCTAGCTACGACGGCTTTAGCAGTTAGCTACGTTTTTCAAAGGAAAAGCGGTTGCTACCGTTAACTAGCGAATAATAAACCGCATACTGGGTTGCCTGACGTTAGTTCGCTAGGCTAGTTATCTAAAACGTTAATCGGTTGGTTTTCTGTTATTCCTTTGGATGCGGAAGATGGCCCAGTCACCGGTTGCGGTGCAAGTGCCTGGGATGCAGGTAAGTGGAGGCCTCCCAACTTTTTTCAACAACAACCATTTCACGTTAAATAGCTTTCTTGCATTTAGTTGAGTAACGTCAGTTAGCAAGATTGCAGGGCGTTGCTAGTGTGTAACTTCATAACTAGGTAGTTAACGAACGTTAGCAAAGTAACTTAACTACAGCGGCTAACTTAGCTAGTTTTGTATCCAGTTGGTGTATTGTTGCTAGACCGTTTTGAGGGCATGACACAAATCAATTAGCTAACCAGCTTTTTGAGCACTCGGGTATATATCGGCAGTTCGCGGGAAGGAAGGACACGTCTGTCAACGTACGTTTAGCTACATGTACAATCATAATTGGATGTTAAACTGATTATGGCAGTACTAGGCCGAGTAACGTATGGCAATCGTCATGTACACACTTAACTCTGCTTATCGTAATCGGTGTAAAGTCAAAATCAAAGTAAGCATACAGCCGATTACAACACGTGAATTATTAGGACATGTAACTAAATTCGACCCTTTAATCAGCGTTTCAGCGGTGTATTTGATCTGCGCATGTGCCAGCACCGGTAGCGCAAGACTTCGTGACCTATGCGTCCCAGTCGAAACAGTTCGCGCATATATTATGACGATGTTTGTGTTAGTTTTTTTGGTGTTCGGCAGGGTTCAACACTTTTTTTTTTCTTCTTGTGGCTTGTCGAAGTTTTGGTAGCCGAAGTTCGTCGGTGATTGGTCGACAGCATTCTTCAATGAAGTGTTTGTAGTTCAATGACGGATGACTCTTCTTTCACATTTGAACACGTGAGAAATACTTAACCAAACAAACCAAATGGTTAGATGTAAAAGTTGAACATGCGAAAGAGAAACTGATGACACTGCCACTGACATGCCAAAACTGCCAATGGCAGGTCTGGGTTAATTGTGTGAATTATTCATTCATTTCTCTGCTTGTTTTTTAATTTTTATTTCATATTTGCAATGCATCAGTGCAGCAAGGTATCAATTTAGCCAATGTGATCATATCACACCAGAGCTAGGCTACATATCACTCTCGCCATTCAAACTTCCCCTCCAGTTCATTGCCAATTTATAGTGCAATATTTAAATGTGTGTTGGGGGAAAGTGTATTCATCACCCGCATTGCTTCACTAAAATTGATCAATGGCTGATCATTAGGCTATGGACAGGTTGCGTGCATGTTTCTATTTTCTAATAGTTGTCAATTGTCTCTTTATCCTCGTCAGTGGGGTGAAGTCGTTTTTTGTGGTATCTACTTTGCTTTACTATTTATATTTTTGCAGACTTTTAGTTCACTACATTCCTAAAGAAAATAATGTACTTTTTACTCCCTGCATTCTCCTTTATGTCCAAAATTACTCGTTACATTTTGAATGCTTAGCAGGACAGGAAAATGGTCCAATTCACACACTTATCAAGAGAACACGTGGTCATCCCTACTGCCGCTGATATGGTGGACTCACTAAACACAAATCAAATCAAATTTATTTATATAGCCCTTCGTACATCAGCTGATATCTCAAAGTACTGTACCGAAACCCAGCCTAAAACCCCGAACAGCAAGCAATGCAGGTGTTGAAGCACGTTGGCTAGGAAAAACTCCCTAGAAAGGCCAAAACATAGGAAGAAACCTAGAGAGGAACCAGGCTATGAGGGGTGGCCAGTCCTCTTCTGGCTGTGCCAGGTGGGGATTATAACAGAACATGGCCAAGATGTTCAAATGTTCATAAATTACCAGCATGGTCAAATAATAGGTCTGGGACAGGTAGCACGTCCGGTAAACAGGTCAGGATTCCATAGCAGGCAGAACAGTTGAAACTGGAGTAGCAGCACGGCCAGGTGGACTGGGGACAGCAAGGAGTCATCATGCCAGGTAGTCCTGAGGCATGGTCCTAGGGCTCAGGTCCTCCGAGAGAGAGCATTAGAGAGAGCATACTTAAATTCACACAGGACACCTGATAAGACAGGAGAAGTACTCCATATACACTGCTCAAAAAAATTAAGGGAACACTTAAACAACACAATGTAACTCCAAGTCAATCACACTTCTGTGAAATCAAACTTTCCACTTAGGAAGCAACACTGATTGACAATAAATGTCACATGCTGTTATGCAAATGGAATAGACAACAGGTGGAAATGATAGGCAATTAGCAAGACACCCCCAATAAAGGAGTGGTTTTGCAGGTGGTGACCACAGACCACTTCTCAGTTCCTATGCTTCCTGGCTGATGTTTTGTTCACTTTTGAATGCTGGCGGTGCTTTCACTCTAGTGGTAGCATGAGACGGAGTCTACAACCCACACAAGTGGCTCAGGTAGTGCAGCTCATCCAGGATGGCACATCAATGCGAGCTGTGGCAAGAATGTTTGCTGTGTCTGTCAGCGTAGTGTCCAGAGCATGGAGGTGCTACCAGCAGACAGGCCAGTACATAAAGAGACGTGGAGATGGCCGTAGGAGGGCAACAACCCAGCAGCAGGACCGCTACCTCCGCCTTTGTGCAAGGAGGAGCAAGAGGAGCACTGCCAGAGCCCTGCAAAATGACCTCCAGTAGGCCACAAATGTGCGTGTCAGACTCCATGAGGGTGGTACATCCACAGGTTGGGGTTGTGCTTACAGCCCAACACCGTGCAGGACGTTTGGCATTTGCCAGAGAACACCAAGATTGGCAAATTCGCCACTGGCGCCCTATGCTCTTCACAGATGAAAGCAGGTTCCCACTGAGCACATGTGACAGAGTCTGGAGACGCCGTGGAGAACGTTCTGCTGCCTGCAACATCCTCCAGCATGGCTGCACAGCCCTCCATGTGCTCGCCAGAGGTAGCCTGACTGCCATTAAGTACCGAGATGAGATCCTCAGACCCCTTGTGAGACCATATGCTGGTGCGGTTGGCCCTGGGTTCCTCCTAATGCAAGACAATGCTAGACCTCATATGGCTGGAGTGTGTCAGCAGTACCTGCAAGAGGAAGGCATTGATGCTATGGACTGGCCCGCCCGTTCCCCAGACCTGAATCCAATTGAGCACATCTGGGACATCATGTCTCGCTCCATCCACCAACGCCACGTTGCACCACAGACTGTCAAGGAGTTGGCAGATGCTTTAGTCCAGGTCTGGGAGGAGATCCCTCAGGAGACCATCCGCCACCTCATCAGGAGCATGCCCAGGCGTTGTAGGGAGGTCATACAGGCACGTGGAGGCCACACACACTACTGAGCCTCATTTTAACTTGTTTCAAGGACATTACATCAAAGTTGGATCAGCCTGTAGTGTGGTTTTCCACTTTAATTTTGAGTGTGACTCTAAATCCAGACCTCCATGGGTTGATAAATTTGATTTCCAATGATAATTTTTGTGTGATTTTGTTGTCAGCACATTCAACTATGTAAAGAAAAAAGTATTTAATAAGAATATTTCATTCATTCAGATCTAGGATATGTTATTTTAGTGTTCCCTTTATTTTGAGCAGTGTATAACAAACTGACCCTAGCTCCCCGACACAAACTACTGCAGCATAAATACTGGAGGCTGAGACAAGAGGGTCAGGAGACACTGTGGCCCCATCCGATGATACCCCCGGACAGGGCCAAACAGGAAGGATATAACCCCACCCACTTTGCCAAAGCACAGCCCCCACACCACTAGAGGGATATCTTCAACCACCAACTTACCATCCTGAGACAAGGCCGAGTATAGCCCACAAAGATCTCCGCCACGGCACAACCCAAGGGGGGGGGCGCCAACCCAGACAGGAAGATCACATCAGTGAATCAACCCACTCTAGTGATGCACCCCTCCTAGGGACGGCAAGAAAGGGCACCAGTAAGCCAGTGACTCAGCCCCTGTAAATAGGGTTAGATGCAGAGAATCCCAGTAGATAGAGGGGAACCAGCCAGGCAGAGACAGCAAGGGCGGTTCGTTGCTCCAGAGCCTTTCCGTTCACCTTCACACTCCTGGGCCAGACTACACTCAATCATATGACCCACTGAAGAGATGAGTCTTCAGTAAAGACTTAAAGGTTGAGACCGATATTGCGTCTCTCACATGGGTAGGCAGACCATTCCATAAAAATGGAGCTCTATAGGAGAAAGATCTGCCTCCAGCTGTTTGCTTAGAAATTCTAGGGACAATTAGGAGGCCTGCGTCTTGTGACCATAGCGTACGTGTAGATCTGTACGGCAGGACGAAATCAGAGAGATGGGTAGGAGCAAGCTCATGTAATGCTTTGTAGGTTAGCAGTAAAACCTTGAAATCAGCCCTTGCCTTGACAGGAAGCCAGTGTAGGGAGGCTAGCACTGGAGTAATATGATCAAATTTTGGGGTTCTAGTGAGGATTCTAGCAGCCGTATTTAGCACTAACTGAAGTTTATTTAGTGCTTTTATCCGGGTAGCCGGAAAGTAGAGCATTGCAGTAGTCTAACCTAGAAGTAACAAAAGCATGGATAAATTTTTCTGCATCATTTTTGGACAGAAAGTTTCAGATTTTTGCAATGTTACGTAGATGGAAAGAAGCTATCCTTGAAACAGTCTTGATATGTTCGTCAAAAGAGAGATCAGGGTCCGGAGTAATGCTGAGGTCCTTCAGTTTTATTTGAGACGACTGTACAGCCATTAAGATTAATTGTCAGATTCAACAGATGATCTCTTTGCTTCTTGGGACCTTGAACAAGCATCTCTGTTTTGTTTGAGTTTAAAAGTAGAATGTTTGCAGCCATCCACTTCCTTATGTCTGAAACACAGTATTCTAGCGAGGGCAATTTTGGGGCTTCACCATGTTTCATTGAAATGTGTGTCATCCGCATAGCAGTGAAAGTGAACATTATGTTTTCGAATGACATCCCCAAGAGGTAAAATATATAGTGAAAACAATAGTGGTCCTAAAACGGAACCTTGAGGAACACCGAAATTTACAGTTGATTTGTCAGAGGACCAACTGATATCTTTCCGACAGATAAGATCTAAACCAGGCCAGATCTTGTCCGTGGAGACCAATTTGGGTTTCCAATCTCTCCAAAAGAATGTGGTGATCGATGGTATCAAAAGCAGCACTAAGGTCTAGGAGCACGAGGACAGATCTAGAGCCTCGGTCTGATGCCATTAAAAGGTAATTTAGCACCTTCACAAGTGCAGTCTCAGTGCTATGATGGGGTCTAAAACCAGACTGAAGCATTTCGAAAACATTGTTTATCTTCAGGAAGGCAGTGAGTTGCGGCGCAACAGACTTTTCTAACATCTTTGAGAGGAATGGAAGATTCGATATAGGCCGATTTAGTTTAAAAAAATATTTTCTGGGTCAAGGTTGGGCTTTTTCAAGAGAGACTTTATTACTGCCACTTTTAGTGAGTTTGGTACAGAGAGCCGTTTATTATGTTCAACATAGGAGGGCCAAGCACAGGAAGCAGCTCTTTCAGTAGTTTAGTTGGAATAGGGTCCAGTATGCAGCTTGAAGGTTTAGAGGCCATGATTATTTTCATCATTGTGTCAAGAGATATAGTACTAAAACACTTGAGTGTCTCTCTTGATCCTAGGTCCTGGCAGAGTTGTGCAGACTCAGGACAACTGAGCTTTGAAGGAATACGCTTTATTTTAAGATTTAAAGAGGAGTCTGTAATTTGCTTTCTAATATTCATGATCTTTTCCTCAAAGAAGTTCATGAATTTATTACTGCTGAAGTGAAAGCCATCCTCACTTGGGGGATGCTGCTTTTTAGTTAGCTTTGCGACAGTATCAAAAATAAATTTCAGATTGTTCTTATTGTCTCAATTAAGTTGGATAAATAGGATGATCGAGCAGCAGTAAGGGCTCTTCGATACTGCACGGTACTGTCTTTCCAAGCTAGTCGGAAGACTCCCAGTTTGGTGTGGCGCCATTTCCGTTCCAATTTTCTGGAAGCTTGCTTCAGAGCTCGGGTATTTTCTGTATACCAGGGAGCTAGTTTCTTATGAGAAATGTTTTTAGGAGTACAACTGCATCTAGGGTATTGCGCAAGGTTAAATTGAGTTCCTCAGTTAGGTGGTTAACTGATTTTTGTTCTCTTGACGTCCTTGGGTAGACAGAGGGAATCTGGAAGGGCATCAAGGAATCTTTGTGTTGTCTGTGAATTTATAGCATGACTTTTGATGCTCCTTGGTTGGGGTCGGAGCAGATTATTTGTTGCAATTGCAAGCGTAATAAAATGGTGGTCCGATAGTCCAGGATTATGAGGAAAAACATTAAGATCCACAACATTTATTCCATGGGACAAATCTAGGTACAGAGTGTGACAGTGAGTAGGTCAAGAGACATGTTGGACAAAACCCACCGAGTCGATGATGGCTCCGAAAGCCTTTTGGAGTGGGTCTTTGGACTTTTCCATTTGAATATTAAAGTCACCAAAAATTTGAATATTATCTGCTATGACTACAAGGTCCGATAGGAATTCGGGGAACTCAATGAGGAACGCTGTATATGGCCCAGGAGGCCTGTAAACAGTAGTTATAAAAAGTGATTGAGTAGGCTGCATAGATTTCATGACTAGAAGCTCAAAAGACGAAAACATCTCTTTTGTAAATTGAAATTTGCTATCGTAAATGTTAGCAGCACCTCTGCCTTTGCGGGATGCACAGGGGATATGGTCACTAGTGTAACCAGGTGGTGAGGCCTCATTTAACACAGTACATTCATCAGGCTTAAGCCATGTTTCAGTCAGGCCAACATTGACTATAATTGCCTTTGAAGTAAGGGATCTAACATTAAGTAGCCCTATTTTGAGATGTGAGGTATCATGATCTCTTTCAATAATGACGGGAATGGAAGAGGTCTTTATCCTAGTGAGATTGCTAAGGCGAACACCGCCATGTTTAGTTTTGCCCAACCCAGGTCGAGGCACAGACACTGTCTCAATGGGGATAGCTGAGCTGACTACACTGACTGTGATAGTGACGGCTTCCAGAATAAGAAAATGGTGCCGTCTGCTTTGCTTAATATAAGGAATTTGAAATGATTTGTACTTTTACTTTTGATACTTAAGTGTATTTAGTACCACATACTTTTATTTGAGTAACTTTCTATTAAGGTATCTACAGTGCGTTCGGAAAGTATTCAAACCCCATGACTTTTTCCACATTTTGTTATGTTACAGCCTTGTAAAAAAAATATAGAACTTAAAAAAATTTTTTTTTACATGCCCTCAATCTACACACAATCTACTCAATCTACCCCATAATGACAAAGCGAAAACAGGCTTTTAGAAATGTTTCTAAATGTGTGTGTATATATATAAGTATTCAGACACTTTGCTATGAGACTTCAAATTGAGCTCAGGTGCATCCTGTTTCCATTGATCATCCTTGAGATTTTTTATATAAATTTAATTGATTGGACATGATTTAGAAAGGCACACGCCTGTTTATATAAGGTCCCACAGTTGACAATGTAAAAACCAAGCCATGAGGTCGAAGGACTTGTCCGTAGAGATCCGAGACAGTATTGTGTCGGAACAGATTTGGGAAGGGTACCAAAACATATCTGCAGCATTTGAAGGTCCCCAACAACACAGTGGCCTCCATCATTCTTAAATGGGAGAAGTTTGGAACCAAATTTCTTCCTAGAGCTGGCTGCATGGCCAAACTGAGCAATCGGGGGAGAAGGGCCTTGGTCAGGGAGGTGACCAATAATCCGATGGTCACTCTGACAGAGCTCCAGAGTTCCTCTGGGGAGATGGTGGTCCTTCTGGAAGGTTCTCCCAGAAGGACCACCATCTCTGCACCACTCCACCAATCAGGCCTTTTATGCTAGAGTGGCCAGACAGAAATTACTCCTCAGTAAAAGGCACATGACAGCCTGCTTGGAGTTAGCCAAAAGGCACCTAAAGGACTCTCAGACAATGAGAAACAAGATTCTCTGGTCTGATGAAACCAAGATTGAACTCTTTGGCCTGAATGCAGAGTGTCACGTCTGGAGGAAACCTGGCACCATCCCTACAGTGAAGCATGGTGGGGGCAGCATCATGCTGTCAGGATGTTTTTCAGCGGCAGGGACTGGGAGATTAGTTAGGATCGAGGGAAAGATGAACGGAGCAAAGTAGAGTGATCCTTGATGAAAACCTGCTCCAGAGCGCTCAGGACCTCAGACTGGGGCGAAGGTTCACCTTCCAACAGGACAATGACCCTAAGCACACAGCCAAGACAATGCAGGAGTGGCTTCGGGACAAGTCTCTGAATGTTCTTGAGTGGCCCAGCCAGAGCTCGGACTTGAACCCGATTGAACGTCTTGAACATCTCAATAGCTGTGTAGCGACACTCCCCATCCAACCTGACAGAGCTTGAGAGGATCTGCAGAGAAGAACGGTAGAAACTCCCCAAATACAGGTGTGCCAAGCTTGTAGCGTCATACCCAAGAGGACTTGAGTCTGTAATTGCTGCCAAAGGTGCTTCAACAAAGTACTGAGTAACAGTACTGAATACTTACGTAAATGTTATAAAAAAAAAAATATGCAAATGTATTACAATCTGTGTGTGTGTGTAGATTGAGGGACAACACGATTGAATCAATTTTAGAGTAAGGCTGCACCGTAACAAAATGTGGAAAAAGTCAAGGGGTCTAAATACTTTCCGAATGTACTGTATACTTTTACTGAAGTATGACAGTTGGGTACTTTTTCCACCACTGATCCTCGTCAATTTATATGATGGGCTACATTGATTTAACATTAATTTTGATATTCAGAGGATTTGAAGGCAAGGTTTTTAATATGTTTTTGGGAAAGGACAAATGTGATTTGCTTATGGCTGAGTTGGATGCGCTGCAGGCAGCTTGATTGATGGGTCCTTTTAGGTGGGTGGTGTGCATGTATGAGTTCACTTTTTCCGTATGTCCATTTCCTAAAATAGGCCAAGCCTGTCTGGACTTCATCTCTTTTAATCAGATAGGTTGTTGTTTTCTATGTCTTGTCATTCCCTGCATATGTGCAGGGAATGACGACAGGTGCCAGTTTTGTTTCTTCGCTTATTAAATGTGGTGTAACTGAATGAAACGTAGCCAAACTCTCTTCAAGATTCATCCTATAGGATGCATAGCCTCTATCATAATATTTTCAGTAGCGTATTATTTTTCCAGAAACATATTATTTTTCTCTCATTACTGCGTCCTCTGAACAACATATTTCCATAGAGAATGACCCCAGTAGCGTTGGTGACGTTATGCGAATCGATCGGGAAAGTGGAGGGAAAAACGCATCTGACTGGGTGGGAATGGTTTAGTGCGTCAAAATCGGAATCTGCATTTTTCCAGCATCCTCTCCAAACTGACATTTCTTAATTTGTATACTAGACTAATATTTAGAGGTAATAACTTGAATAATAATGAAATACTACTGATAATAACAGTGTAATAGCGAAGTTGCAGAAAAGCCCCTCCTTGACTTTGCCCACAGGATGAAAAAGCCCCCATCCACAGGGCACGAGTGGTCACTGAATGGTTTGATGAGCATAAAGCGATGTAAACCATATGCCATGGCCGTCTCAGTCACCAGATCTTAACCTAATTGAACAATTATGGAAGATTCTGGAGCGGCGCCTGAGACAGTGTTTTCCACCACCATCAACTAAACACCAAGTGATGGAATTTCTCGCGGAAGAATGGTGTCGCATCCCTCCAATAGAGTTTGACACTTGTAGAATCTATGCCAAAGTGCATTGAAGCTCTTCTGGCTCAGCCTGTTAAAGAGCATCTGTACTTTCTGTATACTTTTTAGCCAATAGTTCTGAAAGTAGCGCTCATGAGCCAAAAGTGGTCCCAGAAAGTTGCATACTACGTCACATATGTGCAGATATGTGCACCATGTCATTGCTCTTGCTCTGCTGTGTGTATCTTGCTAGCTGTCACTCAAATGGCGAGGGCCGGAAGCTCATTGGCTAGTACTTGAATTGCTAGGGGGCTGGCCCACGTGGGGGAAATGGCACAGCTTCCAGAAAAACTGTATTTTTCAAACAAGGTATTACTGTTTATTTTGAATACATTTCCCAAAATGTCTAAACCTGTTTTCGCTTTGTCAGTATGGGCTATTGTGTGTAGATTGATGGGGAAAAAAATAATTGTAATTAATTTTAGAAAAAGGCTGTAATGTAACAAAGTGGAAAAGACGAGGTCTGAATACTTTCCGAATGCACTGTATGTGTGTGTATATGTGTGTGTGTGTGTATATATTAGAGGTCGACCGATTTTAATCGGAATGGCCGATTTCAAGGTTTCATAACCATCGGAAATCTGTATTTTTGGGCGGCGATTTAAAAACAAATGTATACCTTTTATTTAACTAGGCAAGTCAGTTAAGAACACATTCTTATTTTCAATGACGGCCTAGGAACGGTGGGTTAACTGCCTTGTTCAGGGGCAGAACGACAGATTTTCACCTTGTCAGCTCGGGGATCCAATCTTGCAACCTTACGGTTAACTAGTCCAATGCTCTAACCACCTGCTTTACATTGCACTCCACGGGGAGCCTGCCTGTTACACAAATGCAGTAAGCAAAGGTAAATTGCTAGCTAGCATTAAACTTATCTTATAAAAAACAATCAATCAATCATAATCACTAGTTAACTTCACATGGTTGATGATATTACTAGTTTAACTAGCGTGTCCTGCGTTGCATATAATCGATGCAGCGCTGGGGGATGATTTAACAAAAGCGCATTTGAGAAAAAAGCACAATCGTTGGACGACTGTACCTAACCATAAACGCCAATGTCTTTCTTAAAATCAATACACAGAAGTATATATTTTTAAACCTGCTTATTTAGCTAAAAGAAATTCAGGTTAGAAGGCAAAATTAACCAGGTGAAATAGTCATTTCTCTTGCGTTCATTGCACGCAGAGTCAGTGTATATGCAACAGTTTGGGCAGCCTGGCTCATTGCGAACTAATTTGCCAGAATTTTACGTAATTATGACGTAATATTGAAGGTTGTGCAATGTAACAGCAATATTTAGACTTAGGGATGCCACCCGTTAGATAAAATACGGAACGGTTCCGTATTTCAATGAAAGAATAAACATTTTGTTTTCGAGATGATAGTTTCCGGATTCGACCATATTAACGACCAAAGGCTCGTATTTCTGTGTGTTATGTTATAGTTAAGTCTATGATTTGATAGAGCAGCAGCAGGCTCGTAAGCATTCATTCAAACAGCACTTTAGTGCGTTTTGCCAGCAGCTCTTCGCAAGCACAGTGCTGTTTGACTTCAAGCCTATCAGCCTAATGGCTGGTGTAACCGATGTGAAATGGCTAGCTAGTTAGCGGGGTGCGCGCTAATAGCGTTTCAAACGTGCCCCACTCTTGAGACTTGGAGTAGTTATTTCCCTTGCTCTGCAATGTTCAGTATAAGATGTATAAAGATTTATTTTTCACTTCATTTAGCTTTTTGTACTGTTGGGTTCTGATTGGGCTAGTTAAGATGGGTGAATGGGATTTTATTTACTTTTGTGGAGCGATGAGTAACGCTGCTTCGAGTGTGGCTGTTGTCGATGTGTTCCTGGTTCAAGCCCAGGTAGGTTACGAGGAGAGGGACGGAAGCTATACTGTTACACTGGCAATACTATAGTGCCTATAAGAACACCCAATAGTCAAAGGTATATGAAATACAAATGGTATAGAGAGAAATAGACCTATAAATACTATATTAACTACAACCTAAAACCTGTTACCTTGGAATATTGAAGACTCCTGTTAAAAGGAACCACCAGCTTTCATATGTTCTCATGTTCTGAGCAAGGAACTCAAACGTTAGCTTTTTTACATGGCACATATTGCACTTTTACTTTCTTCTCCAACACTTTGTTTTTGTATTATTTAAACAAAATTGAACATGTTTCATTATTTATTGGAGGCTTAATTGATTTTTATTGATGTGTTAAAATAAGTGTTCATTCAGTATTGTTGTAATTGTCATTATTACAAATACATTTAAAAAATATATATTTAGTGAAGTGCACCAGTCCCTCCTGCAGCAAAGCACCCCCACACCATGATGCTGCCACCCCCATGCTTCATGATTGGGATGGCATTCCTCAGCTTGCAAGCCTCCCCCTTTTTCCTCCAAACATATCCATGGTCATTATGGCCAAACAGTTCTATTTTTGTTTCATCAGACCAGTGGACGATCATTGTCCCCATGTGCAGTTGCAAACCGTAGTCTGGCTTTTTTATTGCGGTTTTGGAGCAGTGGCTTCTTCCTTGCTGAGCGGCCTTTCAGGTTATGTCGTTATAGGACTCGTTTTACTGTGGATATAGATACTTTTGTACCTGTTTCCTCCAGCACCTTCACAGGGTCATTTGCTGTTGTTCTGGGATTGATTTGCACTTTTCACACCAAAGTACGTTCATCTCTAGGAGCCAGAACTTGTCTCCTTCCTGAGCGGTATGACGGCTGCGTGGTCTCATGGTGTTTATACTTGTGTAATATTGTTTGTACAGATGAACGTGGTACCTTCAGGCGTTTGTAAATTGCTCCCAAGGATGAACCAGACTTGTGGAGGTCTACAATTTTATTTTTCTGAGGTCTTCGCTGATTTCTTTTGATTTTCCCATATGTCAAGCAAAGAGGCACTGAGTTTGAAGGTAGGCCTTGAAATACATCCACAGGTACACCTCCAATTGACTCAAATGATGTCAATTAGCCTATCAGAAGCTTCTAAAGCCCTGACATTTATTTACAGTCAACTAAATGTATGTAAACGTCTGACCCACTGGAATTGTGATACAGTGAATTATAAGTGAAAGAATCTGTCTGTAAACAATTGTTGGAAAAATTACTTGTGTCATGCATAAAGTAGATGTCCTAACCGACTTGCCAAAACTATAGTTTGTTAACAAGACATTTGTGGAGTGGTTGATACACTTAGGTTGGAGTCATTTAAAGCGAGTTTATGTAAACATCCGACATCAACTGTATATAGAAAGGCACAGGTGTTTGCCTCTGGTCTACTGAACGCATCTTTTGTGTATCCTTTGCCTTGGCAAATGATATATTGTTTGGGCTGCCATATGGTCACCGTTCACTAGATTTGGGACTTGAAATAGGCCTAAACCACTAGCTACAACTGCTGTTCTGCATTTACAGCCTGTAATCTGATATGGATGAGAACATTTCAGTGCAATAACGTTACAGCGTTAGGTCTCATCTCTGTCGTTGAGGATTTGAACGTTAGAGGGAGGATTGCTGCTCCATGAGAACACTTGTGGGTGGAACTATGACATTACTTTACCAAAGTGAGACGTTGAAAGATTCCATGCTTATTCAGTTATATTTTGTGTACCAATTTATTAAATTTGGGGATTAGGCTTTAGGTGTTTTCTATTTCAGTTTAGCCACAGTTATCTAACATGTCTGGAATGTAACATATTATAAGGCAAGGAAAGTCAATTGTGACAAATATGAACATTGTCCTATCTGCAGATTATTCTCTCCCTGCCAAGTTCTAGTATGGTCATTGCAAAACATGGGCATTAAGGCTACTTTGCAGCACTCAAGCTGCCTCGTGCAACAGCAGGAAGGCTGCATTGATGAGAGGTGGTTGATATTAGTAATTTCCCTGGGGCTTTAGTAATGACGTTTGTTCACCATGCTTCATTGCTCTGGCAAATGAATTCCTAAATGCAGGATATCCACCTGTCTCTCTCGCTCCAGGGAGATCAGCAACTCCCTTGTGATTTCCTCTGTTTTCTGGTATGGGCATTAGGCCTACCTGCAGTCCAAAGTCTGACGCCTAAATCAGGCCCGGCAAGCCTTACTGTTTTGTGAGACTGCCAACAATGACCAGTAGCATTGGCCACATTTGAAGTGTTCTGTCAGCTTGAAGAGGGTGTGGCCTGAGAGGGAGTATTCCTTACTCTTGTTTGCTGTGGGTAACACTTGAGTCTGCGCTAGGTTAGTTGTCAACAGTGCATTGGAAACGGGCCCATGCACAGGACGTGTGTATGTTAAATGTTGGGCATGCTGCCTGCATGTTCTTTCCACAATATGCACAGGGGCCTATTGTCTTCAGCTTTTAGTTTTGAATCAGAATAGGCCTGTTGGATTTAGACAGCTAGCTTCCTCCCAAGAAATTCTGTTGACGGAAGTTATTTCCAGCCAAACATGTTCTGCCATGTGGCGGTAACAAACTGATTAAGGTCCTGGCCTGGGCAGTCTCCAGATTAGCCTAGTGCTCACAGCTTTATCTGAGGCAGAACGGTCTAGATGCGTGAGACTTGGGGCAGGATACAGCCTCCTATAGCTGCTCTGGCCCTCTGTGACGCCATGAGCCAGTCTCTGCCCAGACACTGACGCTGTTGCCATTCTAGGCAGTCCTGTCACACTGAAGCCCCACACACCCAAAGGTGACCAAAGACAAGAAAGTAATCTATTCCTGCCTCTGTGCCAACCTGCCAGACAGGGCTGTTAATAGTCAGGGCAGGGAGAGATCAAGTTTTTTTGTTAAAACATTTTATATTCTCCCTGACCGTCTAGATTTTATTTAGGTGGTTGTTAGTTCTCAAAGTTGATCTTATTTCAAAAAATATTCAACGGCATTATCTTTTCTACGTACTTAGTTTTTTTGGGAGCGGAGGACATGACCTGGCAGCGGCGGACCACCGCTGCTAAATTAAAATATCGGAAACACTGAGAAATGCACGTGGGCAAAGATCTGTCTGTGGAAACCCATTTTCCGGTCAAAACACATCTGCTTCCAAGTGATCTCAATGCCACACCCTTTTCACCTTTGCTGTATTTCAAATGTCCCACATTTTAGAACAAGGTTTGGCAATAATAAGCTTAACAGGAGACAGTTTATCATTTATTTGGATCCAACAGGCTCTCTTTGGAAACATGCTTGTGGTCATCTAGGGATAGGTTACAGTGCAGATTAGGCCATATGGATTTTTCAAATTGGGTAGGCTATTCTTTTATAAAACAGTTGATCGTCAGTTTTCTATAGCCCGGCCTATCGATAAACTATGTAGCCTCACCGTTCAACCTCAGTTAAAGAAATGGCAACTACCTGTTTTCGACTCATTCAGCAGTATAAACTAGCCACATAACATAAGGCTCTGATGAAGGAGATTACGCTGAAACTCAAATCCCGTGAATAAATGATCAGGTCTATGCTGAAACAGTCCTCTATAAAAAACATTTTTTTCCTGGATTGTCACCTGTTGAGGTGTCCTGGGGTAAGGAATGTTAATTTTTTTAGCCACATAACTTCTCTGTCTCTAAACCTTCAGAACAGCCGGACGGACCCTGAGGAGCTGTTCACCAAGCTGGAGCGTATTGGGAAGGGCTCCTTCGGCGAGGTGTTCAAGGGCATCGACAACCGTACCCAGAATGTGGTGGCCATCAAGACCATAGACCTGGAGGAGGCTGAGGATGAGATGGAAGACATCCAGCAGGAGATCACCGTGCTCAGCCAGTGTGACAGCCCCTACGTCACCAAGTACTACGGCTCCTACCTCAAGGTAACACACACGCACACCGCCACTCGTTCCACCTCAAAAAGCACTAGAAAGAGGATTTGACACCCACCATCTCGGATTGTTCTGAAATATCAAATGAATAGTCCTGAAAGATTTGGTTGAAATATAATTTGATATCTGAGTAATGAAGGTAATTGATTGCACCCAAATTGGCATTTAAATTATAATTTTTTATTGGTTTCATATAATCGTCAACAAATATAGTATCTTACATCCGATTTGGATAATAATTTGTCCTACCAATGAGTAAGACAGGAGGAATCCATTAAAATGATCAAAAGCCCTCCACGGACGCCCTCCCACACCAACAACCAGTATAAGTTCTCTGTCTGATAAGTAGTATGTAGCTGTGGCTTGGAATATTGCTTTGTTTTATCCTATGAGTTTTCTGTAAGTATATGGAGTAAGTAAATACTATAATTTTTATAGGTTTTGTTCCGTCATTAAATCCTTGTGCAAGAGAAATGGTCTACGTTGGTGGTTAGTCTATAATTCGTTAAATGCTAAGTACTAACAATGAGTTCAACATTTCGAAAGTTTGCTGTAGCACGTCAACCCTTTTTTAAAATTTATTATGTCCCGCCCCATCCAGGCTGTGATTGGTTGGTTCACGAAAAGTGACATTGACGAGAGCTTGTTTCAACAAAAGCCAAACCCAAACATAGCTTTTTTCATCCCTATTGTCTTCCGTCTTACCGCTTCAGCTGCAAAACCTTGACTAACAGTTGAACTGGTATCGCTGGGCTCAATGGGCTGCTCTCTCTCCTCTCTGCTGCCAGCGCCTACGGGCTCATTAGGCTGAGATTGACTGGTAACGGCGCTAAATTGTAATAATTTATTTTAAAACATTTGGCTGCATCAGCCTCATGGGACTTCAACCTCAGGGCGGCAGGGTAGCCTAGTGGTTAGAGTGTTGAACTAGTAACCGGAAGGTTGCAAGTTCAAACCCCCGAGCTGACAAGGTACAAATCTGTCGCTCTGCCCCTGAACAGGCAGTTAACCCACTGTTCCTAGGCCGTCATTGAAAATAAGAATTTGTTCTTAACTGACTTGCCTGGTTAAATAAAGGTAAAATAAATAAAAACCTCTTCTCTCTCTGCTTTTCCATCTTGCTCCGCTATTTATCCAAATGTCACCACTTAACAGAGATGGGAAAGGGGCGGGGCCCAGGTAAAGTTGTAATTTTTATTTAAGCGGGGGCTGGGGTTATTTATATTCAGCTTTGATCAGGCCCCAATTATCAAGCGGCCCACCGGGGAACCTCCCGGTGCTCCAGATGGCCAGTCCGTCTGCTGCAGAGGATAAGTTCATTAGAGTAACACACCTCAACATCAACTGTTCAGAGGAGACTACGTGAATCAGGCCTTCACGGTCGAATTGCTCCAAAGAAACCACTATAAAGTAACACACCTCAACATCAACTGTTCAGAGGAGACTACGTGAATCAGGCCTTCACGGTCGAATTGCTCCAAAGAAACCACTACTGAAGGACATCTATAAAGTAACACACCTCAACATCAACTGTTCAGAGGAGACTACGTGAATCAGGCCTTCACGGTCGAATTGCTCCAAAGAAACCACTACTGAAGGACATCTATAAAGTAACACACCTCAACATCAACTGTTCAGAGGAGACTACGTGAATCAGGCCTTCACGGTCGAATTGCTCCAAAGAAACCACTACTGAAGGACATCTATAAAGTAACACACCTCAACATCAACTGTTCAGAGGAGACTACGTGAATCAGGCCTTCACGGTCGAATTGCTCCAAAGAAACCACTACTGAAGGACATCTATAAAGTAACACACCTCAACATCAACTGTTCAGAGGAGACTACGTGAATCAGGCCTTCACGGTCGAATTGCTCCAAAGAAACCACTACTGAAGGACATCTATAAAGTAACACACCTCAACATCAACTGTTCAGAGGAGACTACGTGAATCAGGCCTTCACGGTCGAATTGCTCCAAAGAAACCACTACTGAAGGACATCTATAAAGTAACACACCTCAACATCAACTGTTCAGAGGAGACTACGTGAATCAGGCCTTCACGGTCGAATTGCTCCAAAGAAACCACTACTGAAGGACATCTATAAAGTAACACACCTCAACATCAACTGTTCAGAGGAGACTACGTGAATCAGGCCTTCACGGTCGAATTGCTCCAAAGAAACCACTACTGAAGGACATCTATAAAGTAACACACCTCAACATCAACTGTTCAGAGGAGACTACGTGAATCAGGCCTTCACGGTCGAATTGCTCCAAAGAAACCACTACTGAAGGACATCTATAAAGTAACACACCTCAACATCAACTGTTCAGAGGAGACTACGTGAATCAGGCCTTCACGGTCGAATTGCTCCAAAGAAACCACTACTGAAGGACATCTATAAAGTAACACACCTCAACATCAACTGTTCAGAGGAGACTACGTGAATCAGGCCTTCACGGTCGAATTGCTCCAAAGAAACCACTATAAAGTAACACACCTCAACATCAACTGTTCAGAGGAGACTACGTGAATCAGGCCTTCACGGTCGAATTGCTCCAAAGAAACCACTACTGAAGGACATCTATAAAGTAACACACCTCAACATCAACTGTTCAGAGGAGACTACGTGAATCAGGCCTTCACGGTCGAATTGCTCCAAAGAAACCACTACTGAAGGACATCTATAAAGTAACACACCTCAACATCAACTGTTCAGAGGAGACTACGTGAATCAGGCCTTCACGGTCGAATTGCTCCAAAGAAACCACTACTGAAGGACATCTATAAAGTAACACACCTCAACATCAACTGTTCAGAGGAGACTACGTGAATCAGGCCTTCACGGTCGAATTGCTCCAAAGAAACCACTACTGAAGGACATCTATAAAGTAACACACCTCAACATCAACTGTTCAGAGGAGACTACGTGAATCAGGCCTTCACGGTCGAATTGCTCCAAAGAAACCACTACTGAAGGACATCTATAAAGTAACACACCTCAACATCAACTGTTCAGAGGAGACTACGTGAATCAGGCCTTCACGGTCGAATTGCTCCAAAGAAACCACTATAAAGTAACACACCTCAACATCAACTGTTCAGAGGAGACTACGTGAATCAGGCCTTCACGGTCGAATTGCTCCAAAGAAACCACTACTGAAGGACATCTATAAAGTAACACACCTCAACATCAACTGTTCAGAGGAGACTACGTGAATCAGGCCTTCACGGTCGAATTGCTCCAAAGAAACCACTATAAAGTAACACACCTCAACATCAACTGTTCAGAGGAGACTACGTGAATCAGGCCTTCACGGTCGAATTGCTCCAAAGAAACCACTACTGAAGGACATCTATAAAGTAACACACCTCAACATCAACTGTTCAGAGGAGACTACGTGAATCAGGCCTTCACGGTCGAATTGCTCCAAAGAAACCACTATAAAGTAACACACCTCAACATCAACTGTTCAGAGGAGACTACGTGAATCAGGCCTTCACGGTCGAATTGCTCCAAAGAAACCACTATAAAGTAACACACCTCAACATCAACTGTTCAGAGGAGACTACGTGAATCAGGCCTTCACGGTCGAATTGCTCCAAAGAAACCACTACTGAAGGACATCTATAAAGTAACACACCTCAACATCAACTGTTCAGAGGAGACTACGTGAATCAGGCCTTCACGGTCGAATTGCTCCAAAGAAACCACTACTGAAGGACATCTATAAAGTAACACACCTCAACATCAACTGTTCAGAGGAGACTACGTGAATCAGGCCTTCACGGTCGAATTGCTCCAAAGAAACCACTACTGAAGGACATCTATAAAGTAACACACCTCAACATCAACTGTTCAGAGGAGACTACGTGAATCAGGCCTTCACGGTCGAATTGCTCCAAAGAAACCACTACTGAAGGACATCTATAAAGTAACACACCTCAACATCAACTGTTCAGAGGAGACTACGTGAATCAGGCCTTCACGGTCGAATTGCTCCAAAGAAACCACTACTGAAGGACATCTATAAAGTAACACACCTCAACATCAACTGTTCAGAGGAGACTACGTGAATCAGGCCTTCACGGTCGAATTGCTCCAAAGAAACCACTACTGAAGGACATCTATAAAGTAACACACCTCAACATCAACTGTTCAGAGGAGACTACGTGAATCAGGCCTTCACGGTCGAATTGCTCCAAAGAAACCACTATAAAGTAACACACCTCAACATCAACTGTTCAGAGGAGACTACGTGAATCAGGCCTTCACGGTCGAATTGCTCCAAAGAAACCACTACTGAAGGACATCTATAAAGTAACACACCTCAACATCAACTGTTCAGAGGAGACTACGTGAATCAGGCCTTCACGGTCGAATTGCTCCAAAGAAACCACTATAAAGTAACACACCTCAACATCAACTGTTCAGAGGAGACTACGTGAATCAGGCCTTCACGGTCGAATTGCTCCAAAGAAACCACTATAAAGTAACACACCTCAACATCAACTGTTCAGAGGAGACTACGTGAATCAGGCCTTCACGGTCGAATTGCTCCAAAGAAACCACTACTGAAGGACATCTATAAAGTAACACACCTCAACATCAACTGTTCAGAGGAGACTACGTGAATCAGGCCTTCACGGTCGAATTGCTCCAAAGAAACCACTACTGAAGGACATCTATAAAGTAACACACCTCAACATCAACTGTTCAGAGGAGACTACGTGAATCAGGCCTTCACGGTCGAATTGCTCCAAAGAAACCACTACTGAAGGACATCTATAAAGTAACACACCTCAACATCAACTGTTCAGAGGAGACTACGTGAATCAGGCCTTCACGGTCGAATTGCTCCAAAGAAACCACTACTGAAGGACATCTATAAAGTAACACACCTCAACATCAACTGTTCAGAGGAGACTACGTGAATCAGGCCTTCACGGTCGAATTGCTCCAAAGAAACCACTACTGAAGGACATCTATAAAGTAACACACCTCAACATCAACTGTTCAGAGGAGACTACGTGAATCAGGCCTTCACGGTCGAATTGCTCCAAAGAAACCACTACTGAAGGACATCTATAAAGTAACACACCTCAACATCAACTGTTCAGAGGAGACTACGTGAATCAGGCCTTCACGGTCGAATTGCTCCAAAGAAACCACTACTGAAGGACATCTATAAAGTAACACACCTCAACATCAACTGTTCAGAGGAGACTACGTGAATCAGGCCTTCACGGTCGAATTGCTCCAAAGAAACCACTACTGAAGGACATCCTATAATTTAGCCCAAACAAATACCTCTCCCCCTACTGTATTTATTTATTTTGCTCCTTTGTACCCCATTATTTCTCTCTACCTTGCACATTCTTCCACTGCAAATCTACCATTCCAGTGTTTCTTGCTATATTGTATTTACTTCGCCACCATTGCCTTTTTTTGCCTTTACCTCCCTTATCTCACCTCATTTGCTCACATTGTATATAGACTTGTTTCTACTGTATTATTGACTGTATGTTTGTTTTATTCCATGTGTAACTCTGTGTCGTTGTATGTGTCGAACTGCTTTGCATTATCTTGACCAGGTCGCAATTGTAAATGAGAACTTGTTCTCAACTTGCCTACCTGGTTAAATAAAGGTGAAATAAATTAATAAAATGTGAACCCCAAAACTTCAATGGCCAATTTGAGTGCAATCCATTAACTTAATTTGATTGCGATCAAATTACGTTATGTAAAGCTTTGTTTCACAGTTGCGAGTGTAATTGGCCACAGTTCAAAAGGTGTTGATTGTCTGTTCCTTAAACGGTAACGACTCAATCCGTACCGTTTAGAAATACAGTGTCGCTTAACAGAAGGAACCCTCTTCTATGTTACAAGACCTGTATTTCTAGAAGAGAGGGCGAAGTGACCCACCCCTGATTTATTTATTTTTTTGTTGCCAGGGCCTTGAAATGTTTGCTGAGAGCGGTGTGGCGTGGTGAATGCCAGCTTTGCCCACCTTTTCACTCTGAGTATGCTCTTGTTCTGCAGCCCACCTTCTCCCTCGTGCCTCAATCTGGAGCATCGTGATTTTTTTTTTAAATATTTTTTATATGCGTCAGTTAGGGAGTCTTTATTGGATGATGTCCCAATTTATGTTTGCGGAGTGGACAAATCCCAAGCCTCGTGCATGTCAGCGCTTTGGGTTGAGGGGATCGGTGAGGTTGCCACATACAGTAGGTTATTTCTATTTACACATAAGAGACGTTCTGCGTGGAAAACCCGTGTTCACGGCCATGTGTAGCTCCCGCATGACTTTGAAATGAAAATCATCGGAGTGGCTGGGGATCTGCCTTTTCTGGACCACTTTTCCCGGGAAGCGAAAGGTCCGGACGCTTCCTGCGCGTGTGCGGTATTCTACTTCTATACAGAGTCTCTGCTTTACTCGTAGAGAACAGGCTACTCTGGTGAATGGCGCTTGTTTTTAAGTTAAATCAAAGATTTAAAAAATGTCTGCACGATCATATAAAAAGATCGTATTGGACATGAGAACAGATTATATAATAGTATAACGTTACTGTGAGACAAAACACCGCCTCGTGTACCATGAGATTTTAGGATTGTGTGAATGGTGACATTTTTCTGAACAGCGCACGCCACTAGGCAAAATATGGGCCTAAAGATTGAAATGCCTATTCCCATGAAACCGATTTGAGATCAGATGGTCCGCAATGCAAATGCTGCATGGACGTTTTCACCGGTTAAACAGTGAGAAATGTGAAGGGAGGGTGACAACAGTAGCCTGGAGGTAAAGAAGGGTGGAACGGGGGGTTACCTACGGCGCCTCGGCCTAAAATCATGTCTAATGGTTCCCTCTTTTCTACCTCTCTGTCTCTCTGTACAGGGCAGTAAACTATGGATCATTATGGAGTACCTTGGTGGTGGCTCAGCTCTGGACCTGGTAAGGGTTACAATATGTCAGTGTCCCCCCCCCCCCCCCCCCCCCAATGTCTGTTGATGGGTTTGCGTATGTGGTATGTGTGCTCACTGTATGTCTTGTGTCTAGCTGCGAGCAGGGGCATTTGACGAGTTTCAGATTGCGACCATGCTGAAGGAGATCTTGAAGGGTCTGGACTACCTCCACTCTGAGAGGAAGATTCACAGGGACATCAAAGGTGTGTGTGTGTTTAATATCTTCCGTAGAGACGAGCTGCAGTATTAGGGTTAATATATCCGGTAGTCTTGCTCTTGTGCCATGTATTGATTTCACTCATTGCTGTTGGCATTATCATGGTTGTGTGTGTGTGGTTTGGCAGCGGCCAACGTGCTCCTGTCCGAGTGTGGCGAAGTGAAGTTGGCAGACTTTGGCGTGGCGGGCCAGCTGACAGACACCCAGATCAAACGGGAGACGTTCGTGGGCACGCCATTCTGGATGGCCCCTGAGGTCATCCAACAGTCTGCCTATGACTCCAAGGTTACCAGCTTTCTGTTCTCTTCTGTCTTTAGTGGAGGGCACTTGGAATTGAAGGCGTGTCCTTTTTTCATGACACAAACATGCTGTCAAATCCCGCAAACTTAATTTCACTGAATTCCAGGCTCCTCTCTAACACACTCGCCCTCCACCAGGCTGATATTTGGTCTCTGGGCATCACTGCCATCGAGCTGGCCAAGGGTGAGCCTCCCAACTCAGACATGCACCCCATGCGGGTCCTCTTCCTCATACCAAAGAACACCCCACCCACCCTCAGTGGAGACTTCTCCAAGACCTTCAAAGAGTTTATAGACTCCTGCCTCAACAAAGACCCTTCATTTGTAAGTACAATGCCTGAGCACTTATTCAAGTGATATGAGAAATAAAAGACAATCTTGCATTATTTAGTGGTAGTCTGCCTTTAATTGTGGGCCAATATTCCCCTTTATAGAGGCCAACAGCTAAGGAGCTTCTGAAGCACAAGTTCATAGTGAAGAATGCCAAGAAGACGTCCTACCTCACTGAGCTGATAGACCGGTTGAAACGCTGGAAAGCTGAGGGACACAGTGACGGAGACTCCAGCTCTGAAGACTCTGACTCGTGAGTAGTGAAGGCTCTTAACATTGTACCCTTGACTAAGAGTTGGTAAAGATTTGATTGGAGACCCTGTCTGAACTACAGTAACATTAAACCTGTGGATCTGTTGTCTCTCCCAGGGAGTCCAGCAACAAGGAGAATGACTCCTCCCAGCCAGGCTGGTCCTTTACTACTGTTCGCAAGAAGAAAGACCCAAATAATGTGTCCAATGGAACGGTGAGTTGGGAGGACAAGGAAGTGAATGTAATTACAATGTTAGTTGTGTGATTAGTGGGCTAATGCAAACAATTCGTGAGAGTATCATGAGTCAATGTTCTCCTCTGCTTTCCATTTGATGACAGGACCAAGGCCTCCTGAAGTCTGGCAGCTTGACCACACTGATCGCCCCGGTATTCACTGAGGTAGAGACTGCTACACCAGCGCTCTTTTCTAACAGTTGTAAAGACTAGATGAGTCATCTATATTGTTTTGCCTGTCTGTCTCTACATTTCCACCGCTCCTAGCTGCAGCGCAGGGATGGACAGATGAAGGGAGGGATAGAGGAGCTGGAGAAAAACCTCCACATGGCTGAGGACATCTGCCCTGGAGTCACAGACAAGATGGTCAACCGGATCATCGACAAGTTCCAGAGGTGAGTTAGGGGACAGGGGGGGCTATAGGTAGTGACATAGACTAGACTATTGCCTGGATGGTTCTTCTGGAGATTACATGTTACAATTTGGAGCAGGTGGCATTCAACTGTGTTTTCTTTCTGTGGACTTTTCCATCAGATTTTCTGTGAGTTAGTGGCATGTGGAGGGCAGGTTTAGACGCTTGATGAGGACCACGCCTCCAGAGTGCATCATCCGCCTCTATGCCTTTTCCCACCATCCTCCATGCCTCTCCTCTGATCAGCCCCCACCAGGACCATTGGATGCAGGGAAAGAGGGAGGACTCCTGCTGTGCACACTCACTGATCTTATAACCAAAAATGTTATTTTTGATTTGTATATTTGTTGAAATATGTTTATGCTATTTTATTTAACCCCTTTTAAAAGTAGGCTCAAGCGTGTTACTGTTATTAGTCAATAGTATTGTCATATTTTAAGTCTTTTTTTTTATTATAAGGACGTAACATCAATCTTCTGCTGAGCATAAGACGTCTACTTAAGTCAGATATTAAGGATAGTTTAGTTTTCAATTTTGAGTTCATTTTTTTTACTGCTACTAAAAATGTTTAAGTAGCTATATTGTAGATGTTCAGTGTACTGCACTTGTTTCTGATGTCTAGCTTACCATCTTCATGTCACTTGTAGCATTTAGAAACCTGCTGTTTGGAGAACTGCATATCTAGTCAAACCACAGGAGTTCAATACCTCTGCTGAGAGCAGTCCGTGGGTGGGGGGAAAGGCTCAGACCAGTGGATGTCTGTAAACGGAAACTTCTGTTCGGTGACGATTCGAAAGGGGGTCACTTGTTTTGGGCATTAGGAAAGACTGTATCGGAAATGGGAAGACTTTGCTGTGCAAAAGATACAAATCATATCTATCTTGGGGGATCTTAGCCCGAGAAGGGCAATCCTATTGGAGGTTTTGGAGATCTACTTCTGAAGGAAATATGCACTGCACACACTTTGATGGGGGTGCAGCTTTTTCTAAATATGCTTGCTAGTTTATTTCCCTACTTAGACTAGATCTCAAGGGAGATGGGGTACTTTTCTGTCTTAAAGACACTATGCTCTCCCTCTACCAAAAATACTTGACAAGTGCTCAAGTGAAATGGCAATGTCGGTATTGTAATGTTTGAAACATTGGTCTGAGTCCTTGAGTACTCTACGGGGAGTGGCGTCCTTTTGAACAAATCCCAAATAAAGATTTTCTTGAGAATGTTATCAGCCAAGCTCAGACACATACATACATACATACATACAAAAGGGTGCCATCTTTGGTGTGGTGGTGACAGAGCCCCTTTTGGAAGGGAGGAAGTATGCCAACTTAACATCCAATGGTGCCTAATACTTAATTGTAGTGATATTCTCTATTTAATTGTGGTCATGTATCATCGAATGCATTAAATAGTAATAATACGTTTGTGAAGGCAATAATGCATTTGATCATTGCATATTTTTGTATTTCCTCATCAATTACATGCAGATGGAAAACCAGATTCTTTTTATATTTCTGTATCTGACCTTTATAAACTGTTGACTTAGCTTTACAGGAAGCTGTCAAATGTATATATTGGATAGTCTTTGCTTCAATCGTTGCAAAATTCATTTTGGTTTGGTTTTGAAAATAAATATTTAAATTATGAATTCCTTATTTTTTTATTGAATGTGTCAGTATTCCATAAATACATTGACTTGCATCAGTATCTTTCAACGGCAGAATGGTGGACAAGTCTACAGTATTCCCATTTTTTTTCTGTAGACGGTCCACTTCCTGTTCTGTGCAGCTAAGTAGTGCATAGAAAGTCCTTGCGGTCTTTGAAACCACATTTTCAAAAGGCTTGTTTCATTAGGAATATTCCAATAACAGCTGGAGTTCCTTAGACTGTTGACAGTGAGGTGAGACCAGTACAGTAGCCTATAAGGTCCATCAAAATCCAGCACTGAAATGGTAAGACTCGGGAGGCTGTCATCCGAGTACTCATCTTATGTGGTGGAAGTAATTACGTCAACAAATGTAAAGTCTATTCCCAAAAAATGTGAATTGTCTGACGGTTTCTTCAAGGCATACTTATGAAGTCAGGTCCATCAGTTTGGTGTGTCTCTCATGCCTTCATCTTCAAATATGACCAGTGACCGGAACCATCGGGGCCTGTGGGAATGACTCTGAAGACTGGGGTTATGGTCACAAAAACTCTTTTTAGAGATTTATCGTGTCAGGAGGACCTCCCATTGGGACCACATGCCCACCAAAGAGAATAAGCTGTGATTGGCTAGGGATAGCGCCAGTACAAATACTAACGCTCTGATTGGCTCATGACCGCTTTGTTGCTGCACTGCCTTCAGGGTCACTTAAGTTAAAGGAGTCTTCCTCCCCCTCGTCCAGCTGCAGACTACCAGATGAAATGCGCATCCGAGCCAGGGGGCCAGAGCGCACCAGTTTCCCTGGGCAGTAGTATGGGAACATGACGTCTGAGTCACTGAGGCTGATCTCTCCACTCCCTGTCCTGCTCCCGGCCCCTAGCACGCACACAGAGGTGGGCCGTTCAGGCATGGGGGACAGGTTAAGAGGGAGGTGTGTTGGGCGTGCAGGCGAGTGTCGGCGTGATAGGTGAGGGTAGTGACCTAGAGGGCGGAACTCTGCTGCTGGGGCAGAGGGCCGGAGGACCTTCACATCAGAATGGCTCCAGGAGCGCTTGGGTAGGCCTGCCTGGTAGCTGGAGTCATCACTGAAGTGGCCTGCCGTCTCCTCTCTGCCAAATTCCCTCCGACCAGCACCACAACCAGCCAGAGTGGCAGCATACAGCCCCGGAGCGATAGCCATGCTGGGAGGCACGTTGTAGCGATGACGCTGGCGCCGCAGACCGGGAGACAAGGAGGAGGGGTTGGAGAAACTGGAGGAGCGGATGAACTCGTCCAGGAGGGCGGCCTGGGGAGCAGGCCTTGGGCCGTAGTGGGACAGAGGCAGTGGGGCTGGAGCGTGGTCCAAGGAGAAAGAGGAGCAGCCAGACATGTAGGCCTGAGCAGAGAGGGGCAGGATGGGGTGCAGCTCCAGGCAGGGGTAGGGGTAAAGGTGGGAGTGAGGGCTGGGGTAGAGCAGGACCAGCTGCTGTGTATTGGCCAGCAGTCGGCCCCTCTGAGGCCCCTCAACCACACTGCTGCTGCGGTTGAAGCTCTGGGTGGCCCTCTCACTGTGGCACCGCAGCCCCTTGGGCCCCTGTAGCGCTGTGGGCCCTGGCTCAGCCCCAGAGAAGGAAGAGGAGCGGGACTGACCGAAGGCAGAAGTGTGTGCAGAGTGGGGCGGGGGGCCCTCCAGATCCATAGTGGTGAACAGCACCTCCACAGCAGACTGACTGCGCTTCCCACCCGGGGCACAGTCGGGATGGGGGAACCCACAGGTCTGCTCATACACCTGGAACACACACACACACACCCTGATATCACTGACAGCAGGTGTGTAACTTTCACCATTGTACATGACCCCCCCCCCCCCCCACACACATTACATATTATTTTATTTTTTTTAAATGTCCCCCCATAATGTATTTATCACAGTGTGATACAAAAGGAGGCGCCGGTGTGCTTTAGGACCATGCAGAAGCCTTATAGCGTTGGGAAGGCTGTTTTCCGGCACAGCAAGATGAACAGAAGCAGCTGCTTTCTGTTGAGCTCCATAAGAAAGCAGAGCAGAAACTGTCTACTCCTTAGTTGATTGATCTAGCTGGCAAGGTAACTGCTGTTTGAAAACAATTATTTGCTCCCAGTGCTGAGCGAGTGGTGTAACTGACATGTTATGTTAGCTAATGTTTAATACCCTCTCGACTGAAGTGAATGAACTACTAGCAGCTAGTTAGCTTTCAAGTAGCTAGTAGCTATCACAGCCAGTTCAGCTTTAGCTAGCCTCTAGCTATCTGTCAGGTGGCAGTATTTAACAGCTGTTGTGTGTATGGAAATGTTTTGTAGCCTTTGTTTTGTCCCGTTTCAACAGAAGTCAGTTTGATGTTGTACCATTAGCTAGAGCTAGCCAAAAGTGAACTAACTTTAGCTACTATTTTGGCCTCAATCACACTACACCTGAATCAATGAAACCAGCAGCCAACCGATTGAAGACTAATATTCTGATGTTGTTTCAGAGCAATGTGAGTTTTTATTAGTCAGTATAGCAATGTAACATTATTGATCTGTCAGTTGTCCTAGCTAATTCCCTACTTGTCACACTGACACGGTATAAACAGCTCTACAGGCAGCATTGTCATAGTGCACAGTCAGTACACAATACTATGCTCATCATGTCTTAGCAGAATCAGATGGTGACAGGTGTCCCTGCAGTTTATGTGAATTTGAGGTATAGTGAATGGATGAAAAGTTCCATCTTGAGTTGATGGGTATTCTGGTTACAGTCTGGGATCTGTGAATAATGGTAATTTCAATTATTGAACCGTTGATTCTATTCTTGGATAATATAATGTATAAATGTACACCAAGGTAATTATTTATGCAGGATCAGATGGTGACAGGGGTTTCATCAGGGTCAAGCAGCCAGGGAAAACCAGTCTGTGACAGCGCAGAGGTGAACTTTGCAGATACAACACTTTATTCCCTCAGTGCAGTAAACACTGAACAAGCCAGAAGCTTCAAAGATTGAAACTATTTTAAGGCAGTCTGACAGACCTTTAAAGTTGATATCCAAATTGTATCAAGGGTTGATAGAGGCTTTTCCCGATGACACAAAACATGTCAAAGAAAAATGTGAAGAAGACCTGGGAGATGCTACTGATGATGAACGGATACAGATGTTAGAATGCCCAATCATGTATAATCTCAGACATAAATTACTGCAGTTTTTGACCATCCAGTGAATCTGAATATCATGCATGTCATTATTCTGCTGGAGGTCTAAAACACAAAAGGGGACATATTTGCAGTCTTGTGAAGGCTGACAATTCTGGCAAAGAGTAAATTCTTTCATCTCAGCATGTCTACAGATTCTCACTGTTTTGGTTTCCTTATAAATGTGGATACTGGGGTCTGTTATCAGAAGAAACTGTGTAATCTAGAATTTATAGAGGCTAAGACATGCAAACGCCATTAATTGGATGGTTGGTTATCCTCCCACAATGGATGGAAGAAATGCCAAGTTATGTATCGCTAGATTTGATTTATTACATGATTAAGGGTACACTGTGCAACTTTCATAAGGTCTGGATGCCTTATACGGAATACTGTACAACAAAAGGAGTCTGTATTGAAAACATGCCCACGTCAGGGGAGATACCTATTTAGGCAATCCCAAGGTGCTGGGCTGCTCAGTCCTGGCCCTGGGGGTCTGCC
This sequence comes from Oncorhynchus kisutch, assembly GCF_002021735.2. Classification (NCBI taxonomy): domain Eukaryota; kingdom Metazoa; phylum Chordata; class Actinopteri; order Salmoniformes; family Salmonidae; genus Oncorhynchus; species Oncorhynchus kisutch. The sequence goes on along the minus strand of NC_034201.2, from coordinate 469,534 downwards.
GTACTGTTTGTAGAGGTCGACCGATTAATCGGAATAGCCGATTTAATTAGGGCCGATTTCAAGTTTTCATAACAATCGGAAATCGGTATATTTGGACACCAATTTTTTTTTAACTAGGCAAGTCAGTTAAGAACACATTCTTATTTTCAATGACGGCCTAGGAACGGTGGGTTAACTGCCTTGTTCAGGGGCAGAACAACAGAGTTTTACCTTGTCAGCTCAGGGATTCAATCTTGCAACCTTTACATTGCACTCCACGAGGAGCCTGGCTGTTAAGCGAATGCAGTAAGAAGCCAAGGTAAGTTGCTAGCTAGCATTAAACTTTTTTTTTTAAATCAATCAATCATAATCACTAGTTATAACTACACATGGTTGATGATATTACTAGTTTATCTAGCGTGTCCTGCGTAATAATCGATGCGGTGCGTATTCGTGAAAAAGGACTGTCGTTGCTCCAACGTGTACCTAACCATAAACATCAATGCCTTTCTTAAAATCAATACACAGTTTTCAACTAGCAATAATTTAAAAAAAATCGTATTGTATGTTTGTTTATATAATAATTATTATCATTTATTTTTGTTACGCTCGTCTGTTACTCGTCTGTTATTTAAAAAAAAACGGTATATATTTTTAAACCTGCATATTTAGCTAAAAGAAAGGTTAGCAGGCAATATTAACCAGGTGAAATTGTGTCACTTCTCTTGTGTTCATTGCACGCAGAGTCAGGGTATATGCAACAGTTTGGGCCGCCTGGCTCATTTGCCAGAATTTTACGGAATTATGACATAACATTGAAGGTTGTGCAATGTAACAGCAATATTTAGTTGCCACCCGTTTGATAAAATACGGAACGGTTCCATATTTCACTGAAATAATAAACATTTTGTTTTCAAAATGATAGTTTCGGGATTCAACCATATTAAAGACCTAAGGCTCGTATTTCTGTGTGTTATTATGTTATAATTAAGTTTATGATTTGATAAAGCAGTCTGAATGAGCAATGGTAGGCACCAGCAGGCTCGTAAGCATTCATTCAAACAGCACTTTTGTGCGTTTGCCAGCAGCTCTTTGCTATGCTTCAAGCATTGAGCTGTTTATGACTTCAAGCCTATCAACTCCCGAGATGAGGCTGGTGTAACCGATGTGAAATGGCTAGCTAGTTAGCGGGGTGCGCGCCAATAGCGTTTCAAACGTCACTCGCTCTGAGACTTGGAGTAGTTGTTCCCCTTGCTCTGCATGGGTAATGCTGGGAGTGAGACCGAGTCAAGACTGAGACCGGGAGGGGGACAAGGGTTCCGAGACCAGAAAAATGCAGTGCAGGTCATACTGTTCTTCACATTACCGTCTCTGGTAAACACACATTATATCAAATCAAATCTATGTTAGTTAGCGAGCCAGCCAGCTAACGTTAGCTAGCTAACAGTACGATTTAACTAGATAAACTACTTTCTAACCAAATTTGAAATGTATCATATCTGAAAATGTAGCTAGGTAGACTCTCTTACCTGTAAACATAGATGAATGCTTCTCCCTCTCTGCCACAGATGCCATGGTTGCCCTTAGTTTTGAAGATGTAATCTGAAGACAGGTGTTTCATAGAACAGCCTGTATGTTCTCTTTTAGACTCCCTCCGCATATTCGAACCTTCGACCTACTAAGCTATCATCCTCTACCTCCACCGTGCATTCCACAGATTTCAAAGCTCTGACCTCCAGAAAGTGGAGGGCAACACTTTTGCAGTTATTTGTGCTATCTTTCATAAAAATCCACTTTAGAAATCATTACCTACACATACTGAGCAGACCTTTGTTATAGACAGAAGCGTGCTACATAGCAGACCAACCCAAACTCATCTCTCGGCATGTCCAGCGCAGCCATTATCTCAGCCCATCATGGCTAGTGGGAAGGTTGCTGACTTTTTCTGTGGCTAAACCAACTAGGCTCCTAATTTAACAATTTTATTTGTTTTTACACATAGCATACAAGTTTGTTATTAATGCACATGAAAGTTCACATTTTCCAGAAGACATTTTCTGCCAAAAATGTCTGTTGGGATGGTGTCTGATGGTGTCAATGTTGACAGTATCAACATTGATTTGGCTCACTTATACTTTGCAGAAAAAGATTGCATTGGCAAGATGGTGAAACCCATTCAGAAGTAGAGTACACAAAGTGCTGCTTGCTTGATGGCACATGTAATCATAAATGATTTATTTGGCCATAGAGTACGAGGCATGCGGACCAATTTAAGGGAATGGAGGTGGCGTGAAGTCTAACACATTGCAAGAAAATTCAGCTTCAGCAAGAACAGGAGTCCATTTGCACCTTGAGACACAGGAATGCATTTAGAACAGAGACTGGCACTGAGCCGGAGGCTTGAAACGCATACAGGAGGAACTGAACTGTGAGACACCTAGTTCTGTCATCTCAAAAGAGCATGCCTAAGGATACGTGGTCATACTACAACCTTAACTCATATTACAAACCTCCGTTGTCAAAACAAACTGACCAACAAAAAAAATGCAGAAGTGAGCCGTTGGAATTGACTCACAGGAAATCTCCTATTGCACTTGTGCATTTACAAGTTTGGTTTAGAGCACATGCAATTATGCTAATTGTTTATCAATCAAATCGCAATTGATTTATAGTGTCTTTCACTCGGTCCCTTTAAATTCTGTTTAGAATAATAATACAACAAAGAAATCAACATGCAACAAAGAAATCCATATAACAGAAGGCACTGTACCTGTTTGGAGACATCAGTGAGGAGGTCAGGAGAGGACCTGCACTGCCTGTTGTCATAGTGGGCCTTGTAGAACTTCCTGGAACGTAGAGGTTTAGAAAGACAAGGGTTTATTGCTTTGCTTAACCATATTCAAGCAATGCAAACCTTTCTTTCTGGACTTAAAAACAACTTCAATGAAGATTCTCCATTAAGATTGCTTTTCAGTCCAGAACTAGGCTTAATCTGTGTTCGGGAAACCTCCCCAATAAGTGTTGTAACCTTTCAAAAGGCAGGTTCTTCCTCCCCCCTCTCCTGACACAGTCCAACAGTTGTTTCTGGGTCCTACCACTAGAGAGAGGGGTAGCACAGTGTTATCAAACTGAGTAAATGGTAAAAGCTTTTGACAAATGAATAAATTCCCCCTTACGTATCTAGTGGTCTGACCTGTATCTGAAGCAGGAGCCTTTACTGTAGAGGAAGGACTTGTGTCGGGACTTGGGCTCCTCAGAGAGACGGAAGAAGGCATGGTACTCTACACACGTCTTCCAGAAGGCCTTACACACATCACGGCTGGCCATGGCTAGCTCTACCGTGTCCTTACGAGAGGGCTGACCAAACACACACATGTAATAGAGGTCATTTCTGTCGAAATAAAGCAGCATGTTGTTTGAATAAAACCACATGTAACCAACAAACAGACAAACACCTGGTAACTAATGAAATCCTGTTTGACCACTCAGTCACACTTAACGTCTCAAACTAAAAAGAAAACTCACCACAATCTTAGCATGGAGTTTAATCAAAAAATGCTTTCTTTTAAAACTCAGTTTGCGGATTGAGGCCCAGCTGAAAGTGTTTATCTTGGTGTTGCCCTGGGAGAAGAGAGAAACAAACTGACAAGCAGTCCAAATGTAAACCTCTGTAATAAACACTGCTCTCTTGGTTCTGTTTACTTCTTGGCATATCTGTTTCTCTCTAAAAAAGACAGTCCACACTGTACAATCCACTGTAAAGCAAGAACATAGTATATTATACATGCCCTATGAACAACTCCTGTACATCTCATTAAGAGGTCTTTTGTGACGAGCCCAGCCATTACCTGGAAGACCAACACTCCAGAGTGTGTGATGGCCAGGTTGATCTTGGTGCCCTCTCCATCATTGGCAGCCTGTGGGCGGATCCCGTACATGTCCAGCTTCCGAGCCACCTCTAGCAGCTGGCTGTCTGCCTCACCTGGTGTCTGGCCCCTGGAACACACGCAGCACCAGCAACAGCCTACATTCACCTAACCACCAAACCCCCTGTCACCTCAACACGATGCGACAGTCACCTCACTGCCAGAACCATCACGCCTTCACACCTGGTATGCCTGAGTCATTAACTACTTCAGATCCTGAGCAGTGTAGGCCCTATTCTGCCCCCTCCCAGCTACCAGAGCCCTAAGCCTCTGACCCTTGAGCCCGGGAGGTATCTACCTGTGCCTCTTGTGGAAGCGCAGGATCTTCTTGTGGAGGCACTCCTGGTTGGGTACGTAGTTCTTGGTCTCTAGATGTTGCAAGTCAAGTTCCTCCTCGTAGTCACCTAGCTCTGCTACAAGTGTAAGGAAACAGTGGAGACATCACCACGAACACAAGCCACTATTATGATAAAACTGTAGTTCAATTGTAAGCATGATCATATTATGTGGCTTTACTCTTCAACGACAAACCCCAGGGGTTCTACTTACACTGCAGTAAATGTGAGACGAGGAGAGCAGCGCTGTTATCATTGCAAGTAAGACTCCCATTGGACAAATCCTGTTTAATCTGCAATGCAAACAGGTACCTGCAAGAGGGAAGTTGAATAAGCTTGAATTTGTCTTGAATAAGCATCATGTCTCTCTGTACCAAATAAGTTCCCTTAGTCAAGAGGTCCAAACCATTTGTATAGCTGGGGCAAATGTCAATTGGCACAACCTTTTTCAACAGAAGAACAAGAGAGAGTGACCTACCTGGTCAGTTCTTTCTGCAGCTGCCCTGGGTCTGGGGGGAAGAACTTCACTAGGAAGCGGAACGTTGGATCACTGGTGTCTGTAGGAGAGAGGAACAATATCCTTGATGCTCATTCCCCATTGTTTTAGTACGACAGAGAGCATGATTCAGTCCACATAGCAGAATTCACAAGCCTTTGCATAAATTACAGTTGAAGTCGGAAGTTTACATACACTTAGGTTGGAGTCATTAAAACTAGTTTTTCAACCACTCCACAAATTTCTTGTTTACAAACTATAGTTGTGGCAAGTCGGTTAGGACATCTACTTTGTGCATGCCACAAGTAATTTTTCCAACAATTGTTTACAGACAGATTCTTTCACTTATAATTCACTGTATCACAATTCCAGTGGGTCAGAAGTGTACATACATTTAGTTGACTGTGCCTTTAAACTGCATGAAAAATTCCAGAAAATTATGTCATGGCTTTAGAAGCTTCTGATAGGCTAATTGACATCATTTGAGTCAATTGGAGGTGTACCTGTGAATGTATTTCAAGGCCTACCTTCAAACTCAGTGCCTCTTTGCTTGACATCATGGGAAAATCAAAAGAAATCAGCCAAGGACTCAGAAAAGAAAGTGTATACCTCCACAAGTCTGGATCATCATTGGGAGCAATTTCCAAACGCCTGAATGTAGCACGTTCATCTGTACAAACACTAGTACGCAAGTATAAACACCATGGGACCACGAAGCCGTCATACCGCTCAGGAAAGAGGCGCATTCTGTCTTCTAGAGATGGACATACTTTGGTGCGAAAAGTGCAAATCAATCTCAGATCAACAGTAAAGGACCTTGTGAAGATGCTGAAGGAAACAGGTACAAAAGTATCTATATCCACAGTGAAATGAGTCCTATATCGACATAACCTGAAAGGTCGCTCAGCAAGGAAGAAGCCACTGCTCCAAAACCGCCATAAAAAAGTCAGACTACGGTTTGCAACTGCACATGGGGACAAAGAGTGTACTTTTTGGAGAAATGTCCTCTGGTCTGATGAAACAAAAATAGAACTGTTTGGCCATAATGACCATCGTTATGTTTGGAGGAAAAAGGGAGAGGATTGCAAGTCGAAGAACACCATCCCAACCGTGAAGCACGGGGGTGGCAGCATCATGTTGTGGGGTTGCTTTGCTGCAGGAGGGACTGGTGCACTTCACAAAATAGGTGGCATTATGGAGGAGGACAATTATGTGGATATATTGAAGCAACATCTCAAGACATCAGTCAGGAAGATGACGCTTGGTCGCAAATGGGTCTTCCAAATGGACAATAACCCCAAGCATACCTCCAAAGTTGTGTCAAAATGGCTTAAGGATAACAAAGTCAAGGTATTGGAGTGGCCATCACAAAGCCCTGACCTCAATCCTATAGAAAATTTGTGGGCAGAACTGAAAAAGCATGTGTGAGCAAGGAGGCCTACACACCTGACTCAGTTACACCAGCTCTGTCAGGAGGAATGGGCCAAAATTCACCCAACTTATTGTGGGAAACTTGTGGAAGGCTACCCGAAACGTTTGACCCAAGTAAAACAATTTAAAGGTGCTTAAATACTAATTGAGTGTATGTAAACTTCTGACCCACTGGGAATGTGATGAAAGAAATTAAAGCTGAAATAAATCATTCTCTCTACTATTATTCTGACATTTCACATTCTTAAAATAAAGTGGTGATCCTAACCAAATGTATTTGGCTAAACTTCCGACTTCAACTGTACCTGCAACTTACTTTTAACTTGCTTGGCCAGGGGCTTTAGCAGTTCCAACCACATCTGGGATTAGAAATACAGATCAGATTAGCATCCAAAGCTTGGAGTGACATCATTTTGTGTACCTTCTTTGTTCACACTTTATTTGGATATTCCATCTGTAGATGCTCGACAGATGGTCATAATATCAACAAACTATCTGTTGATAAGCAACTACTTGCTAGCGTTAGCACAGTGACTGAAAGTCTATGGATATCTGCTAGCATGTTAGTTAGCTAGTTAGCATTGGCTTGTAAAACGACCTCGAAATTGCCTCATACTGGACAGAGAGACATAAGAATGTTATCCACAAGTTCATCTGACTCTGGGGAAGTACATCAAGGGCCTCATTGCCAAGATTCCAAAGTATCCCTTTAAGGTTAGGATAAGGTTTAAGGTTAGGGTTAGGATAAGGTTTAGGGTTAGGATAAGGTTTAAGGTTAGGATAAGGTTTAAGGTTAGGGTTAGGATAAGGTTTAGGTTTAGGGTTAGGATAAGGTTTAAGGTTAGGGTTAGGATAAGGTTAGGGTTAGGATAAGGTTTAAGGTTAGGGTTAGGATAAGGTTTAAGGTTAGGGTTAGGATAAGGTTTAAGGTTTAAGGTTAGGGTTAGGATAAGGTTTAAGGTTTGGGCCAGTGGTGGAAAAAGTGCTCAATTGTCATGCTTGAGTAAAAGTTAAGATACGTTAATAGAAAATGACTCAAGTAAAAGTGAGTCACCCAGTAAAATACTACTTGAGTAAGTCTAAAAATATTTGGTTTTAAATATACTTAAGTATCAAAAGTAAATTAAATTGCTAAAATATACTTAAGTATCAAAAGTAAATTAAATTGTTAAAATATACTTAAGTATCAAAAGGTAAAAGTATAAACCATTTCAAATTCCTTATATTAAGCAAACAGCCAGGGGCACACTCCAACACTCAGACATAGTTACAAACGAAGCATTTTTGTGTTTGAGTCCGTCAGATCAGAGGCAGTAGGGATGACCAGGGATGTTCTCTTGGTAAGTGTGTGAATTTGACCATTTTCCTGTCAAAAGTACTTTTGGGTGTCAGGGGAAATGTATGGAGTAAAAAATACATTATTTCTTTAGGAATGTAGTAAAGTAAAAGTTGGCAAAAATATAAATAGTAAAGTACAGATACCTAAAAAGGTTAGTATAGTTATATAAGATATAGTATAGTTAGTATAGTTAGTATAGTCAGCTGAAATGTTGCATCTACAGATGGAGAATCCAAATCATGTGTTACTCTTCTTTTCATCCCTTAGTCGAACCTACATTTGAGTTACAGTACAGTATGTGTTCTACTGAATGACTTACATAACTGCCACACTGGTGACGGAACTCAAGGCCAAAATACTCTTTTTCCAACAGCTTCAGGTGCCCACATACTTTGTTGTAGAAATCATTTCCAAGGATCCTTTGCTGTAAACAGTAAATACGAAAGTTATACTTTGAAGTGTTCATTTGGCATTTTCTTTACAAAAATAACAACGTAGAGTAATGCAGCTTACACGGATCAGATCGGAATCATGATTTATTTCCCCAACTAAGCTGTGTGAAGATGAGGAGTTTTGACATGACCTGACCATGCATTTCACTGCAGAATAAAGAAAGAGTCAAATGATGAGAGGTAGGCTGGAACGAATGAAGGCGCTTTATGTTCAATATCCCAAGGGGATGAGGAAATCGGGCCACCTTAGACACTTTAAAACCCTGCTAACTCAAAGCTGCCCTGCAGCCATTCACATCCGTCTGTACTGGACCACTCAGCAACCTCTTCTTTGATCCACTTATTGTCCCTTCACTCATGACATAGATGCACAAAATGCCCCATGGCTTGGATGGAAAAATACTGCATGCAGTCAACAGGGATAATGGGGTTTTAAAAGGAAGTGAAATGCATTGCCAACAGAGTACAATTGGAAGAAGAATCTATTTATTTAACTGTAATAATAAAAATGATAACATCTGAATATACTTCTGTTTACAATAAGCAGAGGTATTTCCGTTGTCAAACACATAAGGCAGTGACTGTCTTTTGGCCTGTGTGTAAAATCGATGAATACTTGTGACTTCTGGTCACAAGTTGACTGGAATATAGTTATGAAAAATACACTTCTCACCTCAACCTCAAATATGCTCTCACTGTCATCCAAGAAGATGACCCGCAGTTTGAATGTGTCCTCTCTTTGTTTCTTGCGAACAACGACGGCTCTCAACTCTTGAGTTCGGTTGGGCTCGTGTCCACCTTGGCTCTCGGTCATCCTCACCCACTCGTCACGAGCAAAACACACTGACACAAAACAGCAGAACTGATGACATCTTACAAACACAAGGAGAGTACAGGTGCTCGAAGCGGTTTTCTTGTGTTGTCAAAATATGACTGAATAACTCAAATGTAAGTTTGATGGAATCATGGAAACTATTTGGACTCCACTAAAAAGGTATTTCAACAAAATGTTTTACATACCCTTTTCTCTTCTGTGGGTTTCATCATCCCCTCAATGATCCATCCTCACCAAATTCCAAGCAACATCGTTCAAAACCCACTATGAAGAGGGGAACCATCCTCTCTATCCTCTCCTCACTAACATCTCCAGGCACAGCTCCAAATAGATGGCTGCACTTTGGAAAAGGTCGTGCACGCATTAAATGTGTGTGTGTGAGATTACTGCAGTGATGCAAGGTCAGGTGGTCACTGGTAGCATCATCAGGAGCTCTCTGGAAAAAAGTCAGATACAGTACCGTAGAACGCCACTAGATGTCAGTGAGTGCATTTAACATGACCGCCATGTTCACTCAGGACTGTGAACTAGCTGGGACAGGTCTTTACAAAAAAACGAATCTATTCCATATAATATTTTACTGGAGAGTAACATGCTAAAGAACCTGTTGTATTTTCCATAGGCAGAATGGCTAATGATTGTTTAATAGTACAAATGAAATCATTCACTAGGTAGGGACAATGCAAATAAACAAGTTAAGAATGTGAAAAACACTCTTTTGCAAGCCATTGAGGCATAATTCATTACTGTACAGGGTTTGTATATTCACCAATGATCATGTTTGAAACAAGTTCAGAATGTGTGAATTTCTAAGAAACTCTTCCGCAGCATTCCACAGAAAAGGACGTCTGATGTAAATTATCTTTGAAGAAATCTACAGAGAGCATTTCCTGTCACAAAAAAAATCTACTGTGCATAAGAGCACATTCTCTGCCGTCTCTATGAGTCTGCCCCCCCATAGAGTGAGTGAAATCTGCCCCGCTAGGTGTCTAGCCTGTGGCTCTCTTTACCCTTTTGCATTTTAATGTCACGACTCTCCATGCAGAAAATTGATTCCCAATGATACCATTGAGAGGCTGGTTCACTAAGTGGAGAAAAACAAGAACAATGAGTCTACAAACACTAAATGGTGACACTAAATGAGGAAAATATCCTGGAAATACAAGCGATTATTAAGTGGGAAGTATGTTTGAATGAGGATATGTCAGTTTGATTTGATGCCCTGCTCTAAAAGGTCTTTGACTGCCGTAACAGATGAGGGTGACATTGCAGTGTTTGTTGATGTTACGGAGGAGACAGTGAGGCCTGCTCCTCTCTATAGCCTTCAGGCCCAGATATCCAGCACAAAAGCCATACATTGTCTCAGGGAATAGTCAGGTAAGTGACACTAAACTAAGCAAACAACAGAACATATACCGTAAGAAAAATACTACTACTATATTCCTACTCTAGATGTAGCTTGATAATCCTCCCCTCAATGAGGTTGTTTTTAGTTTTATCCTCTCCTCCAATAAAGAGCATATTTGCCAGCTCTTAATGACCCAGCCATGTGTTTTACAGTAATTCATCTCCCTTGAATCTGTAAATACTCTCAACAGAGCGGAGATCAAATTACGGCAAAACAAAGCCCCGTGAGCAGAGCATTCACAGGCGTAATGAGCCATCTGTTCTGTCACGCCACCACAAAACAAATGTCATCAAACCCTCCTCTCTCACCTCCCTTTCTTTCCAGGTAAACTGTGGAGCTGTGTTTGTTCTGGAAGCAGGAACACCTTGCTCCGCCGACAGCTGCAGCCACATCACACATTGTTACAGTTGGATCAGATTTTTGTTCCCGAACGGAAATGGGCTCACACCTGTCAAAGCCCCAGAGCTGGGGCCTGTCATTGGAGCGCTCCGTCTGCTGCCTCTGTTCTGTTACCTCTCCTCTTCCAATTCAGTTGGAAACTGATCTCCAACTTCACTGTAAATTACTTTGTAAAACGAGATACAGGAGCCGTTGTTCGGTAGCACTTTAATGGTTGTCAACCTTTTAAAAAAGGATAGTGACAGCGACAATACACATGAGAACAGAGTTGAAATACTTAAGCACATTAAAAGAGACGTGGGGTTCGAGTACAATTGGATGGCGCAGCAGTGTGTGTGAAAACATGCAAGTTGCGTTGCGAGGCTATCCCTGCCCAGTGTTTCGGGGGGGGGGTTCTTACTGAGGATGAGGCGTCTCATACTTCCTGTAAGGCCTTAAAAACGCCCAGAAAACCCTTTCCAGACATACACAAGAGGCGGGAAACAAAACAGCATCACGTCCTCTCTGGCTGAGCGAAACTCTTAACGTGAGTGTAAAAAGGCAACCATTTCTTTGGGCTCTACACCAGAGACCCTGATTAAGAACACACATCACAATGCAATGGCTTTTAGAAAGAACAGCCCCCCCCCCCCCCCACACCCACCTTTACATCAACCTCAGGTGAGAGGAAAAATACAGTGTGCAGGCTGCTATATAGTGCCCAGTAAAGAAATGACTCCATTAATATACTGTGCATATCAATGTAAATACTGTATATATGTATATATATATATATATATATAAATGTCTCTGCAGGTGACCACATCAAGGATGGTGAAGATGATCCCTCTAAGGCTTTCTGGGGATGAGAACGCTATGTGGTTACCAAGACCACAGAGTCCAGCTATGCCTTCAGAGGAGTGCTGACTGACTGCTGTGCATGCCAGGACTCTGAAGCAGAAGGCAGCAGTCTGTTTGTACACGGAGGGGGGTGCGTGGGGCTATTCATCGCTGGTGGGGCTCGGCTCATCCCCAGCCCCAGTTTCCGGTGTTACGGAGTCTCCCGCCCCCTTAGTTTCTCCCACGGCTTCCTTTCCCTCCTGCCTCCCAGCGCTCTCTCCTCCTTGGGCACCAGCACCCTCTGCTGGTGCAGCCTCCTCAAATCCCGGGCCCTCCCCCTGGGGCCCATCCCCATCGTAGATGATGTCCTCGGGGTTGGGGGCCGGGGGGCAGAACTCCTCGTCAGGGAGAAGCTGGCGGAACACTGCCTCGGCCTGGAGAGAGAGAGATGACAGACGCCGCCGAACACACACAACAAAGACAGGTGAGGACAACTCAATCTACACCAATAGCCCCATCGGACAGGACACTTCCAGGTTAGTGACGCAAGTCATCGTTAGCCAATTATTTGCTCCATTTTTAACAATGATAAACGGTAAAGAACGCAATTCTTACAAGTTTAGCGTGACAGTCATTTTTTAAATATATCTCTAGGACATTGTCACTTACCAGTTTGATGGAGTGGTCACTGCCCAGGGCGGTATCAGGGCTGGCACACACATGTACGTTACTGGGCAGGTCATAGCTGCTCCTGTCCACAGCAGAGGTGTCCCTCATGTTGAAGTACAGGGCCCACAGCACCGTCGGTCCCCTGCTCTCCTCCTCTCCTGGATGGGGGAAGGACCGGCGTCATGAATGTAATGTAGTGTTCAGATTTCTACGGAGAGCCGTGCACAGACAGAAGTCGCACTGAAGATCAACGGAGGAATCATCTGACATCAGTTGAAATGTTTTGGGAACATATGATGTTACTGCTATACGCATGCAGCTCATGTCTGCCGGTGAAACAAATTCCCTAGATAACAGGGTATTAGTAACAGTAAGTTACCAAACAATTGAATCATTAACTCAATTCATATTTTCGGGTAGAAATGCTCAGCCATAATGGTGCCAATTTAGTGGTGTAGGAATATTTCCGTGGGTGTTTGAGACGAGAACTTAACAGGCTCCTTTCAACACAGCTTATCTGTGGGGAAGCATGATTCCTGTTAATGGGGTGACATTTGGTTTGCCGACAAGGCACATGGGAAAGTGTTTCTTGACACTCTTTGATCGGTCCGTGAGTGAGACTTGAAGCGGTCAAACAAAAACGAGAGAGGATGATTTGGAGCTGCGAGAAGGCTCCTGGTTTTCAAAGTGTAAAAACCGTCATTCTGTATCATTACCCTTTAAAATGTAAGGGACCAAAAAAAAAGGTACCCAAAGAAAGAGAGGGAAAAGGGTGTCAGTCTGAAATGTCAGTGTGGTCATTACCAAAATGTCACACAATTATAATATGTGTTACTTTTCCTGCCTTGGGTAGCAGAGTGATTTAGTTAATTTGGTGAGCAGCAGAGGTGTGGCACCATCAACGTGACGACACTTCAAAAGGCCACCCAACCTCAACATCCACCCCTGTCCATCCACACATCTTCTCCATACACTACACCTACACACACACACCTGACCACACATCCTCTCCATAAACCTGACCACATACACCCCTGTCCATCCACACATCTTCTCCATACACTACACCTACAGTGCCTTGCGAAAGTATTCGGCCCCCTTGAACTTTGCGACCTTTTGCCACATTTCAGGCTTCAAACATAAAGATATAAAACTGTATTTTTTTGTGAAGAATCAACAACAAGTGGGACACAATCATGAAGTGTAACGACATTTATTGGATATTTCAAACTTTTTTAACAAATCAAAAACTGAAAAATTGGGCGTGCAAAATTATTCAGCCCCTTTACTTTCAGTGCAGCAAACTCTCTCCAGAAGTTCAGTGAGGATCTCTGAATGATCCAATGTTGACCTAAATGACTAATGATGATAAATACAATCCACCTGTGTGTAATCAAGTCTCCGTATAAATGCACCTGCACTGTGATAGTCTCAGAGGTCCGTTAAAAGCGCAGAGAGCATCATGAAGAACAAGGAACACACCAGGCAGGTCCGAGATACTGTTGTGAAGAAGTTTAAAGCCGGATTTGGATACAAAAAGATTTCCCAAGCTTTAAACATCCCAAGGAGCACTGTGCAAGCGATAATATTGAAATGGAAGGAGTATCAGACCACTGCAAATCTACCAAGACCTGGCCGTCCCTCTAAACTTTCACCTCATACAAGGAGAAGACTGATCAGAGATGCAGCCAAGAGGCCCATGATCACTCTGGATGAACTGCAGAGATCTACAGCTGAGGTGGGAGACTCTGTCCATAGGACAACAATCAGTCGTATATTGCACAAATCTGGCCTTTATGGAAGAGTGGCAAGAAGAAAGCCATTTCTTAAAGATATCCATAAAAAGTGTCGTTTAAGGTTTGCCACAAGCCACCTGGGAGACACACCAAACATGTGGAAGAAGGTGCTCTGGTCAGATGAAACCAAAATTGAACTTTTTGGCAACAATGCAAAACGTTATGTTTGACGTAAAAGCAATACAGCTCATCACCCTGAACACACCATCCCCACTGTCAAACATGGTGGTGGCAGCATCATGGTTTGGGCCTGCTTTTCTTCAGCAGGGACAGGGAAGATGGTTAAAATTGATGGGAAGATGGATGGAGCCAAATACAGGACCATTCTGGAAGAAAACCGGATGGAGTCTTCAAAAGACCTGAGACTGGGACGGAGATTTGTCTTCCAACAAGACAATGATCCAAAACATAAAGCAAAATCTACAATGGAATGGTTCAAAAATAAACATATCCAGGTGTTAGAATGGCCAAGTCAAAGTCCAGACCTGAATCCAATCGAGAATCTGTGGAAAGAACTGAAAACTGCTGTTCACAAATGCTCTCCATCCAACCTCACTGAGCTCGAGCTGTTTTGCCAGGAGGAATGGGAAACAATTTCAGTCTCTCGATGTGCAAAACTGATAGAGACATTCCCCAAGCAACTTACAGCTGTAATCGCAGCAAAAGGTGGCGCTACAAAGTATTAACTTATAAGGGGGCTGAATAATTTTGCACGCCCAATTTTTCAGTTTTTGATTTGTTAAAAAGTTTGAAATATCCAATAAATGTCGTTCCACTTCATGATTGTGTCCCACTTGTTGTTGATTCTTCACAAAAAAATACAGTTTTATATCTTTATGTTTGAAGCCTGAAATGTGGCAAAAGGTCGCAAAGTTCAAGGGGGCCGAATACTTTCGCAAGGCACTGTACACACACACCTGACCAAATACACAAACGACACACACACACACACACACACCTGACCAAATACACAAACAACGACACCTACACACACACACCTGACCAAATACACACCAACAACACCTACACACACACACACCTGACCAAATACACAAACAACGACACCTACACACACACACACACACACACACACACACACCTGACCAAATACACAAACAACAACACCTACACACACACACACCTGACCAAATACACAAACAACGACACCTACACACACACACACACACACACACACACACACACCTGACCAAATACACAAACAACGACACCTACACACACACACACCTGACCAAATACACAAACAACGACACCTACACACACACACACACCTGACCAAATACACAAACAACGACACCTACACACACACACACCTGACCAAATACACAAACAACGACACCTACACACACACACACACACACCTGACCAAATACACAAACAACGACACCTACACACACACACACACCTGACCAAATACACAAACAACGACACCTACACACACACACACCTGACCAAATACACAAACAACGACACCTACACACACACACACACCTGACCAAATACACAAACAACGACACCTACACACACACACACACACACCTGACCAAATACACAAACAACGACACCTACACACACCTGACCAAATACACAAACAACGACACCTACACACACACACACCTGACCAAATACACAAACAACGACACCTACACACACACACACACCTGACCAAATACACAAACAACGACACCTACACACACACACACACACACCTGACCAAATACACAAACAACGACACCTACACACACACACACCTGACCAAATACACAAACAATGACACCTACACACACACACACACACCTGACCAAATACACAAACACCTACACACACACACACACCTGACCAAATACACAAACACCTATACACACACACCTGACCAAATACACAAACACCTATACACACACACCTGACCAAATACACAAACAACGACACCTACACACACACCTGACCAAATACACAAACAACGACACCTACACACACACACCTGACCAAATACACAAACGACACACACACACACACACCTGACCAAATACACAAACAACGACACCTACACACACACACCTGACCAAATACACACCAACAACACCTACACACACACACACCTGACCAAATGCACAAACAACGACACCTACACACACACACACACACCTGACCAAATGCACAAACAACGACACCTACACACACACCTGACCAAATACACAAACAACGACACCTACACACACACCTGACCAAATACACACCAACAACACCTACACACACACACACCTGACCAAATACACAAACAACGACACCTACACACACACACACACACACACACACACACCTGACCAAATACACAAACAACGACACCTACACACACACACACCTGACCAAATACACAAACACCTACACACACACACACCTGACCAAATACACAAACAACGACACCTACACACACACACACCTGACCAAATACACAAACAACGACACCTACACACACACACACCTGACCAAATACACAAACAACGACACCTACACACACACACACACACACACACACACCTGACCAAATACACAAACAACGACACCTACACACACACACACACACACACCTGACCAAATACACAAACACCTATACACACACACCTGACCAAATACACAAACACCTATACACACACACACCTGACCAAATACACAAACGACACACACACACCTGACCAAATACACAAACGACACACACACACACACCTGACCAAATACACAAACAACGACACACACCTGACCAAATACACAAACAACGACACACACCTGACCAAATACACAAACAACGACACCTACACACACACACACACACACCTGACCAAATACACAAACAACGACACCTACACACACACACACACACCTGACCAAATACACAAACAACGACACCTACACACACACACCTGACCAAATACACAAACAACGACACCTACACACACACACCTGACCAAATACACAAACAACGACACCTACACACACACACACACACACCTGACCAAATACACAAACAACAACACCTACACACACCTGACCAAATACACAAACACCGACACCTACACACACACACCTGACCAAATACACAAACACCTATACACACACCTGACCAAATACACAAACACCGACACCTACACACACACACACCTGACCAAATACACAAACAACGACACCTACACACACACACACACACCTGACCAAATACACAAACAACGACACCTACACACACACCTGACCAAATACACAAACAACGACACCTACACACACACACACACACCTGACCAAATACACAAACAACGACACCTACACACACACCTGACCAAATACACAAACAACGACACCTACACACACACACCTGACCAAATACACAAACAACGACACCTACACACACACACACACCTGACCAAATACACAAACAACGACACCCACACACACACACACACACCTGACCAAATACACAAACAACGACACCTACACACACACACACACCTGACCAAATACACAAACAACGACACCTAACCAAATACACAAACGACACCTACACACACACACACCTGACCAAATACACAAACACCTACACACACACACCTGACCAAATACACAAACAACGACACCTACACACACACACCTGACCAAATACACAAACAACGACACCTACACACACACACACGACCAAATACACAAACGACACACACACAAACACACCTGACCAAATACACAAACAACGACACCTACACACACACCCACCTGACCAAATACACAAACAACGACACCTACACACACACCCACCTGACCAAATACACAAACAACGACACCTACACACACACACCTGACCAAATACACAAACAACGACACCTACACACACACCTGACCAAATACACAAACAACGACACACACACACACACACCTGACCAAATACAAACAACGACACCTACACACACACACACACACCTGACCAAATACACAAACAACGACACCTACACACACACACACCTGACCAAATACACAAACAACGACACCTACACACACACACACACCTGACCAAATACACAAACAACGACACCTACACACACACACACACACACACCTGACCAAATACACAAACAACGACACCTACACACACACACACACACACCTGACCAAATACACAAACAACGACACCTACACACACACACACACACCTGACCAAATACACAAACAACGACACCTACACACACACACACACACCTGACCAAATACACAAACAACGACACCTACACACACACACACACCTGACCAAATACACAAACAACGACACCTACACACACACACACACCTGACCAAATGCACAAACAACGACACCTACACACACACACACCTGACCAAATGCACAAACAACGACACCTACACACACACACACACCTGACCAAATGCACAAACAACGACACCTACACACACACACACCTGACCAAATGCACAAACAACGACACCTACACACACACCTGACCAAATGCACAAACAACGACACCTACACACACACACACACACACCTGACCAAATGCACAAACAACGACACCTACACACACACACACACACCTGACCAAATGCACAAACAACGACACCCACACACACACACCTGACCAAATACACAAACAACGACACCTACACACACACACACCTGACCAAATACACAAACAACGACACCTACACACACACACACACACACACACACCTGACCAAATACACAAACAACGACACCTACACACACCTGACCAAATACACAAACAATGACACCTACACACACACACCTGACCAAATACACACCAACGACATCTTAGACATCATTGTTTAGTTTTTCCACACAGCCCTGTCACAGATGTGAGAAATGTCAGATTAGCATAGAGCTGTGCTCCTGACGGGGCCCTCTACACGCCTGGAGCTTAACACCCCCAAATATCAGCCACCTCTAACACCCACTGGCTCTCTGCTTGGGCGGCCTGCCACCACACATCAACACAGTCTCTTCTGGAATGCATTCGTTCTTTAAAAACACCGGATTTCACAACGCTGCATTGGTTCAAACTCATTTTCCAATGAAGTGGCTAGAGCAGGATCCTCTAGAGGAGGAGCCAGTGGGATCCTCTAGAGGAGGAGCCAGTGGGATCCTCTAGAGGAGGAGCCAGTGGGATCCTCTAGAGGAGGAGCCAGTGGGATCCTCTAGAGGAGGAGCCAGTGGGATCCTCTAGAGGAGGAGCCAGTGGGATCCTCTAGAGGAGGAGCCAGTGGGATCCTCTAGAGGAGGAGCCAGTGGGATCCTCTAGAGGAGGAGCCAGTGGGACCCTCTAGAGGAGGAGCCAGTGGGACCCTCTAGAGGAGGAGCCAGTGGGACCCTCTAGAGGAGGAGCCAGTGGGACCCTCTAGAGGAGGAGCCAGTGGGACCCTCTAGAGGAGGAGCCAGTGGGAGCCTCTAGAGGAGGAGCCAGTGGGATCCTCTAGAGGAGGAGCCAGTGGGACCCTCTAGAGGAGGAGCCAGTGGGACCCTCTAGAGGAGGAGCCAGTGGGAGCCTCTAGAGGAGGAGCCAGTGGGATCCTCTAGAGGAGGAGCCAGTGGGATCATCTAGAGGAGGAGCCAGTGGGATCATCTAGAGGAGGAGCCAGTGGGATCATCTAAAGTAGGAGATAGCCCAATCCAACCTGTCCTCATCCTGCTCATAGATGTGCACCTGCCAGATGTGCACCTGCCAGATGTGCACCTGCCCCCGACTGCTCCAGCCCTACCCCTAACCTTCTGCAACCTCCACCCCCCCAGAGCCTCTGCTGTGCACCCCTCCGCTCCATGTCCCTCTCCCCCCCTCCCCCCTCCATGTCCCCCCCCCACCCCCACCCCACCCCCACCACCACACCATGTCCCTCTCCCCCCCTCCCCCCCCCCACACCCCACACACACAGCACCACACCTCCTACCCAGTGGATGAATGAGGAGCCGCCAGCCAGCCAGGTGACTTTGTCTCTTTGACCTGTTCTGGCCCACTGCTCCCCTTATCTAGTGATTCATCCTCAATAACTCTCACAGTATTTGTTCTGACATTTTAATTAAAATACTACTACCTCATTCCTGTGATAAAAAGGGTGGCGTCACAGAGCACAGCCCCACACTGCACTGCACGGCGCTGGCCTACCACCTGAGAGACTCGTGTACACACAGGCAGGGAGAAAGCAAAATGAAGGAACAGAGAGAGACGGGGTGAAAGGGAGGGAGAGAGAATTTTTTTTTAAAGGGGGAGCAGAAAAAGAGAGATGATGAGTCAGAAAATAGATGTGGTGGTGAAAAGGGAATGAGGATGTCAGAAAGAGAGGAGAAAAGGAGAGGGATCTCAATCACGCCTGTCACTTTCGTGATGACCTTGTCTCCCAGCCGTAGAGAAACAGCAATAAAACAACCAATGGCTTCAAGAGGCGATTGTGGATCTCTGTTTCGGACAGAATGGAGCTGCTATTTTAACTGACCTCAACGAGGTTTGAGAAAAGCCATAACCTACCACGGACAAAACCGATCCCGCCTCGGTAAAAACACAACTGACTACTCCAACATATTAGATGTATCTGCATTAAGTAGCAATAAATGGTTTCAAATCCAAAATGGCAAAAGTTATTGCTTCTCGAGGCAAATTTGTTCCCCGTGAGGGAGACAGATTCATAAGTTATGAGTCCAGGCCAAATGGGATGCTGGAGCTAATTAAACATTACATCTCCACTCCATTCCTTGCTAAGTAAATACTGTGCCCAATTCTGTTCTGTAGGTAGAAAGCCAGCATGAGGGTTTGCGCTCAGGCTAGAATGAATGGTGAAAATGGGAGAAAAAAATTATCTGTCGAGCTTCAAAAGGTCAGCTACTCACAAAAAGGAAGCACCCAAGGAGGCCAAGATGATCAACTGATATACTTCATTTAATCCATCCTCAAAAAGATCCATACTCATGTTCTGTGTGTTAAATGAAAGAAAATGTTGACAAAAACAACACAGCTCCATGACAAGTGAGAACCCTAAGGACAAAAAGTAGGTCCAGGGAAACATCTCTAGAGGAACATGTTGAAGCAGTATATCTATAATTCGGCGTAATAAAAGGAGGTTCCGTCCGAGGTCGTGTGCTAATTCGCCATCAAGGAACCAAGCCGAGCCTGACAGAAGGTAATGGGAATCAATGGGACAACGGCCTAACGCCAGTTTGGCACGCAGCCATCAATATCAATCATCTGTATTACTGATGACGTCTCCAAGCAAAGCCCGACAAATGTCAGCACATTCTCACCCAACTACAAACTAGCCTGATCTTTCTTCTTTAGGTATGGCTATCACGAGGTACTTAGAACATCTGAGCACATTATTTTGAATCAAGTAGTGACAGTGATGTGTGAAGGTGGTGGTATGTAAAATCAAGCCAGGAGAGGGGAGAGAGGTTAGATGGATATTTGAGGGTATAAAAAAAAGGGGGGGGGGGGGGGGGGGGTCAGGTGAACGTTTCCTACTGTACCTTCTGCAGGTTCCTCTCCAGGACTAGCTGGTGTGTGGAAGAGCCTGGACACCACAGGAGCTAGGTCTTCTTGGGCAGAGCCAGAGGCAGAGGAACATGTCAGGTGCACCAGATCTGTGTGAGGGAGGTAGACGAAGAACACACATACACACACACCCGGTGTCAATTAGCCAAGCAGAATATCATTGTTGCGTCATTTAGCAGATGTTGTCCTCCAAGTTCACATCAGCCCGTCTATCCTGTAGCATGTGAGCGGGACCTTCCCTAAAGAGATGGAACATTGTCTAATTACTCTCCACAGTCAGTTCCAGAACAACCTATTCCTTAACACACTGCACAGCTAGGCCATGTCAGTGTCTCCTCCGCAGCATGGCTGGGACTGTTCCATGAAAAGTGCCCAGAGAGGATGGGGTTGGAGGGAGCTGGGCTTTGGATGCATGGAGTTTGGACCTCAGAGGGGGGAAGAGGTGGTTTCATCTTCAAAGCGTTCAGCCCCGCTCCTGCAGGGCAGTATTGTGAACACCATGTTAACGGTGGCAGCACTGGGATCCAGAGAGTAGGATATTGGGCAATCCCAAGAGCTCAAGACAACTGTAGGGCTCCATCTCCTCTCCTTTTTGTTCTTTCTCGCAGGTTGACAGGTTTTTTTTTTTTTTTGGGGGGGGGGGTTCAAAAGGAGCAACTACAGCAATGGGAACAAGATAGCTCCTGACTGTGCCGTGCTGGCTGGAGGGGGGGTGTGTAGAGGGTGGATGGAGGATACAGGCCTCCCCAGTGGGATGAGAGGTGCGTCATTGGCCAGAGGGTCCATGGAGATGCTGCTCAGAGGACGTATGTAACACTCTACTCACACTGGGACTCTGGAGGCCCTCCACTCTGTCAGCTCAGGGCCCAAACAAAAAAGACCAGGAGAGTTGGGAGGATTACACTGTTGTACAGCAGGGCTGTCCACTGAGACACTTGATGCTCATTCTGTGGGAAACTAAGCTAGCAGATGGAGAATCAGGATGCATATCTGCTGTCTTCAGGCCTTTAAGTTTTAAAGTAGCCAGGGAGAGAAGACTTTACTGTTAAGACAGCTAATTTCATGGCCAAATTTCCATTTGAAAATGGCAAAACACCATTGTTCCCATTGGGTTGCTAGTTCAAATCCCAGGAAGCCAAGTTGCCCTTGAGGAAGACACTAGGATCAGAGTGGCCTGGTATATATATATATATATATTCACCAGTATAAATAGGTATTCTGTAGACTGTAAACTCTGCAAGTATCATTCAATGCAGATGAATGGTTTACCTTATGTGTGTGTGTGTGTGTCGCAGGCCTGTCAAGCTCATCATCATCTTATGATTGCAACTGATCCACTCAGGTAGAACTACATTACTTAAGGGATGCTACAGCTATCCATCTCCATCCTCTCTCTCTCTCTCTCACACACACACAGTAGGAGCAATGGCTCCACTTCACAATTCCATCATTCCAGACTCTATTCCTAGAGTGAGGGAGTGGACTTCTGCTGATTACTCCCCTCTCGCCCACCCCAGCTCCCCTATGGAGATGGAGATGGTCACTGGGCAGCTGTCACCATTGCTCATCTATCTAAGTATGATGACTGACTGGGAAATAATACAGGGATTGCTAAAAACAATAACACTCGTAAATAACACTACGGTTAACGATGGAATCATCATCATCGTCGTCGTCGTTGATACTGGAGCCACAATTCAAAGGGAAAACCGGGTCATATTTCCAGCTGTCTGAACGACTGATTCAGTGACCCGGTAAAGCAGCAGCAGTTTGACCCAAAGCTCTGTACACACACAGGAGATGGAATGTTCAGAGACGCTATCATTCACTCACCCCACACCCCACACTCATTCACTCACCCCACCCCACACTCATTCACTCACCCCACCCCCCTCTCAATCTTGGTTTTCAGTCTCATTCCCTCTATTAATGCTAGTCTGCTTTACAACCCTGATGTCAGCCAGAACTGCCTCCTCTAAGCATCGTGGAATTATCTTTCTAAAACAACGGCCCTCTATGTAGATGGCCCTGCCTAATACGACCCCCCCGGGCAGTGGGTGGGTGGGTGAGAGGGGTGAGTGGCCGGGGTGCAGCTGGACTCACAGGTGTCTAGCATGCAGGTCATGGTGGAAGAGCAGAGCTCTATGATACGGACCAGGGGACCACCAGGCTCCACGGGAGGCACAGTGACCAGGGAGATCTACAGTGCATATAGAGACAAGACAGGTACGTTAGACAGACCGACAGAGAGTTGAACCACACAAAGTGCAGTGCTTCCGTAAGGCACTCACACACACAGCCCTAATGAAGTGTGCAAGACAATCCTAAAGCCTATTACCAAACTGCAGTTCTAAGTAATGGGATCCCTGTAATCCTTTTATATGAATCCCCTGGATGTTATTATAATGTCCTTTCTGGCTGGAGCAGAAGTGAAATCACTCCTTTTTAATCAAGTGGACAAATTTAAGGAAGGAAAGTGAGTTTCTCCCATGAGGGGAAAAGCAGGGGACAGAGACAGCCAGGGCCAATCTCCCCCTTGTATCTGCCTCGGTCCACACTGTCATTCCACAGGACCATCCAACAGCTAATTACAAAGAGACCATATTTAATTACGTTTTGTCACACAGTCATGTAATATTCCATTTCCACACTGTGTCAAGACACAGAAATTAATTTCATATTCTCCCCACTACCTAATGAGCAGAAATTACACACGGTTTTCCCTCTGTCCTTTGTGAGTGATATTCAAAGCCGGATTTCAGCCGGGAAAAAAAAAAGACTTGTGCCATGAAAGAAGGGATGAAAATTCAATGGATATATTCTCTTTATGCAGAAACATTAGGGGAATTGGATTGATCAGATTTCATTCAACGTGTTCTATGCCATTATTCCATGTTCTTCATATCCATATCGAAGACTGGCACTCAAATTAGCGTACCTAATGCTAGCATGTCAATTCCCTTTCTCCAGCCGGTAGGATTATTTTATCAGATTCCAAACCAGTCACAACAAACAGCATTAGGGGGCTTTCATTGAACTGGTTACTTTTTACACAAGGAGATCTTAGAACGGTAGACAGCCGCACGTCAGAACTATTGTAGTGATCTCCCAAATTAGCTTTGATGTTTTGCTGTTTCTGCGCTGAGAACTTGAACGCGGACCAAGAATCTATACAAATGTGATAGAGCATAAAATATAATGTAATGCAAAACAACAGGAGTAGCAAGAAAGTGCAGGCTCGGCAGGAATACCGCTAAGCCACACTGGATATCTGAATAGCATTTAAATGTATTTTGTGCTTGTAAAGGGGGGGGGGGGGGGGGGGGTCCCTTTGAATATGTCAAAACATCTCTTTGTGTGGGACACAGGATAGGGGACGAGCCATATGGAGAACAGAACAACCTGCTGTTCAGAATCGGATGGCAGAATTGACCGGTCTGTGATGAGGACCGCTCTGGATATCTGCCTGTGAAAAGAGAGAGGATGGATGAAAGTGAGGAAGGGGCAGGGGGGAGGCACAACAGTAAGAGAGCAAAAAAAACAGCAGCACCAATATTATTAGATTATTAAAGCACTGTTTTCCTTTCTTGTTTTTTTTGGGGGGGGGGGGTTGCGGTAGATTTCGGCTGTGAGACAGTCCAGTCTGGGCCATGCTACAACAGAACAGTGGCTGGGTTGGTTCTGGCCGGGCCCGGCCCAGTCATTCTGCGCTGCTGTCTTTAAGAGCATTAGTCATGCTTTAATTGGGGTCAGTGGTGTAAATGTCAAGGTCTCCATTGACGGAGGCAGGCAGCGGTGTGGCAAGCAGAGCAGAGCAAAGCAGAGCAGAGCAAAGCAGAGCAAAGCAGAGCAGAGCACTAAATTAATGTGCTGCCTGAAACTGTAGGTGAGACCAGTATCAATGGCTAGGTAGAGAAGGTGCTGAGTAGGAGTATTGGGAGCCACTCTCACCTGGAATCTGTGTTCTTCCTCTGGTCTGCCCCGATGTAGCCATCCTCCACCACAAAGTGACTGCAGCTAATTCTCTGACCATGAGTGTCAATCACAGCTTTGCACCTTGAACAAGGGGAAGAAAAAAAACATTCAAAAGTAACTGTCCAGTGTTTCCAGATTTTTATGAAATATGACCAAAAATTTATTACAATATGAGTGAAATAGTTTCACTTATAATTATTTAAAATGAATTAACTTTAAATTATTTTTTATTAAGTATGTCACCCGCACCTGCTAATAACCCATCTGCAACTGCCCGACTAAACACGGAGTGTACAAACCCTTTCCATCACATGGAATGACAAGGTGAATCTAGTTGAAAGCTGTGATCCCTTATTGATGTCACTTGTTAAATCCACTTCAATCAGTGTAGATGAAGGGGAGGAGACAAGTTAAAGAAGGATTTTTAAGTCTTGAGACAATTGAGACATGGATTGTGTATGTGTGCCATTCAGAGGGTGAGACAAAAGATTGAAGTGCCTTTGAACGGGGTAACAAGTGCCAGGCATACCGGTTTGAGTGTGTCAAGAACTGCAACGATGCTGGGTTTTTCATGCTCAACAGTTTCCCGTGTGTATCAAGCGTGGTCCACCACCCAAAGGACATCCAGCCATCTAGACAACTGCGGGAAGCATTGGAGTCAACATGGTTCCCAGTGGAACGCTTTCGACACCTTGTAGAGTCCATGCCCCGACAAATTGAGGCTGTTCTGAGGGCCCAACTCAATATTAGGAAGGCGTTCCTAATGTTTTGTACACTCAGTTGTATGCCAGTGAAAATCGGAGGCCTGCACCCGATTCTAACCCGCAAATAGAGAAAATGTACAGTTCCCAATTTGTCTTATTTGCCTCAGTGGGACGACTAACTTTTTCTGCCCAAAAGTCCCAAAAGCATTTGGTGATTGGCGTGTATTTGGCACTCATACAGTTAGGCCTTAAAGCTTAGGCTTACACACGAATGCCAGATAAAAAATAATGAAAGAAAAAACTCAAATGTAGCCTACAGATATGAATGGCACTAAAACTATACATTTCTGGATTTTTTTTAATGCATGGTTTTCTCTTTATTCAACCCGCCCACCACCTACCAGCCGCCCTTCATCCACGCAATATTTCATGACCCTAAACCCGCCCCACGGATTTAACAGCGGGGACTGTGGCTTATGAGTCAACCCGTGAACAGAATGGCGTGGGCGTATTACAGGTCCTCAGGAGTATGCCAGAAATATGTTACCTAAAGTCTGCAGATGCGGTTTTGATTTGCATTTATTGAGTGGTGTCGGATAAGACTTGTCCCTGACCCCCCCCCCCCCCGGGATTAGAAAGGTCCCAAAGCTTCTGCGCATGTTCGGATCAAGTTATCATGAATGATAATTCTTCTAAGTTTTCCCAGTGAAACGGCCATACAGCATCTACATACCATCCATTTGATCTCAAATCGGTTTCATGGGGATATGCATTTAGAGTTACACAGTGAAGTAGCGTACAGTGTTGTTTTGAATGATGAGCACGTTTTAGCATATTGTGTTAAAGGGACATTTCTCTAAATGTCTACGTCATATTCATCACCTCCAGCATCAACATATGTAAAAATGATGCGTTTCTTTGTGGGGGGGGGGGGGGGGGGGGGGGGGGGGTGGAGATAAACACTAATGATGTCATCAATGTGCGTCACGATTTTTAACTAATTAAGAGTAGAAATTGCATGCTAATTGGTTGATGTCATTGGAAACACTTGTTTTCCTCTATATATTTACTACAGAACATAGAAAAGCCATATTCACATATGTTGATGTTGGGGTGGTGCTGTTTGAAAAATGGTGAAATTTCACCTTGAACAAACTAACATAGCCTCCCTGTGTATTTTGCCTAGTGCTGCGCGCTGTTGAGTTTTGGCCACATGAAAGAAAAAAATGTAGTGGTGTTTTTTTTATTACAGTAACGTTATATTCTGTCATTGTGTGATCTTGCAGACATTGATTCAGCTTTGTTCGAACTTCATTATTTATTATTAATTGAGAACCATTCCCCAGAGTAGCCTGTTCTCCACGAGTCTTTTTTATTTAAATTTAAATTGAACCTTTATTTAACTACCCAAGTCAGTTAAAGAACAGATTCTTATTTACAGGGAACAGTGGGGTAACTGCCTTGTTCAGGGGCAAAACGACAGGGATTTGATCCAGCAACCTTTCGTTTACTGGCCCAGCTCTTTAACCACTAGGCTACCTGCCGCCCCAGTAGAGCAGAGACGTGTGCGTAAAGTAGAGAATAAACTAATAAAACACATGCGTCGGGACCTTTAGTCCGGAAAAAAAAAATGGCCAACACAAAAAATAAACACTCCATTGTTATACCAAACACCTTTACCGACCTGAGTTGTATGCTTCATGAGATGGTATTAATTAATGACCTTTGTCAAGAAAGGGAAAACAGTTGGCATCTGTGCCTCAGAACATTACAGCCTATAGTCCGGCACAAAAGAGAAGGATTGTTTTGGCAGCTTCTCAATGCACCACCGTCAAAACAAATACAAATGGCCTGGGCTGATTCATTAATCTTTGTAAGAAAAGCCAGAGTTGAATACGTTCTCTTTTTTTTTTTGTCCAAACAATGCAAGCACAAAACAGAACCCAAAACATTGGCCAGATTGGTGCAATCTGTGAGTTAGCCAGTGCGAGTGAGGTGAGGCTAGGAGAGGCGAGCCTCTGAGCCCCCAGTCCTGGGCAGCAGCAGTGTGACCTTCCTGCGTTGCTCCTCTCCGACAGAGGGGGAACGGTGGGGAATCTGTCTGCTTGTTATGTCAAGAGTTATAAATGTGCTTTATAGGGCTCATTATCCAAACTAATGGGCTTGGGGTGACATCCTTGAAATGGACTTTCACAACACAATAAAGGAGAAGGCAAGCGGCACTCCAAAACGCTCGCTCCAAACCGCACCCCTCCGAATAATCCTCACCTAGGACAGATTGACTGCAGGATGGACTGTTTATGTAAATGAAGATTTATTTACTAGGAGGGGGCTTGGCAGTGGGAGCTGGCAGTTCAAATCAATCCTAAACCAATGGAGTGGGATATGGGATATAGGAGACGGGATACAGGCCACAACCTTCACATCCCTGAGAGAACACCCACGGTTTTTTGAAGCAAAAACAAAAAGTACCTTCACGAGTGCAATATATCTAAATAAACATAATATTTTCGATCTTAAATAGGATGATCAAGTAAATGTGCTTCAACACTAAATGTATATCCCCTGTTATCCGCACACCTGGAGGCATAACCTGAGCAGAGACATTAAAAAAGGTCCAGCTTGGAACTAACATCTAATAGTATGATTACCGTCCCCCTACCCACAAGGCCAAGGCAGGCTTTATTGATCAGAACTGTAGTTCATAAACAGTGTTCATAAAGCACGCAAGTCACACACATAGCAATCACGGTCACAGCCTTATACACAGCCATGAACAGTTACGACTTTGATAAACATCTCAACTGGAAGGAACTCTTTACTTCGGCCAAGTGAAAAAAACTAACCCCCCTCCGCATGACTTACCGGACATGACTGTCACAGGCAAGTTCTCCTCTGTTGGAAGTGACTAGGATCAAAGCGCATTAAGACTAAGGGATGGATAGTGACAGGAGTGAAGCGGCTGGTCAGTGGAGTCAGGAGATACAGGCAGACAGACAGGACAGACAGACAGACGGTGCAGGTGTCTGCTGTAGTAGTGTGGAGGAGCAGGTCCAGGACAGGACAGACGAGTGGCAGCTGGGATGTTAGGTCACATCATCCACTGCTGGTGCTGCATTATTAATCTCCCTCTACCCTTTTCAGCTTTATGTATGTAATAAGAGGAGACATAAGGAGGTAATTTATGACGCCGGGGAAATTAAAATCATTGTTCAGCCTGGCAGACACCTTGCCAGTTTTTTCCACCTTCGCAAAACTTTTTCCCCCACTGATGATGTATTAGGCTTGCCTTGGAACAAGGAGCAGAGTGGACACCTGTGCGGCGCACGTGGAGAACGGCGCGGGCCCTCTCGGCCACGCCTCACCGCTCGTTTATGGACTTCTCTCTAGCGCTGACTGACATGGCATTGGATCAGCTCCAACCTGAAACGCCGTTCACACAGAAAACTAGGAGAGACTGGGGCTGGTTCTGACTCGGGTCTGTGCCTTAGCGCTTGCCATTGACTTTGCACGTATCAATGGTTTAAAAATTGCGCTTTGACTAGAGGGGACCAGTCAGTGTGTGGCGTGCATTAGGCGTCGCAGGGCGCTGGGTAGTAAGTAGATAAAAACCATGAACCACGAGCACTCTAGGAAATCCCAACCGGCTGCACGTGGATACGTCAAATGAAAAAGAAAGCCGTAACCAAAGACTTGAGTACTATTAGCATTTTGCACAAAGAGGAACACATTATCAAAGGAACTGCACTTTCCAGTCTGAGGTCCCAGAAGACAGTATTTCCCCAATGGCCAACATCAGAGACCGGCTGTAGAGACAGGGGCTGGGAGTTTCAGTCTTTGGGCCGAGTATTAGAGCGAAAGAGAGAGCACATGCAGTATTACTCCTCACGACACTGCTCCACCACAAGATTCCTGGCCCCCAGGGTCACCCACCACCAAGATGAAAGAATCTCAATATCGAGCCTTCCAAAAAAAAAAACTAATCTAACCTAGTTTATGACAACAATCTACCTTTGAAACTCATTAAAAGGGCTTTCTAGTAGGGCCTGACGCACATTATCAGCGCAGATTAATCAAGGGAGACTGGAGATGAACTCTCATTTTTTAAGAGGCAGTAACAGAGGGCTTTTTTGTCTTCAGATGAAAATCAATTAGTGGAGGTAAGGCCACGAGGAAAAACCAGCATCACTCATCGCCAGCCCAAGTGGCAGGGCCTGTGATTTGTCTTCCGAGCTTGGCTGCTTCAGGTGGGGGGTGGGGGGTTTGGTTCTCCCGTCTCCCAGAGAATTAATTTCGTATCTATATTCCGGACCCAGTCTTCTTTCCTTGTTTTGGAGGACCACATACACAAATTACTTCTAATCGAGGTTGCTCCCTGATTGGAGGGCTGGAACAAAGGGGCTTGACGAGAACAGGGCAGCTTTTTTGTTATCTCAGCCCTGAACACAAATCCATCTCTTTTTTACTGCTTTGTTCTCACACTTCTTTATTGTGGAGGGGGAGGGGAGAGGACTGGTGTGTGTGTTGTGGTGAATTGGCGATGGAATACTCACTTGCCGGACTCCTTGTCCAGAACCAGACACTGAACTGAGTGGCGAAGACAATAGATCCCTCCAAAGACAGCACACATCCTGAGAAGAATACACAAAAGAGACAAGTCCTTTAAGACAGTGGCCAGTGAGTGAATAAACATATAGGATATTCACTGCCATGCATTATAAAATACTCCAAAATGTGTATTTGACAAATAAAATGTAACTTTTTTCAAATCACCTCAAACAACTTAATGATGGTGACAATTACATATAAAAACTGTGGCAAAACTTTGCAAAAATCAAGTGTACTTGGGTTGAATTACTTTGAAGTAAAACAGTGGTGAACACAGTGCAGACTGTGCGCTTTGGCCAGGTTAATGTGAGCTCCCACCCACAGAGACGCAGCTGCATACAGACAGCACAGGTCTATGAGCCTGGCACGGGCTCTTTCAACACAGTGGGAATAACGGAGAGAGATGGCTGGGGTTTAAGGGAACTCTGCCAGCTGTGACGGACCGGGGAGAGCAGGTCGAGAGAAAACAGAGGGAGGAATGGAGAGGAGGGACCAAGACACGCCTACCTCACAGACAACCACCACCGTTGCTCCTAAAAAAAGGTTTGTACCTGCCCCATAGATGAATTACCAGACATGGCACCTTAATAAAACATCAAGAGAATAAAACTCACAGGCAATCATCCAGGCCCATCGCATGGCCTCTACAGAACCCCATTCAGACGCCAGGGAACCCCTTTTGATGTCATTAACCCTAACTGACAGACGTTTAAGATGATATTACTCTAATTAACTGGCCGCTGTCTGTCCCAATGATGCCATCCCCCGGCTGAAAAGGCGCCGTTGAAGCGCGGCCGGCCCTGACTCGCCCCCCCCCCCCCTTTGGCATCTGCGACATCACTCTGCATCGCTGCTAAATTAACAGTTGTGAAAATCTGGGACCCCTCTGAGCCCCCGGTCTTTATAGCCTCTAAATGGCATTTCAGTTCCTATCAAGGCGGGAATCAGGGGACGTGATTTTTTAATACGGTGGCAAAACAATAGGGGCCATTAATAGCCGAACTCCGTGACAGTGCGCTCGGCGATGATTTATGAGTTTGTGTATAATTTGATTACGCTATTAATTCCACTGATTACAGCTGTAGCTAGTGTGGAGAAGGTCACATCCAAAATAAATCTTCGACAACTCTCCTCTCCCCTCTCATACAAAACAACTGCCTCCAACTAGTTATTTCTGTAATTAAAAGGTAATGTAACAAGAGCAGAAATAAGCTCGAGGCTCTAGCGGCAGTATCTCAAGCAAGGCAGAAATAAATAGAACAGCCGTAGAAGACTGGCAGTTCTCATTTTCTTGACAACTCAATCCCATACCTTAGACGATGGCAGAGAACGCATTTACAAGCTTACATTGGACGTGTCCACCTCTAGGTCTTGAATCGCTGCAGTGTTCCCTAGACTCCTCATCTCATAGTCATGACATTGACGTCCGGGGGTGTTTCTCTCAACCTTTGACAAACCTGTAGGGCCAGCAAGTGCTGTGCATACCTCCTCCTCAGATGGAGAAATGCTTGAAAAATTATACATTCGGGTTCCTTTACAGTTCAGAGATAAATCTGTAAAGTGTACGAGAGAGTGGGTGTATTGAGGAGCACTGCTTAGCAATACCGTGTGCTTCATGCTCACTTTGGGTCTCCTGTAGATGTTCCAGTGCTGAACTAAGCCCGGACTCAACCCTTAGAAGACCCGGTGGAAGAGAGGGTTCTGTAGATGCATGCATTCTTCCACCACGGCCATGCAGGAGAAAAGGGTGGGAGGTTTTAAAAGGGTCCTGGGAGGATTTCAGATGCTTTTCAGAGGGTTTTACCGGCAGTCACGGACGTGGACAATAAATCCTCACCATGTCCAGGACACGCTAAACAAACAAAATTACAGTGCGTACACAGAGCACTTACCTGTCAAAATCATTGCTGGAAGATTCTGCTGTAATCTGGGGAGCTGGGAGGCAGAGTGGGGGGCTAATGGTTGGCCAATAATTAAAAGAAAACAAAGCCCCATGCCGCCTGGCGAGGCCTTCTGCACAAAATTAAATCCTGTTGGATCCGAATAAATTAGATGTTTATTGCTCCATGAGTGGAAAAAAAAAGATGAGGAAATATGATCTGTGACTGAATGCTCAACAGACAATCATCTGCACTAATTAATGCATTTCCCCATCCTCTCAATCTGTTTCATTCTGACTCTGCTGTCTGATTGGAGCGTGGCAACACGGCATGCAAATCAAAGCGTGTCACGGCCAAATTCTTTTTCAGGGTAAATGAATGGAGGTCTAACTCCCCCCACCCTCTGCGGTCACACGCCATAGAACGGTGCGAGGGACAGAGGCAGAAGACGGACTACTGCAGTCAAAGCGCCAAAGGTTATTTAGAAATTAAAAAGAGTCTTCCCTGTCAAAACTTGAGGAATAATCCAGGCAAGGACACAAAAGCATTTCATCACTTTATTAGCAGTGCTGCTCGCTGATCTGTGAATAACCTGAGAGAGTGAGCATTATTGAGTTTGCACGGCCATCTATCCATCCATCACCTGCAAGGCAGGTATCACATTGATGGATGATCCCGCCTCCCTTCCACCCCTCACTCACACCGCTCTCAAATACTTTTTCTCCCTCTACCTCGGACTCCCTACCCCGCTTCTTTTGTTCATCACTTTCAGACATTTTCTACTGCTTCTTCTTGTACTCTCCATCCACCTCTTCACCATTCTAACGTTTCAAAAACACAAACGTTGGAACCTTCGCTACCTACACTGTTTGGGAGGAGACACTGAGAACAAAAATGACCTCGACTACAGACCAACAGAGTCAGGGTTTGAGCTCAAGGTGAGGCGTTACGTTTTTTATTCCAAAAATATTTTAAAAACTAGAGGTTAAAGTAACAGCTCAATTCCAACTGTTACCACCTGTAGAACAAAAATAAAGACATGGCAATCCAGTATGCATGAACAACAGAGTCACTGCCACTAAGAGGGAGAGAGACAGATTTGTGCGGCGACAGACAGGTGTGATCATGTGTCGGCTCTTTACCTTGCTTATCTGAACGTCGGAGGAGTAGATTAGGGGGAAGGAGTGGGAAAATCAAATATGCAAATGACTGAGCCTCGAGCAGAGGAACCTTTATTAAAATTCTAAAAGTCAGGTAGAAGATGAATCCAACCTCCATCTCGTACATGTTGGAGTTATGTCTCTACATGTACTCTGACAGGTAAAAGCAGACGAGCTCCATTCTGTTGCTCCAACTATGTATTCATAATTGTCTATGAATAACTAGAACAAAAAAAGTTTATTAGAATAAAGCAACAATTCTGCAATAATTGCTTCAACCACAACCAGTTTCTCAGGGAATAAATGCATTTCACAGCTCAAGCACATACTGCCCTCATTTCCAACATGATTCATTTAAGGTTAAAACCCGGTCTGTGTTATAACGCCCCTGTACCGTGAGGTGTGCAGCCAATCTCCATGGTGGATTTAGCACATACTGCCCTCATTTCCAACATGATTCATTTAAGGTTAAAACCCGGTCTGTGTAATAACGCCCCTGTACCGTGAGGTGTGCAGCCAATCTCCATGGTGGATTTAGCACATACTGCCCTCATTTCCAACATGATTCATTTAAGGTTAAAACCCGGTCTGTGTAATAACGCCCCTGTACCGTGAGGTGTGCAGCCAATCTCCATGGTGGATTTAGCACATACTGCCCTCATTTCCAACATGATTCATTTAAGGTTAAAACCCGGTCTGTGTTATAACGCCCCTGTACCGTGAGGTGTGCAGCCAATCTCCATGGTGGATTTAGCACATACTGCCCTCATTTCCAACATGATTAATTTAAGGTTAAAACCCGGTCTGTGTTATAACGCCCCTGTACCGTGAGGTGTGCAGCCAATCTCCATGGTGGATTTAGTCGGATGCAAATTGATTGCGTCGCAGATGCATGGCACTGACTATGACAGCACTGCAGCTGCAAAAGAACATTTACCTTCCATCTCCAGGGTCAAGGCTGCTCTGTCGTATGTGCAGCTCCGCTCGGGATGTTGGCACCCATGCATTCAGCTCAACACACCTCCATGGTGTGGATATCTCCCATTCAGAGGATGGAAATGCAGGCAGGCAGGCAGTCATATGCATAACCCCGAGACAAGTGTTCAAGGCTAGGCTATATCCAGCTGCATCCACGGCCTTTTGGGAGCTGTTCTCCCATTGCCTGGCTGTGAGCCGCCATGGCCCAGTATGAGCAGCAGCCGTGGGGGACTGAAGCTCACTCGGCTCTAAGTGCTACAGTTTCACAGGAGAGCTCCCTGAAGACCTGCAGTGCTAAAAGCTGCCATCCAGAGCCCAGTGGAGCAGAGAGACTCGAAGTCAGAGCACAAACCCAGGTCTCAGCGCCATCCCCCTAATCACAAAGATCACCTCCCATCTCTAGTACCCTGTCAAAATAGGTCTGGCCCCCAATCCAAACACATAGTTGGAATTCAGTGAC
Source organism: Oncorhynchus kisutch (assembly GCF_002021735.2). Taxonomy (NCBI): domain Eukaryota; kingdom Metazoa; phylum Chordata; class Actinopteri; order Salmoniformes; family Salmonidae; genus Oncorhynchus; species Oncorhynchus kisutch. The sequence goes on along the minus strand of NC_034201.2, from coordinate 434,323 downwards.
TTTATAGTCGTGTGGACATTTTGTTATGTACAGTAGGATAGACTCATCATCATGTACCAGTGGTGTGAGGTAAACCCAGACATGAGGAACCACTGACCTGCAGAAGCACTGAGGGATCTCCCCCAGGCCGTAGAGGGGGAACAGGAAAGGCGTGTTGCCGTAGCGCCCCAGACAACGCAGGAAGTGCTGCGTGGCTCTCAGGCCTTCCACCGTGCACACCTCCGGGATCACCATGGCAATGGAGTGAAGGATGAAATGCTGCAGGTTCTCCGTCAGCTTCTTGGTCTGCAGGAAGTCCCAGAAGGAATGCTCCGAGAAGTCTGGAAAGGAGAGAAGGTAGGAGTGAGGGAGAGGCCTAAGATGGAGAGAGATCAATTCATCAAACCAAATGTTATTTGTCACATGCTTCATAAACGACAGGTTTAGAGTTACGTAAGTGAAATGCTTACTTACAGACCCTTCTCAACAATGCAGAGAGAAAGAAAATAAAAAGGTTCTACACTGAACAAAATATAAACGCAACAATGTAACATCTTAGTCCCATGTTTCATGAGCTGAAATAAAAGATCCCAGAGGTTGTCCATACACAAAAAAAGCTTATTTCTCTCATATGTTGGGCAAAAAATGTGATTACGTCACTGCTCTTGAGCACTTCTCCTTCGCCAAGATAATACATGCACCTGAAGTGTGGCATATCAAGAAGCTGATTAAAACGGCATGATCATCACATTGTGCTGCGGACAATAAAAGGCTATTCTAAAATGTGCAGTTTTGTTACACAACACAATGCCACAAGTTGAGGGAACGTGCAATTGGCATGCTGACTGCAGGAATGTCCACCAGAGCTCTTGACAGATAATTGAATGTTAATTTCTCTAGTACAAGCCACCTCCAATGTCATTTTAAAGAATTTGGCAGTACGTCCAACCGACCATAGACCACGGGTAATCGCGGCAGCCCAGGACCTCCACATCCGGCTTTTTCACCTGCGAGATCGTCTGAGACCAGCCACCCAGACAGCTGATGGGTTTGCACAACCAAATCATTTCTGCACAAACTGTCAGAAACTGTTCCAGGGAAGCACATCTGCATGCTCATTGTCCTCACCAGGGTCTTGACCTGACTGCAGTTCGGTGACGTAACCGACTTCAGCGGGAAAATGTTCACTTCCGATGGCCACTGGCACCATGGAGAAGTGTGCTCTTCACAGATTCATCCCGGTTTCGACTGTACCGGGTAGATGGCAGACAGCATGTATGGCGTTGTTTGGGCGAGCGGTTTGCTGATGTCAACGTTTTGAACAGAGTGCCCCATGGTGGCGGTGGGGTTATGGTATGGGCAGGCATAAGCTACGGACAACGAACAATTGCATTGTATCGATGGCAATTTGAATGCACAGAGATACCCTGACAAGATCCTGAGGCCCGTTGTTGTGCCATTCATCCGCCACCATCACATCACATCATGTTGTTTCAGCATAATAATGCACAGCCCCACGTCGCAAGGATACCTACACAATTCTTGGAATCACCAGACATGTCACTCATTGAGCATGTTTGGGATTCTCTGGATTGGATCGACATGTACGACAGCGTGTTCCAGTTCCCACCAATATCCTGCAACTTCGCACTGCTATTGAAGACGAGTGGGGCAGCATTCCACAATCAACAGCCTGATCAACTATGAGAAGATGTGTCGCGCTGCATGAGGCAAATGGTGGTCACACCTGATATTGACTGGTTTTTTGAATAATGCCCCCTACCTATTATTATTTTTAAGATATCTGTGACCAACATCTTAATATTTCTGTTCCCAGTCATGTCGAATCCATAGATTAGGGCCTAATGAATTTACTTCAATTGACTGATTTCCTCATATGAACAGTAACTCTGTAAAATCGTTGAAATTGCTGCGTTGATATTTTTGTTCAGTGTAGAAAATGAAAACACGTAATAAAAGTAACAAACACACAATGAGTAATGATAACTTGACTATATACGCGGGGTACCAGTACAGAGTTGATTTGCAGGGGATACGAGGTAACTGAGGTAGATACAGTATGTACACATAACTAGGAATAAGGTGGCAGATAAACAGTAGCAGCAGCGTATGTGATGGGTAAAAGACGTTTGTGCAAAAAGGGTGAATGCAGATAATTAGACAAATAGCTACCCGGACTAACTATTTAGCAGTCTTATGGCTTGGGGGTAGAAGCTGATCAGGGTCCTGTTGGTTCCAGACTTGGTGCATCGGCACGGCTTGCTGTACGGTTGCAGAGAAAACCGTCTATGAATTGAGTGGCTGGAGTCTGACAATTTCTAAGGCCTTCATCTGACACCGCCTGGTATGGAGGTCATGAATTGCAGGGAGCTTGGCCTCAGTGATGTACTGGGCCATACGCACTACCCTCTGTAGTTTTTGCAATCGGATGACAAGCAGTTGCCATATACCAAGCAGTGATGCAAGCCTGTCAAGATGCTCTCAATGGTGCAGCTGTAGAACATTTTGAGGATCTGAAGACCCATGCCAAAAATATTTTCAGCCTCCTGGAGAAGAGGGTTTGTTGTGCCCTCTTAACGACTGTGTTGGTGTGTGTGGACCATGATAGATCCTTAGTGATGTGAACACCGAGGAACTTGAAGCTCTCGACCCGCTCCACCACAGCCCCGACGTGAATGGGGGCGTGCTCGGCCCTCCGTTTCCTGTAGTCCATGATCATCTCCTTTGTCTTGTTGAGGGAGAGGTTGTTGTCCTGGCATCACACTGCCAGGTCTATTCATCGCCGGTGGTCAGGCCTACCACCATTGTGTCGTCGGTAAACTTAATGATATTGTTGGAGTCGTGCGCAGCCTCTCAGTCATGGGTAAACAGGGATTACAGGAGGTGCCTAAGCACGCACCCCTGAGGGGCCCCAGTGTTGAGGGTCAGCGTGGCAGATGCATTTGTCTACCCTCACGATCTGGGGGAGCCCATCAGTCTCAGCCTCCAGTATTTATGCTGCAGTAGTTTGTGTCGGGGGGCTGGGGTCAGTTTGTTATATCTGGAGTACTTCTCCTGTCCTATTCGGTGTCCTGTGTGAATCTAAGTGTGCGTTCTCTAATTCTCTCCTTCTCTCTTTCTTTCTCTCTCTCGGAGGACCTGAGCCCTAGGACCATGCCCCAGGACTACCTGACATGATGACTCCTTGCTGTCCCCAGTCCACCTGGCCATGCTGCTGCTCCAGTTTCAACTTCCACCTGACTGTGCTGCTGCTCCAGTTTCAACTGTTCTGCCTTATTATTATTCGACCATGCTGGTCATTTATGAACATTTGAACATCTTGGCGATGTTCTGTTATAATCTCCACCCGGCACAGCCAGAAGAGGACTGGCCACCCCACATAGCCTGGTTCCTCTCTAGGTTTCTTCCTAGGTATTGGCCTTTCTAGGGAGTTTTTCCTAGCCACCGTGCTTCTACACCTGCATTGCTTGCTGTTTGGGGTTTTAGGCTGGGTTTCTGTACAGCACTTTGAGATATCAGCTGATGTACGAAGGGCTATATAAATAAATTTGATTTGATCAGTACAGGATCCAGTTGCAGAGGGAGGTGTTCAGTCCCAGGGAACTTACCTTAGCTTTAGTCAATGAACAGCATTCTCACATAGGTGTTTCTCTTGTCCAGGTGGGAAAGGGCAGTTTGGAGTGAAATAGAGATTGCGTCATCTGTTGGGGTAGTATGAAAATTGGAGTGGGTCCTTGGTGTCTGGGATGATGGTGTTGAGACCAGCCTTTCAAAGCATTTCATGGCTACAGATGTGAGTGCCAAGGTGGCGATAGTCATTTAGACAGGTTACCTTGGCGTTCTTGGGCACAGGGACTATGGTAGTCTGCTTGAAACATGTTGGTATTACTGACTGGGTCAGGGAGAGGTTGAAAATGTCAGTGAAGACACTAGCCAGCTGGTCAGCTCATGCTCAGAGTACGCATCCTGGTAATCCATCTGGCCCTGTGTGAATGTTAATGTGTTTAAAGATCTTACTCACGTCAGCTACGGAGAGCGTGATCACACAGTTGTCCGGAACAGCTGGTACTCTCATGCATGGTTCATTGTTTCTTGCCTAGAAGGGAGCATAGAAGGCATTTAGCTCCTCTGGGCAGCTTGCGGCTGGATTTCCCTTTGTGATAGTTTGCAAGCCCTGCCACATCCAACGAGCGTCAGAGCCGGTGTAGTATGATTCGATCCTAGTTCTGTATTGATGCTTTGCCTGTTTGATGGTTCGTTGGAGGACATGACAGGATCTCTTATAAGCGTCCAGATTAGTGTCCCGCTCCTTGAAAGCGGCAGCTCTCCCCTTTAGCGCAGTTCGGATGTTGCCTGTAGTCCATGGCTTCTGGTTGGGATATGTACATGCGGTCACCGTGGGGATTGACATCGTCGATGCACTTATTAATGAAGTCGATGACTGATGTGGTAAACTACTCAATGTTATTGGATTAATCCCAGAACATATTCCAGTCTGCACTAGTGAAACAGTCCTGAAGCTGAGCATCAGATTCATCGGACCACTTCTGTATTGAGCGTCACTGGTACTTCCTGTTTGAGTTTTTGCTTGTAAGCAGGAATGAGGAGGATAGCATTATGGTCAGATTTGTCAAATGGAGGGCGAGAGAGAGCTTTATATGTGTTTCTATCCGTGGAGTAAAGGCAATCTAGAGTTTTTTTTCGCCTCAGCTGACATGCTGGTAGAAATGAGGTATGATGGATTGAAAACTTTTTTGGTAAATAATATCGTCTACAGCTTATCATGAGACTCAGAACCTTAAAACGTCCTCCAAAGAGAGACACACCTCTCCCCTTGAGTTTACCCGACGATGCCTTTCTGTCCTCCAGACAAAAATAAAAATCTGCTAGATACATATTATGCATGTCCTTGTTCAGTCACCACTCCGAGAAACATAGGATATTAAGGTTCTTCAGGTCACGTTGATATGATAATCTCGAACGGCGCATATCCAGTTTATTCTCCAGTGATTGTACATTCACCAATAGAACGGAGGGTGGAGGCGGTTTATGTACTCGCCGACTTAGTTTCGTCAGGGTGCCAGCACGTCAGCCTCTCTTACGCCACCTTCTTAGAGTCTCGATGACTGTGGCCTGGTCCGGGGGGAGCAGTAAGTCCTGCGCCTCCAACTCTTTGAAGTAGTAATATTCATCCAAATCCTGGTTAGTGACTGGTGTTCTGATGTCCAGAAGCAATTTACAGTCATAGGAAACATTATGTACAAAAAAACTGTTCAGATCAACGCAAAAGTAGATTTGGACCGGAGCCTGTAAAACGGCTGCTATCCATTGTAGCGCCATTCTGAGAAAGTAGAGGAGTGAGGGATAGAGGACTGAGATAGGGAGAGAGAGCACTGAAAAGAGAGTACCAGGGGTAAAGGACTGGGATAGGGAGAGAACATTGGGGGTAGAGGACTGGAGAAAAATCACCAGGGGTAGGGGAGAGGGGGGAGGGGTTCCTACCCTGGTATTCCTCTGGGTGCTGCTCAAAGTCCAGGCAAAAGGTGAGGAACTTCATCAGCATCCTTTTCTCCACCACTGTCAGCTGCTTGCTGCCAAAAACATCAGCCCTGGAGCAGGGCACCTGCAGACAGCCAGGGAGGGAGGGGGAGAGAAAGAGAGGGAGAGAGAAAGTAATTGTGAGGTTGTGTGAGGGAGGCGTATATTTTTTTTTTTTTAAAGGCGGGGGGAATGAGAGTGTGTGGGGTCAAACATGGGACAGCTATCTTGAGCAGAGTGATTGAAGTACTCAAATTAAAAACCGATGGTCATAACCACCACTCAGTAAATCAAACGGAAACACATTGAAGATAATGTAAAAATGTTGTTCAGCAGAGATTAAAAAGCTGTTTGTGCCACAGCATAAATCTGACATTAATCGGAAAGTCACTTAAATCTGACAGATCTTACATCACAGCTCTGCATCTGTGTGTGTGTGTGTGTGTGTGTGTGTGTGTGTGTGTGTTCTCTACCTGTTCCACCTTCCCGTTACGGTAGGTAAGGATGCGGGTGACGTTTTTAAACTCTGCGTATCGGCTGACGTTGGACTTGATGAGGAGGTCCACCAGTGAGCCACGAGAGAACATAAGCTGGGGACGGTCACAATTGAACAAATAAGCAACAGAATGCATTTAGCTGCATCATTTCAAATGGTGTAGCCTTAAAGTCAATTAAACATTAGGTTACAGGGACAAATACACTTACACAGAACAATGTGTTCATTTGGAGCATTGCCCCTCAAATGTTTTAACACCTCAATATACTGTACCAACCTTAGACACAAGGTCAATGTTGAACCTCCGTCCCTCCTTAACAATCTTGGTATAGGTGATCTTTTTCTTGGGCTCTGGTTGCCTCTCAGCTGGAGAGGGGCTAGCCTGCTGCGCCTCCCCCTGAGTCTCCTCTGCCTGGCTGGGCACCTCTCTCTCCTGCCCCTCCGGTTGAGTCTGCTCTGCCCCAGCATCAGGTCCAGAGGCTGGAGATGCCTCATCACTGGCCACCACTGGCTCTTCCTCCTCCACAGAACTGCTCTCGAGCAGACACCTCTCTACCTCCCCCTCTGAGTCTGGTGTTTGAGGGACGGACCAGGCTGCAGCCGCAGCCTCATTCACCTCCTCCTCCTCCTCAGGTTCCTCACTGCCAACAACACAAAGCAGGTTAGGAGGACATTAAAGCAGGTGTGTCGGTGTCGAAACAACTATAAATGGCCATTGGCAGTGCCGTGTAAGCGAATTCCTGTAGAGTTCTCTGTAGTGCTTTATTCTAAATGAAGCCCTCTTCAAGGAGACTGTTTGAAAATGAGAAGAATGGAGAGGTGGGGCAGAGGTTTGTCCCCTGTGTATGTGTGTGTGTGTGTGGGGGGCGGTTGTCTTTAGTGCTACCTGGCGTAGCAGAACACTTCCAGGTTGGAGATGGACGTGTCCATCGAGCTGAGCGCCAGGGCCTCCTCTCCCTCCTCCAGCTTCTCCTTCCAGTCCTCCCGTACAGCCTCCTCACTCTGGCCAGCCTGCAGACACAGGAGACAGGCCACAGCTACAGAAAATGTGTGACATCCAAATGGGCACACAATATATTCCACGCGCACGGCCTATATATAGGCCAACGTGAAGCCATTACCCAGGCCTCTCACAAGAACCCTCAGGACGATCACAGTTAACACATTATCTTCTTCTTTTTTTTAAAGGTCAGAGCAGGCGGACCATTTTATATTCACACCTCCAGTTAGTCACATTGGTTGAATCAGTTAATGTGATGCTTTGTTTCAAAAGATAATAGCAAACACAGCTAAACTCACTTTGTACTCCTCGATCCAGGACAGCAGTCCATTGAATGTGAAACTGGCCCAGTTTCCAGCATAGTAGTTTCTCCTGTAGGATGGAGCATACATTGCAAGTAAGAATTGAAGTCATGTCTTGGTTCATGCCTTATACACAATCATGCACCAGTAACTTTAAAATGAACCAATTTGACAAAATAGTCACCCCAGAATGTACTTTTTTTTTAAATAGGCTATTTTGGAATTTGTATCTAAAATAATCACACAGAATGAACGCCTAACCAGAGCACCATCTCACCCCAGTGCAATCCAACATACCATTACCCACCCACCTCACCCCCCTCAGACTCACCTGTCAACATGCAAGACCCTCTGTCCAACACGGGAGCATGCCGCTGCAATAACAGACTCAGACAGGCCTGAAAAGGAACAGAGACAGGAGACACATTGTCAAGCCCAAGACGAAGCCATTCAACCCATTATTTCCACGTGGCTTTTGTCTGAATGGAATAGTTTAAATTTCATTTAAGATCTATATATTTTTTTCAGCCTGAACCTATTTGCAAGCAATTCACTGCATTGGCGGTGCCTGCTGAATCGGGAAGTGATGAGTATTTATTTTAGTGTATTGCTTATTCTATTGTCAAATGGGAAAGAAATGTCTAGAATGAGACTCTTAGGGCATTTGGAGTGCTAGTGGTGTTGGCAGTTGAACAAGGTTCATGAACAATAGGCATCAAATAAAATTAAGAGTTCCATTTGAATAGCACTACATTTTCCACGGCACAAATGGCTCCTGCCCCGAGGGGAAAGAAAGCGCTATCCTCTGTCGTGAAGAGCACATCAAGAAAAAAAAAAATCCACCTGGTATTCATTTAGCCGAGAGAAAGATCCTAATTCATTCCGGAGGTTTCCGTTTCCCGGAGAAGACAAAAAGGTAAAAAGGGGCAGGACAGAGATAGGGGTTAGGGTAAGAGGAGTCACACCACAGAGATAGGGGTTAGGTTAAGAGGAGTCACACCACAGAGATAGGGGTTAGGGTAAGAGGAGTCACACCACAGAGATAGGGGTTAGGGTAAGAGGAGTCACACCACAGAGATAGGGGTTAGGGTAAGAGGAGTCACACCACAGAGATAGGGGTTAGGGTAAGAGGAGGCACACCACAGAGATAGGGGTTAGGGTAAGAGGAGTCACACCACAGAGATAGGGGTTAGGGTAAGAGGAGTCACACCACAGAGATAGGGGTTAGGGTAAGAGGAGTCACACCACAGAGATAGGGGTTAGGGTAAGAGGAGTCACACCACAGAGATAGGGGTTAGGGTAAGAGGAGGCACACCACAGAGATAGGGGTTAGGGTAAGAGGAGGCACACCACAGAGATAGGGGTTAAGGTAAGAGGAGTCACACCACAGAGATAGGGGTTAGGGTAAGAGGAGTCACACCACAGAGATAGGGGTTAGGGTAAGAGGAGTCACACCACAGAGATAGGGGTTAGGGTAAGAGGAGTCACACCACAGAGATAGGGGTTAGGGTAAGCGAGATTGAGAGGCAGTGCCACAGATAGAGCCCAGAAAACAACTCCATTAAGCCACCAAGGCATTCTGGTCTCTCCATCGCTCTTCTTTCTCATCTGGCCTTGCACTGTCCCATCTCGCACACACAATGGGAAAGTGATTTATTCTCATGTACATGCCGCCACTTCCAAACCTCTCCCTGTGTCATTTAACAGAGAGCATCTCTCAGTCACAACGGAAAGCCAGAGGCTTATGCCGTTTCACCTTGGCACTGTACGCTCTCATTCCACATATGCTACTCTGTCCATTTGTGTCCTCACCATTTCGACATTAGGTATATAGGCTGCCAAAGATGTGCACAGCTGCAAGCATCACCGAGGATTATGCAAGAACATGAAGTATAGGTAGCCAGTGTCCAATCGTATCAATGTTGGGACAGCACAAAGAAAGATTTACGTGGACACTTAAGTAGAAAATACACTCGCTCATTGAACTACATCGCGTAAAAAAAAAAAAGACATAGTTGTATCTCTAACCACCAGGCCATTCTTGAGATGTTTTTAAAAACTGTAAATAACCTCCGATGCCATCTTTTAATGCCATTTATCGGGTCCGGTATTGATTTTTCCACATCATGTTTGCTAAAGACAAACATTACCTGCCATAAAGCACTGATGCCACACAGACAGGCCTCACGATAAATAATAGATAGGGGGCCGGCAGGACTTTGATGACCGAGCAAAGCCAAAATGCTTTCAGCAGGAATTGTATGTAATCATAAATCACTCTTCATTTCAGAGAACATTCCAAAATGGATTCTCTCTCCACCTTGAAAGTCATTTGACGTGTTATTTATAGTCGGGCTGAGAGCGCTTGGGAAGGCAAAAAGAAACTAGCAAGCCCTCAGCAGACAGAGCAGGATGGGAAGGCACTTCAGTCAACACCACCCCGTCACATCCTCTTGTCACTCGTATACGCACACACACACGCACACCTTTAAAATGGGATTCAAATGAAATCCAGCCATTCTATTCAGTCTTAACTGTGAAGTCTTTATAGTTGATAGACTTTCTTACCCTGTGCGGTAGGCCCATCTTGTTTTACCATCTAGATTACAATACAAGAAGATGATGCCCCAGTGACTTGAATCACCATTGTGTTTTGTGTTTGGGACGTTCCGTGTCATTTCTGCAAACCATGACACTCACCATCTCAGATTGCTCTGAAAATAAGATAAGCATTCCGGGAAACATTATTTTGTTTAAATATCATTTGATCTCTGACAAATTAAGCTAATTGATTGCATCCCAAATTTGCCATTTTAAATGTATAGGATTCATATAATATTCTATAATTATAGCACCCAACATCTGATTTGGACCAAACTTTTTTCTAACAATGAGTAAGACATGAGGAATCCAAAGAAGTGGTCAGAAGCTACCCAAGGATCCCCCCACACACCATGCCAATCCCACCCCAACGACCAGTATATAGTTTCAGTTTTCTATGTCTGACAAGTAGTATGGTGCTGCGGCTCGGAAGTATTGTTTCTTCATCCTATGCAATGTATTCTCAGTGAATTTGTCTTAGTCCCCCCCCCCCTGTTCAGATAAATGAGACACAAGTTGTTGGGTTTATGTCCCATCCTATCATCCTGATATAACCAGGTTCTGACCACTAGATGGTGCTGTTCCTGCTATTAGGTGATTATTTTCTTAAGAACCCCCCAATTTGCCTGGTGGAACTGAGCTACAGTGGCAGTACAAGTGCAATGCTGAAAGGGAGGCACCGTGAGACCCAACACGTTGCTGGCAGCAGTGCGATAAGGGGCAGAGGGAGAAAAATCACAGCACTTATTACAGAAATGATTGCAGTTGATATGCAGCCATTGTCAATTGTAGAGGATGCCGGCTTCAATACCCTAATGGCATATCTGGAACCAGAAGAAAAAACGTGATGGCCCTGATGGAGAAATTGTACAATGATTGCTCTGCAAGTACAAAGTACGAGCGCTCAAACACCACACGTGACGTTAACAGATTGTAGACGTCTATGAACACACTGTGGTACATCACTGCAACGAGCCATCACATTGATGAGAAGTGGGACAGGAAGTCCCATGTACTGACAACATAAAGGGAGAGGAACACAACAGAGAACCTAAAACTGCATTAATACCATCGTTGTTGAGTGGGTGGGGAAACAGCAATTAAGTGAGCACTGTCTGGTAAGTAGCCAGGACTGCTGTAGATTGAACTACACTGACCCCTAGCGGTTGTACGCAGCACCATATCTGAATTGTGAATTCACGTCTTGTTTTTTTTGTCACACCCCTACTTTTTAGCATTTGTGGCACAAATCCAATGCAATCCAATGCTAGATGCTCTGGTGAAGGCATAACTGCCGAAACACATTAGCCTGCCAGGCCGAAAATAAAAAGGTGAAATCTTTTTGTAATTTTATTTCCATTTTGTGAAACAAATGCTAAAAAGTTAGCATTAGAAACAGTGCCCAACAAAACCAAAGCATGGATTGCTATCATAACTCAAACTGGAAACCAATGTTATTTTGTATTTTGGGTGAACTATCCCTTTAACATTGGTCATTCTTCAAACTTTTACCATCTAGTGGTCAGAACCTGGTACTATCAGGATGTAATGTCTATGAACAGGAGAAAAAGTCACAAAATTCATTACATAGGATAAACAATCATTTGAGCCGCAGCTCCATACTACTTGTCAAGACAGAGAACTGATACTACATACTCGTTGTTGGAGTGGAATTGTGGTAGGGAGTCCATGGTCAAAAGACAACCCTTTCTTTGGATTCCTCATGTCATACTCATAGTTAGAAAAAAAGTTTGGTACAAATCAGATGTTAGGTACTATAATTATTACATTTTTTATGAATCCTATTAAAAAAAAACACACAATTTGGGTGCATTCAATTAGCTTAATTTCTCAGAGATCAAATTTTTTCAAACAAAATAATGCTGCAGGAATGCTAAACTTATCGGTTTCTAACAACAAACGATTTCAGAACAATCTGAGATTGTGTCAAAAATCGACTCGTGCGTTATTTTACCAGACAATTTGTTGTCGCTTTAAACCTGACGACAAAGCAAGAAGTCTAAGTGCAAGTCAGAGATGTGTCAACTAGTAAAGCTGGAGATTGTTGGCTCAGTTCCATAATCACATGTCCTGCTAATGGAGGCCCTTCATGGCAGTGACTGGAGGTCCTACCAAGATGGATAGTTACATTAACACAACAGCAGGGAACGGCTCAGCAAGATGCCGGCTCCGTTTGCTTTATTGCCTCTCTATTAAGACTCTGCACAAGACCAGTTCCACTATGAGAATGGGAATAATTGTGGATCTCTGTCACTGCTGTCCCGGGAACACAATCGATTTGCCATGATACCATTCCACTTAGGCTAGCTTGTACAACGTCCTTGTAGGTTTTACCTGTGCTGACTTGCTACCTCCCATCCACCTCACTTGGCTGTTGTCGAACATTTCAGAATAAAGGTCCCGTGTGGCTCAGTTGGTAGAGAATGGCGCTTGCAACGCCAGGCTTGTGGGTTCGGTTCCCACGGAGGACCAGTGCAACAACAACAAAAAAGTCAGAAAACGTATGCACTCACTACTGTGGATACACTCACTAGTCTGGATATGGGCGTATGTTAAGCGAATAAAATGTCAAACGTAGGCTATTTAAGGGATATTAATCTAACGACTGGACAAAAGATCTGCAATGGCCCAGGGGTGCTATGCTGCTAAATGATTTCAAGGTCAAATTATTTAAATTGACAAAATATTTGTAAAGCAGAGAATTAGGCCTACAATTGGCTAGACCCCCTTTAAGAGACTTTCATACATCAAACTCGCAGATGTCCAAAAGAGAACTAGCCACGTAGACCAGAGGTCCCCTGTGTCACCCCCTGGTGAGCGTCAGAGGTGTGTGAACAGGGGACTGACGGGGTGCAACCAACAGGAACACCCTGCCTCACACAGGTGAAGGGCCAGCAGATGGAAAACAGGTGTCATTAGGGGGCCACTATATTCATAAACAACTGTTCCTTGTCCACAGCCACCTATTGCACACAGAACCAACACAAAGACAGAGGCTGGGGAACCTGGGAGAAAAAAATGCTTGTCTGACCAACCTTGACACAGAACACTGCCTGCACAGAAATAGACTGGGTCATCAGTGCAGTGTTGTCACCCACAGTATGGGGACCAGCTGGCTTGAAGTTTTGCACCAGCAAAACCAGAAGTGGGCCAGAGATATTCAATTTGCACACCATCAATCATAGTGCTGAATTATAGCAATAGGCATCTGAGCTGTCATTTTTAATATTTATTTTCCTCCTCCATTGCATAGCGAATCCCAGCACTGGTGAGCTCCTACAGTGGATCCCCTGCTGGCATCAGTTCTGTGCCTTGTACCAGGTCTGTGCATGGACTGATTTCTGAACATAATGAATTAGAGCACCTGTATCCTTTCCTGTGCTATTACTGGGGCTAGATTCTTATTGGTAAGCCCAGGTCATCATTCTGAATGAAGACAAACCATTGCATTGTCTTACCAGAACATTGAATGAAACCAGTCCTGGGGATTCATCAAAGAGTAGGCCAACTGGCCTATAGTGAATTACAGTGGAGGCTGCTGAGGGGAGGACGGCTCATAATAATGGCTTGAATGGAGTGGTATCAAGTCAACCACATGGAAACCATGTATTTGATGTGTTTGACTCCATTCCAGCCATTATTATGAGCCTTCCTCCCCTCAGCAGTCTCCACTGGTGAATTAAAATGTAGCCTAAGATCAACCCAGTGACGTGAACGGAGTTCATATCATTACTAACACTGTTTGGGAAAAAACAAACTAATTAGTTACGTAACCAGCAAAACATATTGTAATTGGATTACAGATACTTTTGAAAAACTAGATGATTACTTTTCGGATTACTTTTAATTTTAGAAAGGATGTTTGAGAAAAATACACCTTTCTGTTTACTCAATTACATGAAATTCAGCATTAAAAAGAAGCTGCAAGTATGTTCCACCAGAGTGAGTCTGTCCACAAGCCAGAGACCATGATGACACAACAAATGCGTTTGTTAAATCATTTGTCTTCTTTTAATGTCCTTTAAAGTAATCTGCACACCAAGCTGTTTGCTCCTAACAGAACTCCGCTAGTTGAAGTGAAAGTCTGTGCCTTGCATACTCCCTTAAAAGACCTGCGCTTGAAAAACAAGAAAAAAGCTGCAATAGTGTCCCTCTTGAGAAGTTACATTACTGATTACAATTTTGGACAGATAACTGGTAACTGTAGGCCTAACGGATTACATTTAGAAAGTAAAATACCCAACGCTGAAACAGTCATGGGTGTGTTAGGGATTTGAGAAATACGCATTTAGACGTTTTAGTTTCAAAATAATTATGTAGAATTACAATTAGCTAGGTGCAGAATGTGTAAGATAGCATCACAGACTCATCTGTGGCTGAACATTTGATCAAGCAATTTCTATTCTGAAGAACCTGATAATGACATCTTACATTTCATATCCTGTATTGTCTAGTTAGCATTTATAAACAGGTAGATAGGAAAATATATTGTATGTGGTGGTTGGACACAAACAGTTCTACATTTCATTGGCTAAACATAGGTTTAGCGTTCGCTACCCAACAATAGCCCAGGCTAGTCACAATGACAGTGCATGCTTCTCTCAACTGAGAGCAAGCAGTAAGTTAAGTTAGAGAGATGCCTTTACCAATGCTAGCTGTTTGGCTGTATATTTTACCTTTTGTACCATGTGCAAACGTTGGTTGTTGGGGTTAAAGTTAGTTAACTAGCTCTTCACATCAAACATGGACACGATAGCAAGAATTCAGATAGCTAACATTCACACAGACGTTGCCATCAAGGAAGATAATGACGTTGTCAAAGTTAGCTACTATAGCTATTGATGTTGAAATGGTGAGCTTATAAACACACACATTTTTTTACGCGTTCAGAAAATGACACGAATTCCTATAGCTAGCTAGCCGTTTTATATTCAAATGGTACAGGTATACATGTTAGATATTCCGTGCTCCTAATTAGCAAGGTAACTCCCTAGCTAGCTGCTAACGTCAACAACAAGCGGCTAGCGTTAGCAACAAACGCTATCAGCCGTTTCACAGTTTTGGATGAAACCTTTAGACAATATTCTTGCACCCTCCCCAATTTCAGAGACACAGTTATCAAGAAACAGGTTGAAAGTACACACACTGGCAAACCAACAATAGTTTATTACCTGTCCCGAGTATGATAACATCAAATTCGGATGGTAGGTTGTCCGCCGCCATGGTGAGCACTGTATCATGTGACAGAATAGCTGTGACGTCACATGTATGTGCGCGTGTGTACACACACACAATGATTAAATCAAAAAGTATCCCATGTATTTTCTCTTAAATAATAAACATGAGTAATATCATATTAGTAAAGATGTAACTATAAGTAAACTAAAATAGAAACACCGTACCTTTAACATCCAATATTCCACAATATAGTAGGCAATGGGAGATTAAGGTGATAACATAAATAACAACAAGATACACTGCATCAGCATTGATAAACACCTCCAGTGGTCCTAAAACTTTCCATCAATCCCTAATATCTCAGGCATTCATATAGGGTAAGAGGTATCTTAGTTTTGGTCCATGTTTCCCAGGGGACCCTAATTGGTGGGGAACATGTACAACATATAAAAGCACCCCAGACCCACCTGACCAGATTAGAGTATGAGGGAGTTCGATTAAGCTGAGTTGCGGTGCAGCGGTCTATGGACCAGCCCGTGACATGAACGGGCAAAAGCGATAAGGAAGGAGCGCCCTTCTCAAGTCGAACAGTAATCTATACCACTCGGTCATGTTGTCAACAATCGTTCAGAAACATACAACATATTTTTTCCATAAAATATACAGTATGTTGAAATTATCTAACTAGTTTTCATTGTGAAGGCAGATTACATATTTTTTTATCAAAAGCAATACATTTTGCATCTGAAAACACAGAATCCTATTACTCCACATGCTTAATCTATGTGACTTTGTTGTGAGCCGACTTCGCCGCTAGTTCACGCCCGGGAGGCAGCCTGGTTCCAAAGCGAATGCAATCACTTTTCCCCCGGTGCAAACTCCTCTCAACGGGGCAACCCGGGCCAGATAATCGCATCCCCTACCATTGTCCCTGAAGGTGGTCTGTGTGTTTTGTGCTGTGTTGTTACTGTGCAAGTCTACTTCTGAGCCAGGGTAACCATTTTGTGACTATGCTGTTTTGAAGAAATGTTTTTGATGTGGTTGGAGTTTTCTGATAAGGTAGGCTATTTGTATCAGTGCTGATTGACACTGGTCGACACAATCCAAATGTTTATTGCTTTGTAGGTAAGGGCTATGACACTGCAATAAGGTCATTTTGTTTTTCAGTTGTTTTCATGTGTTTGGAGACACCTTTTTGTAGTCTAAGCAGTCTTAAGGTGATTGTCTTTTGAATGAAGTTGTAATTCTATTCACTGTTTATTTTTAAATGCAGTGGATAGCTGTTTTCTCTTTTTTCTTTCATCCTGAAATGATTTGTCACTGCTTTTGTTCAGTTGTAAATCAACCAGGAAAGCCTGTGAAAGCATGGCCTGTGAAAGCATGGCCTGTGAAAGCATGGTCTGTGAAAGCATGGCCTGTGAAAGCATGGTCTGTGAAAGCATGGTCACACTTGAGTCGCAAGTCTGTTTTATTGTCAGAGTTATAAGAACCTGTTTGTGTATCTTTTTTAGTGCTATCCTGTTTTTTAACAGGATAGCACAATGCTTGTTTTGTTCAGGTATGTATATACGATTTGCCCAACTAGAGTTATCCCTAGCAGGCTTCTGAGGGATTTGCAATAAGGATGAGAATAAAAAGGCAACATTCTGAAATGGTCAGAATATGATGATGCATATGATCATCTTTGTGCACTGGTGTTTGCTGCATAACCTTCTTCTCCTTCTTCTTATTCTTCTTCTTCTCCTTCTTTTCCTTCTTCTTCTTCTTTTCCTTCTTCTTCTTCTTCTTTTCCTTCTTCTTCTTCTTCTTCTTTTCCTTCTTCTTCTTCTCCTTCTTTTCCTTCTTCTTCTTCTTCTTCTTCTTCTTCTTCATGCAAAGAAACGTTAAAGGTGCATGCTGCCACCTACTGTGCTGGAGTATGTGGTCAATCACAGTTCACATTACATTAGGATAAAACTAAAACTACACATCAATCTTTCCCTCTCTTCACATACTTACAACAATACAACAACACATGCTCCACCGTTTCATCAAGCATACACTCCGGACACAAGCCATTCACAGGACGGCCAACCAAATATAATGACGAACTCAGTAAAGAGTAACCTAGGCTCAACCGGGCACGCTTCTCCTGGTCGACAACTGTAGATGGTTTACCCCACTAGACACATTTGTCAAGAGCTGGCATCACTACTATCAATGGCAGAACATGGCAATGACCCGATTCTGCGTATAGGAACTGTTTCAGCCAACGGACAAATACTGGACTGAACTCAGGTAAAGTATATATTTGTAAAGATTTTCATCATTATCTTTCTTTCCTTTCTCCATCTCAGCCAGAATGAGGTAAGCTTCACAAACGTCCAGTGCTTGACTGCTGCTTAGCCTGCAATCCTGTTAATGTATGCTGTAAACTTCAGAGGGTTGGGCTGATTGCTTGTTGAGTGATGTGCTGGTTGTAAAGGTAATGATGGATTGAGTGTTGTTTCGAAAACGAACATGCATTTAAAAGAGTTATTATGAGGGTTGTAATTTCCCTTTAAATGCAGTTTAAATGAATGTACACTGTGTCTATTTCCTGGTTCAATACATTGAAAGAACAAGAGGCTGCAGGGTAGCCTAGTGGTTAGAGCGTTGGACTAGTAACCAGAAGGTTGCAAGTTCAAACCCCCGAGCTGACAAGGTACAAATCTGTCGTTCTGCCCCTGAACAGGCAGTTAACCCACTGTTCCTAGGCCGTCATTGAAAATAAGAATTTGTTCTTAACTGACTTGCCTAGTTAAATAAAGGTAAAAAATAAAATATGAATGAGGTCAAACTAACCTTGATGATATAAGCTGCACCTGGCATACAGTTAGCCAGTAGCTGTAGACAGTAGTACACATTACCCACGGCACAGGCGTCTATTCCACGTTAATTCAATGTAATTTAATTGAAATTACATGGAACAAACATTGATTCAACCAGTGCGTGCCCAGTGGGTAGTTTGACCATTTGGACTCATTATCATCGGTTGCCTTTTGTGGTTTTAAGTGCTTTCTAAAAAGCCTTCAGTTAAAAAAGAACCAGACTTGAGGGTACTTCTAAAAACATTGTTTGATTCTACACAAGTAGAGGTCATCTCCATGTTCATTATTTCATTCAAGTGAGTCATGGTTTTAAATGAGTGACGTTTTTAATTACATTGATAGGACACTTGTTTTGTCACAAAAGCATGAGATGCATCATGCATTCCAGACCCAGACAATATACTTGTCTCAAGTACTGTTCAACATTATGGGCAGCAGCTATTTGTTTGTGCTAACCAGGCATTGTGCTGTAGAAACTTCACTAACTTTTGTTCCCATCCCGTATAAGGTTTTGGGCAGTAACCTACTATGTCACCAAGCAAAGAGGGGTCCTCGAGAATATTGAGACTTGCTCATTAGGTAGTGTTTGCAGCTATCCCTGTTGTTTGCTGGGCCAAGCTATGCAGACAGGTGTTTATTGGTTTAGAGCAATCATCAATTGATCATCACCGGTCTCCTTTTCAAAAATCTCATATAACTTAAAACAGCCCTGACAGATGGCTGAAAACAAGCATTTTCTCCCCCCCCCCCCCCCCCCCTCTTTTCCCTATTAAATCTGAACCGCAGTGTTGAAGCTTTTAACAGGAGTGTTTGTCTCAAGTTTTGTGATGCAGGGGTGTCTTGGTGTCACTTGCTTACTCTCACGGGATATGCTTCTTTTTTTAATCCAAGTAGAATTAAAAGAAAAAACCTGTGTGGTTTGAAATGGTTGGAACAGTTTCATCCTGTGCCATTTAGGGGTATGTTCAGAGGCGGTTTTCCTGGCTGTCTTACAAAAGACCATCAATGCAGCAAGCACTGCCTTGCTTTCTGAGAAAATCAAGAACTCTTTATCTTCCAAGTGCCCACACCTTTCCCTGTTCACTTCTATGTGTTCCGCTTTCTTTGATTGTTGCTTCAGAGAACCGTTAGAGATGTAGCTAACTCTTTATCATGGCTCATGCATTTTAAAGAGTGTCTGATTGGCTCTGTTTCATTCTAACAGTGGATTATTTGGAGGGGGGAGGGGGGTATGAAGGTTTCTTAGGCCATTCGTCCTCCTGTTCCTTCTACTTGAAGGGATATGATATGGAGAACCATGAAGTTAACCAGAGCAGTGCAACTTGACAGGTGTTGAGGGTGCTGTGAATAGTGGTATAGTCAATGAAAGAGACTTGGATTTCAAGTTCTCTCAGAACTGGACAGACAACCAAGTGGAATCATATGATTAAGGGCTGTGGTTATATGTAAATCCTGAAAATGCAACCAGTATTCGAAGGGCTTATTCAAAGATTTGGCTTGAATTCTATCAGCTCTAATAAAGCTGAACTTTTAGTTCTTCTTTCTTTTCAACTTGGGGAACAATTTACAATTAATACATCAAATGAACAGATAGAATAATATACATACATGTAATTACAATGTGATTACAAATATAGCAAGATGACTTTCAAGATGCCAACATGGTTGTGACAAGTATTCAGGCTCAGTGATTCAGCTTTATAGACCAAACCACATCCCAAGGCAGAGAATAGATTGGCGGTCTTACTTCAGGGATCAGTCACCCTTCATTTGGCAGCAAGCATAGCGGAAGTGTCATTATATCATCAATGTGGGCCTTCTTGAAAAAATTAAGCATGGCACCCACACTCAAGTAACAAGCTTGTCCTTTTAAGTAGAATTAAGGAGCGATATTTTATTTAAATTAAGAGTCCATCAGCTTTTTGGCACATGTCACAGCCCAAATGGATTACTTGACTCCTGTAACATTCAATCCAGCAAGAGACAAGAAAGTGTAATGAATTTGAAACGCTGTAATGGGCATGAGTATCTATCACAAGTGACAGTAAAATTAGGAAAACATTCAATTACAATCACCAGTAATATATTGTTGTTATTGATTTGTGTGATGCTTGCATTAATAAAAACATTTCATTATTCTGAAGGGAGATGGTGTTCTGTATCTGGCCCCACTGCAATATTTCACATTACAATAACTCTAAGGAAGGATGCAAAATTGAGATGAGGCAGTCATTCTCTCTCTCTCTCTCTCTCTCTCTCTCTCTCTCTCTCTCTCTCTCTCTCTCTCTCTCTCTCTCTCTCTCTCTCTCCATCTCCTGTCTTTCACACAACCGCTTTGTCTGCAGTCTGCATGGTGCATAGACTATAATGGCAGGCATACAGGAATGGATGTATTCTTCCTGCAGCAACCAAGTACAATTGTCATCCACTGAAGGAACTTTATAGGGATTTATGATTCGTCCACATTCATTACTGTGTATTCTAAGTGTAGTTACAGTACAGTTAGCAGTATTAGTTCTTGTCATTTTTGTCACGTCAAAGAATGCATAACAAAATATCTCTGAATGCAAAATGATTCTGAGAAAGAATGTCAGTGACAAATTATTTTGATCAATATTTGAAGAGCAACATGAAGGTTATGGGATTAAGATGGTGCCACTTTTTAAGCACAAAATATCCAAACAAATTGTTATTGATATCCTAATGTCAACCCTCTTTTTTGTCATTGTCACAAAAAATGTTAAACTATATATTTTGTATCATACAAATTCCAAAAATGGTCAAATGTTTAGGATTAAATGTGTTGGCAGAACGACAATTGATACGAGAAGAGATTTTCTCACAATTGATATCACCAGGCTGTTAAGTGTTAGAACAACTCAAAATCTGAAAAACTGGGAAATAAGTGCTCTTTAACCAGTTTGAGAGCCTGCCCTTAAAAGAGGAGATTACTCTGTACAATGTTCCAATGCAGCAGTCCATCACTGTGTGCTGAGAGGGTGGGAGGGCATCATTATATACATTTACTCTATGAGGAATGAGTTGTCACTTTGCATAGAGGGGGAGACATTAAGCCGCTGCTCGGGGAGTGGTTTGAGGCTGGAGCTGGTAGCTTTGCTAGCTGGCTGGCTATGCTAATCAGGCAATCATTAAGATTAAATAGAAGATGAAGGAGCAAGGTGCAATTGAAACCCAGGTAAAATATGTTTCTAATTTCCAGATTGCTACCTAGCTTTTTAATTTAACCAGGTACTTGCAAAAAAGAATTTGCATGGCATTTAAGCACTCATTACAATATTAATCTTCCCTTCTAGAAGGGAAGAGCCCAAAGGTTAAGTATTATTCCTGTATTAATTTCTCAGACTCTTTTTTTTAACCAACATGAAGATTTTCATTTGAAATACTGCCATCTGCCTGAGAATAGGTCCAGGTGTGCCAGTGCCTTAGTTATTTGTAACGTGTTCTGTATTAGTGAGGTCAAAAAAAAAAAGCCTAACATGAAACCAACAAGTCTGTATGGTCCCTGGTGATGACTATTGAGGTGAGGTGTAGTGAAATACAATGTGTGGCATAAGACAACTGCTCTTAGAGTCAGACACCTAGTAGGTAGCCAAATGTTGGCTCTGACTGGCCGCAAAAATATCAAGTTAACTTAGACTCTTTTGGCTTTTGGTAGAAGAGATTTAAACGATCCCTATTCTTTTAGCAAGAAAATATGTTTTATACCACATGGAGCCTGTTTTGGGATAAATAAATAAACATTTTTAAAAAACAAATCTAATGTACTGGTTGGTCAGTCTGGCTCTATATAATTACTGTTTTTTAGTTTTTTTAACAACAATCTGAACAATAGTTTTGACCAGGGTCATACCACTCACTGTAAACGAATATGTTTTTACCTTATACAATGTAACCCCGTGGTTACATTGTGGCAGTTGTGTGGATCATCTGTGTAGGTAATTTGGCCCTGGCAGGACTGCAGTGAGGGCATCTGGCCTCTGGAGAGGCGCCTGTGTTACTGTATCCGAATGAATCCACCGAAACCAAACTGGGACTCAATAGGCAAAGGCACATGCATGGTTTAAAGTGACAGCATATTTTTGGTATTTAGTATTTTTGTATTTTATTAGGATCCCCATTAGTTGTTGCAAAAGCAGCAGCTACTCTCCCTGGGGTCCACACAAAACATGAAACACAATACAGAATGACATAATACAGAATGACATAATACAGAACATCATTATAAAAGAACAGCTCAGAGACAGAACTACATATATATTTTTTAAAGGCACACAGCCTACATATCAATGCATAGACACAGACGATCTAGGTCAAATAGGGGAGAGGCGTTGTGCCACGATGTGTTGCTTTCTCTGTTTTTCGAAACCAGGTTTGCTGTTTATTTGAGCAATATGAGATGGAAGGGAGTTCCATGCAATAAGGGCTCTATATAATACTGTACGCGTTCTTGAATTTGTTCTGTATTTGGGGACTGTGATAATGCACTACTGGTGATAAAGTTAACACCGCCCAGGTGAAAGGGCTGTCAGACAGCTGGTCAATAACAGTTTATTGATACGTGGGCAAGTTGTTTGAAAGCAAATAAATGACCAAAGATGTCCTCGATTGTATCACATTGATTAAAAATATGAACATAAACATGTAAATGTATCAACGTGTTCATTTCTCTGGGAATTTGTGTATTTGTAGTTTTGTACCACAGATTTGTTACCTTTTTAAACTTTGTTTGCAAATCAAGTATTATCCACACATTGGGTTTTATTTTCTCCCCCTGATGCTTTTTGTTGAACAGATCAGCAGGCGCACATACACACGTATGTCCTCTTATCCTTGATCGAGGAAGCAAGCGTCCATGGGAATTGTGTGCCCCTCAATGTCAATGATAATAACGCCAATGGAACTACTAACTAACTCTGCAGTAACTGGGAGTAACCAGAATAGGTCTTTAGCCAGAGCCACGTGTAAATATATGTCTCTTGTGTTCAACCAGTAGGCAATCCCAAACATGCTACGTCCCACATTCCATTAAGGTTCAGGCCTCGTGGTGTTGGCCTTGGCGTGGGTATTACTGTAGAAGGGCTAGCCTACAATAACAATAGAATTTACTTGTATTACAACAATCGTAATTACTATGACTATAAGGTTAATCCTAATATTAATCCTAATTATCATATTGTATTATTTACAATAGATCTACATCTAGGACATTATTATAGTACAATAACAATGTCATTCGTGACTATAACGTTTGCCTATCAAACTTCACATATTTTAGGGTGTGTATCAATAAGAGTAAAACACTTGAATTCAGGTCTTAATTGTATAGAATGAACCCCAAAAGTCAGTAAGAAGTTATTCTCGAGTAACGGGGTGGCTGTCAACAGAAACCAGACCCTCCAACTAGGAGACCTGCCAATCATGCTCAAAGGACCAATAGGATGCTCGCGCGTAAGCTGGTGTGCTCCTCCTTGGTGGTTGGAGCTGCCACTCGAGTTCTCAGTGGGCTGGCTAATTGAAACAGTGAATCAGATGGTTCTCATTCTAGCCACCGCACTTGTGAGATAGGTAGTTAGTTGCCCATTGCCGACTATCCGACGGGAGCGAGAGTGCATGTGAAACAGAGAGAGAAAAGATTGAGCGAGAAGTAGAAACAAAACGTAAAGGGTGAGACAGAGAGTGAGGAAAATAAGAAACTTAAGAAACTATGGCCGTGTCAGCAACTCCGCCGGTGCTTTCCCCAACATCTAATCCGGGGTCTGGCAGTTTATTCCGCTCCGATCCGCTGTATACAAGCCCAGCCGAGTCCCCGAGACTGACAAGCAGCTTGATCAACTCTTTCATCAGCAGCGGAGGAGGCGGTGGAGGAGGAAATGGAAACGGCACAAGCGGTAATAACGAGTGCAAAATGGTTGAGGTGCACGGGGTCAAGGTAGCCTCGTTCAACGTGGACGGTCAAGAACTCATCTGCCTGCCGCAGGTCTTCGACCTCTTCCTGAAACATCTGGTCGGGGGTCTGCACACCGTCTACACCAAGCTGAAGCGGCTGGATATATGCCCCGTCGTGTGCACGGTTGAGCAGGTTCGGATTCTGCGGGGGCTTGGGGCTATTCAGCCCGGGGTGAATCGCTGCAAACTCATCACCCGCAAGGACTTCGAGGCGCTCTACAACGACTGCACCAATGCCAGGTTAGTTGCGTGTGTTTCGGTCACTTCATTTCTCAATTACCCGTTTCACCCCGATACCCCGAAAGCAGAGCATAAACATTTGAATGTTACCTGCGCTGAAATAAATAAATAATACCTTCATTAGAAAAATGATAGTTGGGATGCTATATTATTACTAAGCATCAAAGTATTGTGCAAAGTTAGTTCAGTCATTGACAACTTCTGTACCACTTCACTCTCTCTCTCAAAGACACACACACACACACACACACACACACACACACACACACACACACACACACACACACACACACACACACACACACACACACACACACACACACACACACACACACACACTGACCTATCTATCTATATAAGTATAGGCTCCAATTGTTCCTTATCCGTTTTATAGACAGAAAAGTATGAGCAAAGTAGTTTAGTTGTTCATAAATTCTACCTCCCCCACACACACACCTATCAGCCATCCACCTAAAAGCAACCACGTTTAACCCCCCTAGCAGCAGCTCATTTATGAATCATTTATGCAAAAGCACTAGATCATGTATTTTCCACATTATTTTGCAAAGAGGAAAATAACTTTTCATTCCATAGCACCTCATCTAATTCTGTAGAACTCAACATGATTGTTCAGAATAAGAATAATTGTCAAAGTGTTTAGCCTACATTAGGAATATGTCCCTTTCACTGTCCCATAAAGAATATTCTGTTGTCAAACTGGTGTAGCCCACTTTTGTCACCTTCAGTGTGTTGCAACATACTTTCCCTATAAAGCTTCATGTCAACATGAAGCCTACTGCATGATCGTCCGTTTAGAATATTTATTTGGGACTTTCAGTGAGAAGAGTTGTACTCTTATAGTTTGTCAAAGAAAAGTCTCACTATTCTTGATAACGGTAACGACGGGCTGGCGCAATTCCAGCGTCTTTCAAGAGCAGTAGAGGAAAGTTTTTTTTGTCGTATCTGAAATCCAGCTCCTTCAGTTAAAATCCTAAAATCTAACTGACTGTGAGTTTATATGAGTACTTTACATATCATTGCCATAAGCAGCCAAACATTTGTGTCCGCTTCTCCGTTGCTAAATGACTGTAAATTAAACGGACATTTGTGTCTCTCCATTAGGCCTACTGTCAGTGAGAACATAGAAATACAAGTAAGGATGATGAGAGAAGTTTAATATGTGGATTTCACCTAATGAGGCTGGCTACACTTGTCATTTGGTCGCTTTATAATCATTCATGCATGAATATTGACTTACAGCATGGTGACGCACGGTTTTTATATTTTATTTCTGTCACTGAATAATAAATACATATTCCTGTGTCAGTTAAAGCCGGACAAACCACTCAACAAAAAACCCAAAAAAATGTTTGTTTTTTTGAGGCATCTCTCCTCTCCCTTTCCCCTCCAATTGATCTTCAACCCGCGCACGGTGCTGGCTGCGGCTGCAGATGTTGCTTGTGTGTTTAATAAATCAATGGGACAGATCTGAATGAATCACCTCGGATAGATTCTCTGCTTGGTTTGATGTCTAGATGTTATTCTTAGCTTGTTATCATGACAGATGCATTAGTGTTCGCATACAATGTCATTGGAGGATAATAACAAAAAAAGGGACCAGTGCCCTCTTTCCCTAAGACCTTTAGCATTCCCGAACCTCAGGGTTTTTTTGTTGCTTCATTGTCTAGTTGAACATAATTGCAACTTTTTTTCTCTCCAGCACAGCTCCCCCGGCTACAGCGACAATAGGGCATGTTGATTATGCACGACAAAAGAGGAGGCTGGCAATTCAATACAAAGACAGGATTTTCACATGTGAAAATAAACAGGACAAAAAGTTATCTTGATAAGAAGCTGGACCCTCCTATGCGCGTCAGGTTTGCTGTAAGACAAGGCACAACTGATGATTGGAATTAAGTAACGATAGAATAATAATAATATAGACCATTAATAATAAAGCAAAAGACTAATACATTTGTAGAAAAGTTTTCATATTGTGTGTCCCGCTGTCACAACACACACTGAAGTTATTCACTCGGAAAATATCTGCAAAAATACCTTATAACAAGTATTATTTTCCAACCATATGATTTCATTTTCTCTTAATTAATTATTCAGTCTAAATGTACTTTTTTGGCTTGTTTTCTATTTCACAATATGTCAACAAATCGTTATATAGCATCTTGACCATGACAGTGAAATCAAATATGTTTAAATTTCTGACGCATTTCCGCGTCATGTGTCAATCGGGTGAGACTTGTCAGTTAAGCCAAGTCTGACATATTTTGATGGGAGCGGTATTGATTACAGATAAAGTCGACAATTGTCCAGTAGGAGGAAGCCTATAGGGCAGGCTATTGACTTCTATTTTTTTGTGCAGAGAATTATAAGACATTTCAAGGTTTTCAGAGGCAGTCTCACACTTTGACTGCATCCAAGTTAACTAAAATCAGTATTTGCAAGAGGCCTATT